>NC_133618.1:315779083-316085333 GCF_048593235.1 Sminthopsis crassicaudata
TCTCATCAGTACGTCCTCTCAGAAAAAGAAAGAAAGAAAAGCCCCACAAAATAGAATTTGAGAATTCGATAGGAATAGGGAGGGAAGGGTCATTTTCTGCCACTCAGAAGATTATTTATGCTCTCAGGGAAGCAGGCCAATGAACCTCGGTCAGATGAGGGGAGGAAAAGGTAGCAGGGTGAGCCTCCACTTCCTGTCACTTTGTTTTCTTAGGAGGAGGGTTGACTCAGAGGAGGACCCTTGGGATGGTGAAATCAAACCTCGTCTGAAAGGGAAGCGGCTAGTGCCAGACAATAGCTGTGGGGTGGGGGTAGGGAGGCAGTTAGGGTGGTGGAGGGACAGGGAGCTCCTTTCCATGCCCAGATGAGGACATATTTCAGAGCAGACTTTTCCTGAACAACCAGGCCCTGCTCCCAGGAACAGAACAACTACCTCTCGGCTCCTGGCTTCCAGCCGAAGGAAAACGAGAGACATAAACATTTTCAAGGATTTTCTATTTCTTTCAAACCCGTCTTCATGCTTGTTTGGAGCTTATTTGTAATGGGATTGGAAGAGGAAAAAATAATTCTCCAGGATTGTTTCTCTGGAGCAATAGCAGAAAAGCTGTTCCCTACTAGAACATAGAAGGCTTCCCTTCCCTCACATTACCTGGCCTTCCCAAAGGAAAAACACCAGGAGAAAGACTTCCATGGAGTTTCTTTGCTTATAATCTCTGCTCAGAAAGAATCTGGCTGTGGCAGTAAACTGGATTCATCTCACATTTTATGTGGGTCAGACTTCTGGGACCAGTTTCTGCTCTGAAATTCAATATCACTATTTATTAATAATAATTTAGATCTTGCATTTAGATAGCACTTTAAATTAGGTCAGAGTAGTGACATAGTATGTCTTGTTTAGAAGCAGAGTTACTCTGTATGTATCATTAGCTACATTGGTACCTATCTTAGAGAGGGAGTTTATATGTGGTTGTTGGAGGGAGTGTAACAGATATTTTTTTCCCCTTGAATCACAAATCACGAATAAACATTTACTAAGCACCTACTGTATGCCAAGCAATGAGTTGCAACCTATGAGCTCATTAGTGTGGGGAACTTCTGGTATGGAGACTCCCTCCACTCATACAGCTCAGTAATTCTCATCAGAACGATGGAATCATAAATCTAGGGATGAAAGAGGTCATCTAATTCAATACTTCATTGCACAGGAATTTGAAGATCAGAGTGAATAATACAGCACTGAGGCCTGGAATGTGGAAGACCAGCTCAAATTTAGTCTTAGATACTTACTAGTTTTGGGTGTCTAGGTGGCACAGTAGCTAGGACTGAAATCAGGAAGAGTCCTCTTCATGAGTTCAAATCTGGCCTCAGACACCATCTGGGCAAGTCACTCAACCCTGTTTGCCTCAGTTTCCTCATCTGTAAAGATGAGCTGGAGAAGGAAATGCAAACTGCTCCAATTTCTTTGCCAAGAAAACCCCAGATGAGACCACAAAGAGCCATATATCACTGAACAACTTACTAGTTGTGGAATCCTGAGTAAAACACTTAACCTCTGTTAACCAGAATTGGAGAGAATAGCACTCTCTTCTCAGGTTTGTTGTGAGAATCAAATAATATTATTTGTAAAGTGGACTGGAATACAGTAGGAGCTATGTAAATGCTTATTCCCTTTTCCTTTTCACTTTCCCTTTCCCACCTTCAAAAAGAGGGGCAGTTTGAACTAGGTTCTGTGACTACACATTTATTATAGCATGATTTTAGAGAGTGACTTGGAATAGTCACAGAACAACCAAGGGTCAGGGGTAAGGCTTGAACCCCCATATTCCAGGCAGCAAAATTGGCCCACTATCCACTGTTTTGTCAGAAGATATAGAGGATTATAGATTTAGTGAATCAACAAGCATTTATTAAGTATTTGCTCTGTGCCAGGCACTATGCTGGCACATGCAACACAAACACAAACAAAAGGAAAGCTAGATTCTGCCCTCGAGGAGCTTACTTTCTAAAATGGGAAGATAATAACCTAAAAGGAAGCTGAAAAGGAAGTGTTGGGGGGGAAGGGTGGAGGAGAAAGATACACTGTCCAGGGGCCTGAAGGAGAAATCTCAAGTGTAATCTAGTGAGAAATGACCACTGGGTAACCTAGGAAGTCTCCTTTAAAGAGCCCTTCTGGGAGGAGTAATCTAATCAGAGGTTTTAGCAGTCATCTAGACAAATAAAACACTCTACCCACCGTAATTAAGTATAGATTTGAACTTGGGACTTCTGACTTGGAACTTTCTGCTATACTATTTTGTCTCTCAATGGAGATCTTGAGTTTTGCTTCTGTTTGCTGTTTTGTTCTTTGAAATCATTTAAGTAGGTCCTGCCACCCTTCAAAATAATTTATTTTAGGGTGGTGCTCAGATATGAAAATTGCATTGCTAATCACTTCATAATTATGACCAGAGGTTGAAATAATTATTAGTCTAAAAATACATTGAAGAACTAAATAAGTATATCCATAGGTTATGAAGGACCTCACCCATATATCATACTGTATTGCCAAATTGATATTCCAAAAGTACAGGTCAGACCATGTCACACCTCTGCCCAAGAAACCCCATATGAACTTCTCTGTTTTGCTTTTTTACAAAGTGTGCTTTTAGCTTACCTTTCCAGGCTTATTGTCTTTCACTTTACTTTTTCTCCTTCTTTCTTTGTCATTGGGGTTGGCAATTGGGGTTAAGTGACTTATCCAGGGTCACTCAATAAGTGACAAGTATCTGAGGTCATATTTGAATGTGGGTACTCTATCCACGATGCCTCTTTGATGTACCCTATTCCTTATCTTCTTGTTTCTATTCAGGTCAAACTATCCTGTTTGCTGTTCCCTGAATAAGACATTATCTCTCTTTTGCCTTTTCTTAGGTTGTTCCTCTTGCTTGGGATACAACCTTCCTCCCCTCCCCCAATCTATATTTCTTTTTATTTTCATTTTCATTTTTTTAATTTCTGAAAAAATTTTAGATTTATATTTCTTAAAATGTTTTAACTTCACCCAGCCGTACTACTACTGGGCTTATATCCCAAAGAAATACTAAAGAAGGGAAAGGGACCTGTATGTGCCAAAATGTTTGTGGCAGCCCTTTTTGTTGTAGCTAGAAACTGGAAGTTGAATGGATGTCCATCAGTTGGAGAATGGTTGGGTAAATTATGGTATATGAAGGTTATGGAATATTATTGCTCTGTAAGAAATGACCAACAGGAGGAATACAGAGAGGCCTGGAGAGACTTACATCAACTGATGCTGAGTGAAATGAGCAGAACCAGAAGATCGCTGTACACTTCAACAACAATACTGTATGAGGATGTATTCTGATGGAAGTGGAAATCTTCAACATAAAGAAGATCCAACTCACTTCCAGTTGATCAATGATGGACAGAAACAACTACACCCAGAGAAGGAACACTGGGAAGTGAATGTAAATTGTTAGCACTACGGTCTATCTACCCAGCTTACTTATACCTTCGGAATCTAATACTTAATGCGCAACAAGAAAATGGTATTTACACACATATATTGTTATCTAGGTTATATTGTAACACATGTAAAATGTATGGGATTGCCTGCCATCAAGGGGAGGGAGTAGCAGGGAGGAGGGGGATAATTTGGAAAAATGAATACAAGGATAATATTATTTAAAAAATTACTCATGCATATACACTGTGAAAAAAAAATTCTAAATTAAAAAAAATGTTTTAACTTCCTTCAAAGTTATCATTTCCTATTGGAGGCTTATTCTTATTTTCTCAGTTTCTTGATCACTGCCCCCACTCTAGGCATATTACTTTGTAGGGTACATGATTTGTGTTAAATTTTTGTGATTCCTCTCTTCCTCACCCATCCAGGGGAGCTAGGTGGTGCAATGGACAGACACCCTTGATTGGAGTCGGGGATCAGCTTCCAGAGCTCAAATCTGGCCTCAAACATTTACTACCTGTGTGACCTAGGGCAGATCATTTAACCCTGTCTGCCTCAGTTTCCTCACCTGTAAGAAATGGCAAATCATTCCAGTATGTATGCCAAGAAAACCCAAAATAGGGTCAAGAAGAGTTGCATGTGGCTTAAAAAAAAGGTGAACAACAAATTTTTTTTATAATAATAGCTTTTTATTTTTCAAAATACATGCAAGGATAATTTTCAGCATTCACCTTTGGAAAACCTTATGTTCCAAATTTTTCTCCCTCCTTCCCCATCTCTCCCCTAGACAGCAAGTAATCTAATATAAATTAAACATGTGCAATTCTTCTAAACATATTTCCACATTTATCATGCTGCACAAGAAAATCAGATCAAAAGAGAAAAAATAAGAAAGAAAAAAACAAAAACAACTATAACAATAACAAAGGTGAAAATACTATAAACAATAACACATTTTTAACAGCCAGGTGGTACAGTAAATAAAGTACTGGAATTAATTAAGAAAATGTAAGTTTGAATCCTGCCTTGGAGACTTTACTAGCTGTGTGACCCTGTGTCTGTCACTTAATCCTCTTTGTTTCCCCCAACACTTTTTATGTAGGTGAAGTTATGTTAAAAGGAATATATCCCGTAGAAGATGGCAACATGTGAGTGTACACATGCACACATGCACACACACACAAAGTGCACACAAACAAAAGGATGTATTACAAGGATGAAGAAATTTTTCAGTCCAGATTTAGGATTTAGGTGGCAGGAAACATTTACTGGTCATATGGATCTTTACCTCAGTGTGGACTTTCAGTGGGCTTCCTTGACCATCTGCTCAATAAAACTGTCTTTCTGAATTGCTCATTTTTTTTCTGTATTTTTTTCTCTGTATGTTTTTTTTTTTTTTTATTAAAGCTTTTAAATTTTCAAAATACACGCATGGATAATTTTTCACCATTGACCCCTGAAAAACCTTGTGTTCTAATTTCCCCCCTTCCCCTAAATAGCAAATATATGTTAAACATGGTAAAAATATGTTAAATCCAATAAATGCATAGATATTTATACAATTATCATGATACACAAGAAAAATCAAATCAAGAAGGGGAAAAAATGAGAAAGAAAACAAAATGCAAGCACAGAAAAGAGAGAGAATGCTGTGTTGTAATCCAGACTCAGTTCCCACAGTTCTCTCTCTGCGTGTAGGTGGCTCTGTCCATCACAAGATCACTGTTGCTCATTTCAATCATTCTGGGCTGAGGGTAGGATGAGTCTCTCAAATCACTTTGAGGCAGTTATCTTGATTTGCCTTATTCCAGGGATTGTGCTTGGTTTAGGGTCAGAAATAGCCTCATCTGTTTCCATTTCAATAATATCTCTAGTCATCTGCTGATGTGCTGGCCAAAGACAATGAGGTTCTTTTGTGGAAAACTGACAGGAAAGGAAATGAAGCCTAATTTTTCCTGAGGGCAAGGTAAAAAATCCCGGAGTTCAGGATGCCTGAGCAGGAGATGGCTCAGTCAATAACAGAGGGAAGGCTCCCAGGGCTGTTTTGTTATCTTAAAGCAGGACGGTACACTTAGTGCTTCCTTGAGCTGTCTGGGACAAGCATCCTCTGGGTCTTGGTCACTCCCCGCCACGCCTGCTCCCATTTGGGCCCAGAGGGTAAGGCAGAGAACAGGGGGCAAGGTACTTCCTTTGACACACAAACTGCCTGGGTCTCCGAGCAGCAATCTGGCTCCCAGCAGCAAAAAAAGACGAGGAGGAAGAGACGGAGCAAAGGCCGAACCTCAGGAAGGGGAAATTGGTGTTGACATATAGGTTCCATTACTTCATCCGCATTTCCCATCAAGTTCTGTTTCAAGTTTTTCTGTTTATAAGTAGAGGACATGTAGGACTTTTATACTGGATGAAAAGAAGCTAAGAGATGACGGATTCTCAGATGGACAGGACCTCTTTTAAAATCATCCCACAGGGAGATTTGGTTTGAGAATCAGGATTTAGAGATGTCTTTGTCACCAATGAATATTTACTGATTCATCACTGGAGGAAAGAGTGTGTAATAGATTTAGCTCCTGCCCCAGAAGAACTTCAAGTCTAAAGCACAGGCATATTTATCACGCCAGGAACTGTGCCCTGGGAAGTCAGAGTTTTCTCTATACCATCGAGAGACAAGGGATAAGAATAAAAAATGGGCCTTATTGCCAAATTTGCTTGCAGCAATGTGCTACAGAATATAAGGGGACTCAATGAGCTTGACAAACTAATATACAACTCTCCTATCCCCACACATAGTATCAAAAGAAAGTTTAATAAGATCATAAAGATCAAATAGGATTAGAATGAAGAGATATCTTGGAGGTAGAAGGTCCATAAGGGTTACATATTGCACATGCCTTTGGACTTTTTCAGTGGATCAGTCAATTTGTTTGTTTTGCTCTTTTAAAAAAATGCTTTTTGTTCTAATTTTTCTCTCCCAACATAATTCATATGGAAATATGTGAAAAATGAATATGCATGTACAATAAAAAAGTTTTTACATGTAGCTGGGGAAAAAAATGATAAAAAAGCACTAAAAAAATGAAAAAATTCAGACAGCTTTGGAAATCAGGAAAAAATATTATTTGTTATATGGAGTGGTTTTCTGGGAGGGATTGGGGAAAAGATACACGGGATAACTATGTTAGTAACAGAAGACATCAATAAAAGCTTAAAAAAAAGAATGACACAAATGTGTGCTTTTAGCTTTATATAGTGTTTTTATTTTAGGAGCCAAACATTATAGGAACCCAAGATCACTGAGTTGGAAGCAACCTTCAAGATCAAATTTAACACATCTCTTTCCTCTTTTTGTAAATAAGGAACCTGAAAGTCAGAAACTTGCCCAAGATTATACAATTTGATAATGACAAAGCTAAGGTTAGAGTTCAAGCCTCCTGACTCCTAGTCATAATGTTATAGAATTTCAAAAAGCATCGAAGAAGCCACCCAGTATAAATTATCTCTGAGCAGGAATCCATCTATGATCTCTGACAAAATTGTGAGAATCAAATGAAATAATAATATTTTGGAAGTGCTTAGCACAGTGCCTGACATGTTAGAAACTTAATAAATGCTTATTCCTTTCCCCTGTCTCTTCTATGTACTTTCTTTTTTTTTTTTTGTTTTAATTTTTTTAATACAAATACAAATTTAATTCAAATACAAGCAAAGATAGTTTTCATCATTCACCTTTGCAAAACCTTGTGTTCCAAATTTTTCTCCCTCTCTTCCCTCCATCCTCCTCCCCAAGACAGCAAGAAGTACAATATGGGTTAAATATGTGCAGTTCTTCTAAACATATTTCCATATTCATCATACTGTGCAAGAAAAATCGGATCAAAAGGGGAAAAATATGAGAAAGAAAAAAAACAACAACAAAGGTGAAAATACTATGCTTTGATCCACACTCCGTTTCTATAGCTCTCTCTGTGGATGTGGATGGCACTTTCCATCACAAATCTATTAGAATTGGCCTGAATTACCTCATTTTTTAAAAGAGCCACATCCATCAGAACTGATCATCACATAATCTTGCTGTTGCTGTGTACAATGTTCTGTTGGTTCTGCTCACTTCACTCAGCATCAATTCATGTCTCTTCAGACTTTTCTGAAATCAGCCTCTTATATGCTCTCCATCTTAAATGTTTTTGTATGGATTTGTGATTTCATTGGTGGAAGGAACTCCTGATATGGAAACTCCCTACACCAATGCTTGTCTGCTGCTATTCTGCTTATAACTTGCTTATAGTCACTTGCTTAGTACACATCAGAGGTGAAACATAAACCCAAATCTTCTTCACTCTGAGGTTACAATTCTATTCACTTTGATATGCAATAACTGGATCTTTTTTTTTTTTTAAATAAATATTATTTTCAGGTCTGTATTTTCTCCTTCCCACCTCCTACCTCCCAATCCTCCAAATGAGAAAGCAAGAAAAATAAAATCCCTTATTAGAGATACATTACCACATTGTTCATGTCAAAATATGCATATTTATATACATATATAGATATATGCTATATATCTATGTCTATGTCTCTATATGTGTATATAAACATGTACATGGTTGTACTGAAGCCAGCCCTTATCAGATCATGATTGTTAAAATTTCATCCTGAACATTTACATTTTTTACAACTCCCTTGGTTAATTGGAAACTGGTCAATGCTACAAATCAGTTTGATGTATTGTTTTGTTGATTGTCTAGGCTTAAGAAAGTGGTCTGACTATGACAGACCCTATCTGAATTCTCATCTTTTTTTTTTTTTTTTTTTTTTTTGTGGCCTTCCATGTTGCAATGTTGACTCATATTGAATTTGTGGTCTTCTAAAACCTTCAGATATTTAAAAAAAATCAAGCTGTTTTCTGTCTCCCCCATCATTTATTTATCCATGTTCTTGTTATTACATAATTTTACCTTTGCTGAAGTTCTTTATACTTCAAGTTTACAAATTTTTCTCCCTATATTAAAAGCTAGATCACAGAAGATTCCACTTTTGGATGGCTCTTATGGCTAGGAAATTTTTTTTTAAAAGTTAATAATTTAGATTAAAACTTTTTTTTTTTTTGAAGTAACTAGGGTAATAAGTGTCTCAGATTAGATTTGAACTCAGAGGGGCAGCTAGGTGGTGCAGTGGATAGAGCACCAGCCTTGAATTCAGGAGGACCCGAGTTCAAATCTGGTCTCAGACACTTAACACTTCCTAGCTGCGTGACCCTGGGCAAGTCACTTAACCCCAGCCTCAAAAAAAAAAAAAAAAAAAAAAGATTTGAACTCAGGTCCTACTTGATGTCAAAATTGTTGCTCTATTTACCACTTAATTATCCCTCAAATTAAAACTTTAAAATGTGTCACTTGTTTTCAGAGAACCAGTTGTTAAATATTTATCAATTCACCTTGGCCATTCCCCAACTGATAGATGCCTTTTAATTTCCAATCTTTGCTATTACTAAGAGAGCTATTATAACTATTTTTGTACATATTTCTTTTCTTCTTTAATTGGGATTTAGACCTAGGAATAGTATCACTGAGACAAAAAAAAAAAAAAAAAAAAAAGAGAGACATAGTTTAATAACTCTTTTGTGTCTCTCACACTTCTTAATGTTTTGTCTCAAATGTGACGTCCAAAGGAATTGGAAATTAAGTGGATACCCATCAATTGGAGAATGGCTTGATGAGTTATGGTACATGAATGTAATGGAATATTATTGTTCTCTAAAAAATGAGGAGCAAGTTGATTTTCAGAAAAGCCTGGAAAAACTGAGTTGATGCTGAATGAAGAGAGTAGAACCAGGAGAAACATTGTACAGCAAGATTATGTGATGATCAGCTAAAATACACTTAAACTCTACTTAGCAATGTGGTAATCTAAGACAATTCCAATAAACTTGGGATGGAAGATACCATCTCCATCCAGAGAAACTGAATGTAAATTAAAGCTTATTATTATTGTTATTATAATTATTTTGTTTATTTGTTTGTATGCTTTTCTTTCTTGTTGTTTTTTCCTTTTGGTCTGATTTTTCTTTCACATGTAAATATGGAAGTATGTTTAAAACTATTGTATGAGTAGAACCTAATCTATATCAGATTGATTATTGTCTTGGGGAGAGGGGAGAGAAGGGAGAAAAAAAGAAAAAAAATAGAACACCAGTTCTTACAAAAATGAATGCTAAAAACTATCTTTTGATGTATTTGGAAAAATAAAAAAAAAGGGGGATGCCCAGAAACAAACACAATGGCTCAAATGTGGTCTGACTAGGACAGACCCTTTCTGAATTCTCATCTATTTTTTTTTTTTTCTTGTGGCCTTCCATGTTGCAATGTTGACTCATATTGAATTTGTGGTCTTTTAAAACCTTCAGATCTTTAAAAAAACAAGCCGTTTTCTGTCTCCCCCATCATCTGTTTATCCATGTCCTTTTTATTATATCATTTTACCTTTGCTGAAGTTCTTTATATTTCAAGTTTATAAGTTTTTCTCCCTGTATTAAAAACTAGATCACAGAAGATTCCATTTTTGGATGGCTCTTATGGCAAGAAGTTTTTCCTGATTTCCAATCTAAATTTGAAATTTCTAGCCAATGCTCCTGATTCTGCCTGCTGGAGCCAAATAAAAGAATTCTAATACTTATTCTTTATCACCACATAAAGTATCCTTTCTCTATGAAGTATCCTTTGGGACATTTCAAGTCATTTTCTCTGTACTGGCTGCCTCCCCCATTCCTATCCCTAGTCTTTTCTTTTCCAAACTAACCATTCTTCAATTCCTTAAACTTATTCTTATATGATATGAACTTAAGGCTCTCCCTTGTATGGAAATTAGATTCTAACTCACCCAACAGGCTTTCAGAGTCCTTTAACTTCTTATTGAATCTTTCTTGGTGCTGGGAACTGAATTATTTTTCTTAAAATAGTTTACTGGAGGCAGATTTGTTCCTTTCTCTCTAGTTCTCACTAAGTATCCTAAGTAAACTTAAGTTTTCTGAGAGTGCTCTTATCTGAAGCTTTGAATGGCAACATGACAGAGGAGAGGAGAGGAAAGAAAGGAGGGACTCTTTCACGGAGTATATCTAGCATAGGAGCAATTCTCTCTTTTCTATTCATGTATCATAGTGCTATTCATTCTCTCATTTGAAGGTTGACTCAGAAAATGTCATCCTAAAAGACCTTTTTTCAATGTACAAAGGCTTAGTTAGCCACAGAGAAAAAATTAAAACAATGACTGCCTTTAGTTCCTCTTTTTGTCTACTTCTTATTCATTTTTATAGATTTCAAATCCCTTTGGATCTTGGCTTGTTCTATTCATTAATGGAGTACCTGTAAATATAGCTACTATTTTCCATTTGAGTCTGGGAAATTGGGTAATAGACTAGGCCATAGTATATCACATGAGTTAATGGGAAAGTACACTGACCATAAAAGTCCCACACATTAGTGCTTACAAAAATTCCCAAGAGTAAGCTAGACATGTATATGTGCATGTGTGTGTATGTGTGTATTTATCTGTTTTTGTTATATAAAGTGAAAGTACATCGAGTTATTTCTAAGTACAGAAAATGACATTTCTTGGTCAGATTTGGGGGCCATAAGGTGGTACAGTGGATCAGGAAGACTCACCTTCCTAAGTTCAAATTTGGCCTTAGACTTTTAGTTGTGTTATGGGGGGGATCACTTAATTCTCTTTGCCTCAGTTTCCTCATCTGTAAAATGAGCTGGAGTAGGAAATGGTAAATTACTTTAGTATCTCTGCCAAGAAAACCCAAAATGGGATCACAAAGAGCTGAACTTGACTGAAACAACTCAACAACACACACAGTCAGATTTATCTTACTAGAAGTGATTTCCGTACATGGCCCAATAGAGTCATCAAAACTCTCTGCTATGTACCTATGTGTGATCTCAGGTAAGTCATTCAACCTTTGTTGGCTCCTGTTTCCTCATCTGTAAAATGAGATGATTGGACTAGATGACTGCTAAAGTTCTTTTTATCTCTGAATCTCTGATCCTTTAATTTCTAGGTATCATTTCTGTTGTGTAGAATCCCTTGGAGAACATCTATACGTTCTAGAAAATATCAAGAGGATTATGTCACTTGAATGGCTCAGGTTACACCTGAAAAGTAATTATTGGTCTGCATAGAGCTATAGTAATAAAAACTCAGGGCTCAATTAAGTAGTATAATTGGAGCTGAGGAAAGTAAGGTTCCCATTTTACAAATACCTGGGCCAGGTTATTGAGAATGTAAGGTGCCAGGAGTTGCCCACACTTCATTTCAGAGGACATCAATGAACACCTTTTGGTCATTTTAAAACGACATCAGACAGCATTCAAGAAGCCTTTTATATTTATATTTTATATTTTAAATTTGAGATATTCCAGAGAGTATTTCATCTTTACCTTTTGAGTGTTCTTTTCTTTGACCTTTGAGCAAAAGTCCTTATTCTTGTATAGACAACAAATAGCTTGGCAGCTCCTTCAGTTGGAAGCTGGACAACCTAGGGCCAATGAAAACATTTCTCTGATATAGTTTCCTTTTTGTTCTGGGCAAAGCTTACATCCATTTACCTTTATGAAAGCAGATGAAATGCATTCTTTTCTACAATTTCTTGGCTGGCTGTGTGTACCAGACCCAGCTGATTTTGCCTTGGTGCCAAACCAACATCCTTTGGGCACAGGGGAGGATTTCTAGGGTTCAGAGAAGCAATTGTTCCATATGCTGAATTCCTGACAATCTACAGCCAATGGCAGGGACTGTACTTAGCTGGTGGAACTTGATTGTGAAACCCTGGATTACTGAGATGGTGGCAAAGTCCACACCCAAAGAGAGCAGGACTTTAGAACTACTTCAAGTCTGCCTTGCTCTTTTTTCTTTCTATCCAGTCCCCTTTTTTTTTTCTTTCTCTCTTTGTCTCTCTCTCTCTGCCTGTTTTTCTATCTTTCTCCACCCCTTTGTGGATCTCAATCCCCCCTTTTTCTTCTCCCTCTGTCCTCTGTTCCTTTCTTTTTTCCTCTCCCTGTTATCCCCTCTCTTTCTCCCTCTACCTCCCTCACTACCTCAGTTGCTAACTTAAGTCAGAGATCTATTTCTTATTGAAAGTCTTGGCCAGTTTCCAACTTCAAGCTGCTCTGGATTCTGTTTGCTCTCGGGGTAATTGTCTTTTCCTTAGTTCGTTTTGTGACTCTCTAATCCTTTTGGAATGACATGCAGAGTGGAGGAAAGAACATATTGATCTTTTTCTAAATGAGAATACTCTTCTGGACTCAAGTAGAAACAAATTGAGGGGGTTAATTTGATTCTGTTTGCTTTGGAAAATGACCCAGAGAGACTATAAGAAAAAAAAATAAACCAAAAAAAAAAGTAAAATAAAATAAAAATTGATTTCTCTCCAATTGGACCAATGTCTATTGCTGTGGGTTTTTCATTTTTCACTTCCTTGGGATCTATGAAAATTATTTTGGTCTTCATCACGCAGGCCATTCTAACCTTACACAGCTGGCTATAGGACACTTATTTACAATGCCTCTATCATCAGAGACTGACTGCAAAGTAGCAGACTCCAAGACTCCAGGGTTCTTGCTTTCCAAGAGGAGGACAGAGGTTGTGGTGGAAAGGTATATAATACATGAAGGAAAAAAACATGCTGCATGGAGTAATTATGCTATTATGTTACCTTGTGCAGGCAAAAAGAAAGCATGGTATAAGCAAGTTGCTTTTCTCCCAGCCCCTCCCATACTACTAATTTCATTAGCATACAATGGTTCTCTATTTTGTATTTTTCTTTCTTACAATCTCACATTTTCCCTATTTTTATTATTTTTTAAAAAAACATTCTTACATGTTCATTTTCATCTTCTTTTCTAATTGTCTTAGATGAGGGAAAGGAAGCTGATTAGACCAGTATGTGAGTGAAAACATTAAATGACAGGTTTTTTTTAAAATTAAGAAACTAAGTGAATATTTGACCTTTACAGTAGTGATCCAGCTCATTTTTATGTAAATTGTCTGTCTCTCCTTATTAGAGACAAGGAGTCTTCTCAGCAAGGATGGCATCTAAATGTTCTAAATGGTGTCTAGTCACTATTGCTGCTTGAAAATCATTATTATTAAAACTATCATAATGATAGTAATGCCTTTTCATGATATTGTTGTTTCCTATCTTCTGGGACATTAATTGCCTTTTAACTTGTTCCAAAATTGATAGGTACTGCTTACTGGCAGACCCAGAGAGAAAAAAGGTGCTTGTGATATGTTGAAAATGGCACTTTGTCATGGATCTAGATTTTATTTAGAGATAACTGAGTTCGACTGCCTCATTTTACAAATTGAGGCCTAAAGGGGTGAAATGACTTACTTGTCTGGGGTCACACAGAAAGCAGAGTTAGAATTTGCACCCAGTTCTTCTGGTTTTAAATCCAGAATTATGTCTGTGGCTCAATCTCAGAACATTGCTGATTATTCACAGGAACATTAAGGTAGTTTGTCTTATCTCTTACCTTCCATATTCCTGCGGTCATTATCTGTTCTCCCCTTCAGCTAGCTGATTCAGACTTCTCTGAAATTATTTTGGCTTCTACACTTTCCATTTACAGTCTTATGAGTCACTAAAATGAGCTGGAGGTTATTTCCAGGTTGTGTTGTCTTGGAAGGTGAGGATGAGAAAAGGGAAAGAGAAATTTCAGGAAACCAATCAGGAAAAACACCCTTTAACTATGAGGCATAATGAATGGTAGAAGAATCTCCTGAAATTTCTAAAATGTTTAAAATTAGACAAGAAAAAACTGCACAGTACTCAGACTGATAAAGGTCTCTGGACAATGCATCAGATAAACCTTTTTGGTCTTTATGAACTTGTGGTTGAATTTCTTTGCGTTTACACAAGGGAGCTTGAGAAGAATGAAGATGGATGACAGGCTGAGAGGAGGAAAGAAATATCCTTTAAATGTCAGAAACAGGATCCCTTTTATAGGGAGAAGATCCTTGGCTCTTCAGAGGGGCCTCCCACATCCTCATCTTCCCAGTAGAGCAAGGATTCATCAAGGAAATAATTCCTTAACTTTATGATCTAAACTCTTCATAACTATAAGTGTGTTCTAAAGTTCCTTCCATTCTCAACACCTCTGATTTAACAAAAATAATAATAAAACTTATGATGTAAAGCGATCAAGATTATTATGTAACTACTTTGGGCTGAAGGTTCCTGGGCTGGACTGGGGGGAGGGGGAGGAGGGAAGGGAGGGATAGAAAGGTTAAGCTCCTTCCCTCAAGAAGCTTACCCTGTAGAAAAGTGGTAACATGCCAACACACCTATGATACATAATGGTACATGGATTTTTTCTGAGGGGTAAGAATATTACTAACGGGGACAGGTGGGAAGCCTTTTGAATTGGTCTTTAAAGAATTGAGTAGGAGTTCAGCAGGCAAAAATGGGGAGGCAGTTCCCACCCCTTTATAATTTAGTAGCTAAATCCTTGGGGTTGTCTGAGGCATGTAGGTTTTTTAAAATTTATTAACATCTTTCTCGTTAGTCACTCGCCTGCTCACCTTGGAGAAGCACCCGTGGTGGGTTTGGCGTCTGGGGGATGCTAACAGGCCGCTTCTCTGGTACAGAGGGTTTGGACTTGCACCGAGGCGTGCTTACTGAACGCTCCGGCAGGAGCCCTCTGGAACGGAAGCCCAGGTTAATTTCAGCGGTTTGGAGACCTCAGAGAGAACCTGGCACTTTCTTACTCTCCAATCCCTCCCTCCCACCATGGATCAAGAGTTCCAGGACAACGGCTCCTAGCAGTCCCCTTGCACACGGCACTCCATCTCCTGACTGCTAGCATTTTTCACAGACCTGGATGTCTCTCGCTACTCTCATCCCCTTCCCGACTTCACGTTTCAGCTAAAATTCCATCTTTTGCAAGAAACCCTTCTCAGTCCCCCATAATCTCACTGCGTTTCCTCGGAAATCATCTCCAATTTACCCTGCAGGTAGAGAATATTGCAGTGACTAAGTTTGAAACTGCCCCAAGACTTCTGGGACACTTGGGCACTTGATTCGCGGTGTTCGTTTCGCTCGGTGGGGACCGCGAGCCCTTTGATAGCAGAGCGGCTTTTGCTTTTCTTTATACCCTCAGCACTTAGCACAAAGCCTGGCACACAGCAGGCGATTAGTAAATGCTTGTTGATTGACTGACAGACGCACACTACATTTGTGCGCATGACACTTCAGATCTATTTCATAAACCTTTGGCGTTCTGCCAATACCATGCCTACGTGGAAGCTGGGATGAATGAGTTTCTATTCGAAATTGGAGAAAGGGATGAAGTTCAAGAGTAGTTGAGTTAACCTCCCGGTCCTACCCGAAACTCAGAACCGGGTCTCCTCTACGCCTCTCTGTAGTGCAACCAAACTACTCAGGCTCTAACCACCCTTGGCGGGCTCGTTCCCTGCCAGATGACTAAACTGGCAGTTTCTGCAGCCTATTATCATTTTCGAAGGCTCCATTCCTTTAGCCAATTACTGCTGAAACTCGGGGGAGGGCGCTGCAGGTCTACGCTGGGGCGAATACCAGGTCTCCAAAAGGGGGCGGGGCGTTTGCCGTGACAGGCGGGTCCTTGCTACCAACCGAAGCCGAGAGTCGTCCCTACAATAACCAATGACTGACCCTAGAGTATGGAAACGGGTGGGCCTGTTGTCATGGGGGAGGCGGTGGCGCTTGGTGGCTACTGGCGGCGGAGGAAGAGGCAGGCGGCGGCACTGGAGTTGGACTCGGGCGGCGGCAGGTGAGTGAAAGCCTGCGGGCCGGGCGGCCCGGAGCCCGAGGCGGGGTGCCCAAGCCGAGGGGGGCGGGGGTTCGAGCTTGGCGCTCGCTCGGCTCTCGCGCTGCCTCTGCCTCGGCGGGCGGGGGAAGCTGGGGGCGGCCGGGGGCGCGCCCTCTCCTCCCGCTCGGCTGGATCGGGGACCACGGCCCCGCGGCCAGAGCTGCAGGCGCTGGCGGGGGCAGAGTGCAGTGGGGGCGGAGGCGGCGCGGGCCGTGTCCCGGGTGTGAGGGGGGGATTCCCAGGGACGCGGAGGAAGGACGGGGCACCCAGAGTGCCGGCTGGGGGGGGGAGCGGGGCGGCCCAGACTGGGGGCGGGGGGAGAACCCCGGGGGGAACGGGCGCAGGCAAGTCTGGAGGAGGAGGAGCGAGGAGGCTGCTTGGGTGGGTATGTAGGGGGAGAGCAGCTGAGGTCGGCTGGGGGGGACCGGGGCGGAAACCCGGAGCAGTTCACAGGTCAGGGGGAGGGGAGCGCTTCAGGTAGAGGGGAGGAGTTTGGCTTTGGGAGGGGAGGTATCTTGGGAAGAGAGACGAGTGAGGTTGTGGAGCGGGAGCGTGGGGGCAGTTCTGGAGTGGGGAGCGAGGGAAGAGGGAGCAGGTCAGGCTTGGGGGGAGATGGCTTGTAGAGGAGTCCGGGTCTGGGCAAGAGGTTCGGGTTGGAGGGAGGTAGCTTGGGGAGCAGTTCGGGTTTGGGGGGCGAGGGGGAACAGGGGGAACAGTTTACATTTGAGTAAGAGGTAGCTTGGGGAACAGATTTGGGGAAGGGGATAATGGGTGTGGGAGAGCAGCTCGGAGGAAGGGTGGGAAAAGGTGGGGAGAGCTCAGTTTTGGGGGAGGGGAGGCTCTTTAGATTCAGGGGAGGACTGCTGCCCCAAGGCGAGTGGAAATTCTGGGGGAGAGCCTGGAGAAAGGGGAGAGTGTTTAGGTTCTTAGAGTCCAGGGGAGCATCTTGACTGCAGGGCAGGGGAAACTTGGGGAGAAGGGGGAGCGGATACGATGCGGATGAGAGACGGGGCGGAGTGGGGGAATTCTGGGGCAGAGGGGGACCACTTGGAAGGAGAGCAAAGCCTGAGGAAGGGGGAGCCGTTTGGGTGCCAGGGGAAGCATGGTGAGCAGTCTGAGCACGAAGGAAAAGGGCCTTGGGCCGCAGCCGGCTCTGGAGAGGGAGGAGGAGGAGTAGATTGGGGGCTGGTCCCGGGTCATGTTTCGGGTTTCGGGAGGAAGACTCAGGTGAAAGTGGGAACAGCCGTGGTGAGGTGTGTGTGTGTGTGTGTGGAGAATAATGGAAAATGGGGCAAAGTCCAGGCCTGGGACCTGGGGAGTAAC
Source organism: Sminthopsis crassicaudata (assembly GCF_048593235.1). Taxonomy (NCBI): domain Eukaryota; kingdom Metazoa; phylum Chordata; class Mammalia; order Dasyuromorphia; family Dasyuridae; genus Sminthopsis; species Sminthopsis crassicaudata. The sequence goes on from NC_133618.1 coordinate 315,796,714, forward strand.
TGACGTGCTGGGAGTGAGGGGTACCGGCGGGGTGGGGGTGGGTCGGAGGAGCCGCTTTGTGCCTCTGGGAATGGTGAATGGGGGACACCCAGGGCTGGGTGCTAGGTGCGCTTCAGGGAAAATTAAGGAGCTGGGTCAGGTGGCTGCAGGGGCTTGGGAGTTTCCCTCTGGATCCAGAGAAGTTGATTGGAATAGGGTCAAAGGGAGCTGCTGGGGCTGGTGAGCAAAGGAAGTTCTCTGAGAGGGAGTGGCAGCCACTGAGGTTTGTCTGGGAGAAACCGAGCAGAGGAATTGACAGTGGGGGCATTGGCAAGGATCTAAGATGGCCAAAAGAGGAAGGAACTTAGTAATAAAAACTGCCTTCTCCTTTGAGGACATCCTAAGTAACTTAAGTGAACCAGGGCCAGATCTGGAACGGGGTCTGGGAGGATGGAAAGATTATTTTTAAGTGGAGGGAAGAATAAGGATACTGGCAGACTGAGAAATTTGGAAGAGAAAAAGCTTTTGGGGGCTAAGAGAGAAGGAAAAAGTAGCTGAAGCTGGGAGGATTAAGAAGATGAAGAGTCACAGATTCTCCAAGGGAATTGTTAAAACTGTTAGAGAATTGTAAATTTAAGTCTAGTGAGAAGGAACCTATCTTTGTATTATTACTCTCAAGGTAGGATCTTAAAGTAGGTGAAGTGGCACACTTAAAAAGAGACTAGGTTGCAGAAATTTGTAAATCCTACCTTAACATGGGACACCCAAAGTTATTAACCAGCTATTAAAACAAATCCTCCAACGAAGGCTGTGGCATTTTCAACCATTCAGTAGTCAGATAACATTTATTAAATGTATCTTACGTGTCATGTACTCTTTTAAGAGCTAAGGGTTCAAAGAAAGGCAGAAGACAGCCGGTCCTGAAGGATTTCAGTCTGATAATCTCAGCCTGGAGCATCCTCTGAAAATTAACAAGGGTTTATTTAGTACCTACTAAGTGCAAGGTACTCTGATAGTTGTTGGGATACAGAAACAAAGAAACAACACCTTGCTTTAAGCTAACATGCTATTGAGGGAGTAACAGGGATATAAAATTTTTAGAAGGTAACTTTTTTGGGGGAAGCATTGGAAGCTTGTAGTGATTTAGCCTTTGCTTGAAGAGTTCCAGAGAGAACTTCTTACTTTCCAAGTCAGATTAGTTCACATTGGAGAACTATAATCTGTGTAGAAAACTTTTCTATACATCAAGTTTAAGCCAGCTATTTTGGAACTTTTCATCCATTGTTGCTAATTCTGCCTTCTTTAAATATGGTGCACAGGATTGAACACAGTGTTCTCCGAAGAAGGGAGCATAGCCTCTGTAGTCATGATTATTATGCTGCTTCTCTTAATGAGGCCTAAGGGCCTTTAGGGTTTTTATTATTTTTTATTTTTTGCTAGCTTATCATAATCTTAGATTTAAAACTGGAAGGTACTACCAGTCATTTAGTCCAGCCTCCTCATTTTACAGCTTATGGCTTAAGTGACTACTAAGGCCCCACAGGTGGTAAATAACAAAACCTGACTACAAATCTTTTCATTGTACCATGTCGCTCTTCCCATTATCTAGCTATTCTCATGCTTTCAGTTATCTCTGTGTAAATGACAGACTTTTATATCTTAGTTTTCACCTCTTCTGAACTCTATTGGAGATCTACCTCTCCATTTATGTTGCCTGCACACTTCTAGCTCCACATGTCCAAAACATAAAACTTATTTTCATTAACTTTTCACAGAATTGCTTCTTGACTTTTAATTTCACTTCTTTGGTGTTGAGTCTGTTATTTTATTTTATTTATTTTTTTTGTTCCTTTTAAATATTGAGAATCTTTGGGACAGAAATTTAAGTTTGAACAGAAGAGATGAGTCCTTGTTTTTCAAAGATGATTCCAACTTTTGTTTTACATGTACCCTTTCTTTTGTTCTCTTTTATTCTTTCTTACTCTTGTACTGTCTGTGAAATTGTCTATAAGAAAATTTGAGCATATAATAACTTATTCACAGTAAACTACTAATAGTTGTCCATGGATTATTGAAATGAACTGGTTTGGGAACATTTTTCAAAGAACAAAATAAGTAGGAACTAAATAGGATATATTTTAAAGGGACCATCATTACTTTAGTGAAAATACCAGAAAAAGATGTTTTTCATTGTTTTAAATTGCTTGAAATTTGTGCAGTGTCCTTACCACTTAACATTATTACTTTCAAAAGAAGTAATAATATGAACATAGTTTTTTGTTTTTGTTTTTAAAGAACAGGTCATATTTTTATTGCGTGAGAGAGGTTTCCTAACATTTATAGGGAAAAGGCACAGTGTTATATATAATTATATGCTTGCAACTTCAACCTGGGATAGTGGAATCTTAACAAAATAAATGTTTTACTAAGTGGAGGAAACTTATTTCAATCAGTTGCCTTTTAAGAATACCTGGATATGATGTGCCTTGCACAGTAACTTGAGTGATTTAAAAGTATCTACACTCCATGGTATTTAGTCCCTTTAAGAAATGCTGAAAAGGGAAAGACTTTTTCTTTGAATGCTCTCACGAAAACCTTTATGAGAGACTTTGGTTATATGCTCATTAATGTTCTATGAAATTAGAAGATGGTATTTATGCATCTAGCAGGAGCATTTGCTTTTTTTCTCCACCTTCTTAGAAATTATTTTCAGCATTCTGAGTTCATTATATGTATGTGTGTATTTGTACACACATATATATAAAATCTATATATATGTGTATATAATTTTTTCCCCAAGAAGGCTACAAACTATGTAGTTAATTCACTGTTGATTGTATCAGCACAGCATCTTTTCACACAAAGGAGATTTATTTCCTAATTATAATAGATTTTTAAATAGTATATGATCAAGTGCCTTAGGCACCTGATTCTTCATATTAAGTAATACTAAATATTACTATTACTAGAGTGGTTGTCAATATATAATTGGTGTAGTTATATAGCAGATTTACATCTCTAAACAAAAGATAGAAGAATAGAAACTCTTGAGTTAAATATGTGGAAGTTTGTTCTTCAGAATTTCTTTTTCTGTATATAGTAGCGATTGATCACTTTCTTGCTTTTAGTTAGTTTATTCATTTGACAGTATTCATCCCTAAATCAATTATGCCTATTTTGTGAACAGCTTTGATATTCTATTTAATTTTACAGTGAACTTTGCTAATCTGTAATTGATTAAATGGTGATTTTCAAACCGTGGAAAAACTTTTCTTTCTGCCATAAGACTTAATATCTCTTATTAAAGATTATTTCGTTAAAAGCTTTGAAAAATGGAGTTTAATATGCTTTCATATTCTGTTTGATTGATAAGCATGTTATAATATTTACTGATTCATTTTCTCTGTTTTCTGCTTTCTACCCATAAAACAAAATTTTCACAAAATTATGTACTAGAAACTCATGTACTTTGAATTAACATTTTCTGCAGTTGGTTTCCAGTTTATTACGAGAATGTCTGGAGCAGAAAAAAAATCTTTTTGCTTCTGACCTTTAAACACATGTATATGTTAGATATATGATAACATATGTATATTGTTTAGTAGAGTTCACATGGGACTCCATGCTGCTTTTGTTGTGTTTGGAACAAATGCTTTAATTTAGTTTTTATGATGTACTTGGAAGATATGCCTGACCGATTTTTGTGTCCTGCAAAATTCTGAACTCTTCTATGTTAAAACGAGAAGAAAACCATAAAGGTAGTTCAATCCATTTTGTAGATGAGGACATTAAGTCCCCAGAGAGATTTCTTAGTTAAAATCAAGTAGTGAGGAAATAGTTTTCTTGTGGTTTTTTTTTTTGTCTTTTTGTTTTCCTCTTATCTAATGCTACAAGTATCTTAACTGTTCTAAATACTGGGAATACATTTGTAAAAAATGCTTTGATGTTATAGATTTAATTACCAGAAGGGTAGTATATGTAGAATATGATTCCAGGATGTCAGATAATAGTTATGGTTGAAAAATGTCATTAAATGCCAAGAAAAAATTTTTTGTCAATTATATTGAAATCCATAATTTGGGAATAGTGAAAGGGATTAAGATATGTAAAGAGAATAAAGGAAAGATTTTGCATTTCTGCATTGACAGAGAAAAGAATGAATCTACTGGGCAGATCTTTTTCAAGACAGGATGGATTCCAACTTCTGGAAGAAGCTTGGTTGTGTTCATTACTTTTCCCACTAGCTTCTGGACTTTAGTATGTCTCTCATTAGCTGGTTCAAGCTCCCTAGTTGTTCTAGCCTTCTGTCTATTCAAGGAATTAAATCAGGTTTTCTTTCTAGGCTGCCCCAAATGTTTTAAGGGTTTTTTTTCCCCCTTTATCCTGTCCTCTCAAATAAAGTCAGCCATTGATAATTGGGTGGCTTGTGTGAGAGTATATGTTTGTTCACAACCATATGCTTTAATAATAATAATGACAATAACCAGCATTTATGGAGCACTTGAGGTTTGCAAAGCACTTTAGATATGATCTATAATTTCCCTGATTTTTCCCAGTTTTCAACCCTTCTGTAACTTAGTTTTTGAGAATTGGGGTTGGGGGCAGCTAGGTGGTGCAGTGAGTAGAACACCAGCCCTGAAGTGAGCCTGAGTTCAAATCTGGTCTCAAACACTTAGTACTTCCTTGCTGAGTTGTGTGATCCTGGGCAAGTCACTTAACCCCAATTGCCTCAGGAAAAAAAAAAGAGAGAGAGAATTGGGTCAAAAAATTAACTACCTGGGGACCTGGAGAAACAGAAATTCATTGGGCCCATGTTCTTAAACCGAAGTTTACCTTCCTCTTGCATCACCTTTGAGAATCCAGAATCACCTTTAAAGCACATTCTAGTTATCAGAAACTTCAGTAGAGGGATGTATATTTATGTCTAGTTTCCTCATCTAGAACATGAGGCCTGACTAGATAAAATTAATATGTTGTCATAGAAGAAATAGTGGTGAGTAGATTATGTGTTGATATCCTTCTCACAGTTAGTTATCTATGAGATTGCCTGCCTGAGACAGAAAAGAGAATAGGATGTGGAGTTAGGATTCCCATGCCTCTGTGACTGTGGGCAAGTCATTTTCCATCACTGGACCTCAATTTCCTTATCTGTAAAATGAAGAGCTGGAACCAGGTGCTCTCAAGGCTTTTCTAGTTCTAAATCTATGCTCTCATGACCTGTAAGCTCATGTTCTTCAACTCTTTGATTTTGTATCTATGCGCCTGTTAGCTCATGCTTGAAATTCCTTCAATGGAGGCTAAAGCCTTTCATTCCTTAACTAAAGATAAGACTTACTCCACAAATGTCTGGTTGAGGATCATATGGACTGAAACAGTTGCATCAGGATTCTTCAAATGTGGTCCAGGGACCATTGAATGTCTCCACAATCCTTTCAGGTGATCCATGAGGTCAAAAGTATCTTTATTATATAATATTAGTGTATTTTAACTGATAATATAATAAACATTTATAGACATAACACACATTAAAAGTCTTTTGGAGGTTTTTAATAATTTTTAAATTTGCAAAGAGTTTCTAAAACCAGAATGTTTTTGAGAACTGCAATATAAAATGTTAGATAATTATCAATAAGTATAAATATTTTCTAGTTTTGATAGAGGGAAAGATCATTGGGTAAATAAATAGGAGATATCCTTCCTCAAACTTCCCAAGGCATGCTTTCTTCCCCTTACATTCTCACTCGAGAACCTTGTCTCATATTTCACTTAAAAACATTTCAGCCATTTGCTGAGAGCTCCCTTTTCTGCGCCCTCCCCTTCCATCATCACTCAGGTGTCTGTCTCCTTTCACAGGAAGAGTTGATTTCTTCTTGCCAAGATAAGACTACCTACATGCATGAATGATCCTATTGGAGCTTGCCCCTCTTAAGACTCATTCTTTCACTAATCTACTCTATTGCCACAGCTACCTGCTGCCTTCAAACATGTCTGTATCTCCATAATCCTCAAAAAATCCTCACTTGATCAATGGAACTCCACTAGCCATTGTTTTACGTGTCTTACTTTTTGTAGCTAAACTCTTTGAGAGGGCATCAACAACAGCACTTTCTTTCACTCTCTACTCTTTAGCTTCGTTTAAATGAAATGAGTCTTAATGACTTTCTCAGGCTTCATCCTTGACTTCTCTTTGTTACTGATGAGCACCCTTTCCTCCTTGATACTCTTTTCTCTTTAGGTTTTTGTGATAAACTATTCTTTCTTGGTTCTTTTACCTATCTGAACTGTTAACTTCTCAATTTCCTTTATTCACTCCTTCATCCAGGTTATACCTGATAAAAAGGGATATTTCTTAGGCCCTTTTTCTTCCAACTACACTATTTCATGTGGTGAGCTTCCATGGATTCAGTGATCATTTCTATGTTGATTTTCAGACTTACCCACATCCTTAACTTCTCCAGTCTTGAATCTCCAACTGGATGTCCAAAGTTGAACTTGCTATTTTTCTCTACAAACATTCCCCCTTTCTAAATTTTCCTATTACTTTTGAGGGCACCACCATCCCTCCAGGACCACAATATTGGTGATATCTTCAACTCTTCACTGTTACTTCCCATATCCAATGTGTTGCCAAAGTCTGTGGATATTACCTTTGTAACTTCTATTATATATACCTTCCTTGTCTGACCACCACACTGATGTAGGCTCTTATTACCTGGTTTAGGCTCATATCACCTGGTCCATGTCTGGGCCATTGTAGTAGCCTGATTGTTGGTTTCTCTGCTTCTAGTCTCTTCCTACTCCAATTTATACTCTGCTCAGCTATCACATTAATATTCCTAAAGGTGAAGTCTGACCATGCTCTCCTCTCCAATTCAATCAACTCCAGGGACTTCCTGTCACCTCTAGCAACAAATAGAAAATCCTCTGGTTTTCAAAACTTTTCAATACCTTGGCCTCCCCTTGTTTTTCCAATCTTACACCTTCCTTCCTTCCTTCTTTCCAAAGAATTGATACACAGTCTTCCTTTCTGTGCCTTGAACAAGGCACTCAATCTTCTGACTGCATTTTCACTTGCTGCCTTCCATGCCTCCTCATCTGTCTCCCAGCCTTCCCAATTAAAATCTCATTTTCTCTGTTGTGATATGGGAGCCACCTGCCAGTGGCTTCTGGAAGTCTAACTCAGACCTGTAGAATGGATCTCTTCATGTGAAAGGATGATGATGATACAAGGAGACTGAGAGGCAGTTGCCTTGTCTGACCTCTCTCCTCTTCCCTCTGCCTCCAATTTATTTCATTCCCAATCCACAAGGAACATCTTCAAATGCTGCTTTGCAACTCCTTCAAGTGTTATGATTCATAGCTGTGGAGGCTCTCAGAGAATTGACCTGCCCCTTCACTTAGACATGATCCTTAACATTTCCCTTAATGTTAATACTTCTTCTCTTGGCTGTCTTCAATTTATCCTATTTTGGTTTTTATATGTTTTACATATTTATGTACAAATGATTTTACATAATAATTTTCAGGTCTTCCCCCATTTGTGAGGTCATAGAGAACAGGGACTTTTTTCTCTTGCTTAGTACAGTGTCTGACACATAGAAGATGCTTAGTGATTGTTTAGGAACTGCAGTTCAAGAGATGTATGGAGCTTAGTGGGCACATTGCTGGTTAGCTATAAGACATGCTAACCCAGTTTCACATGATTTGTAAAGTTTTTAAAAAACATTTTGTAACAGATAATCCCAATTATAAATTAAGTGACAAAAAGACCTTGGAATTCAGCCCTCTTATTTTATTTGTAGACAAGGAAACTGAGTTCAAAGAGAATAGATGCCTTCCCCAAGGCACACATATGGGAGCAAGTGAGAGAAAAAGGATTTGAATCTAGGTGGTCCAGTTTAAATTTAGTGTTTTGGCTACTGTACTGTACCACATGTCTCATCTCAGGTTCTATCTATCTATCTATCTATTAATTAATTAATTAATTCATCTGTCTATTTATTCATTTATTCATTCATTCATTCATTCATTCATTCATTCATTCATTCATTCATTTATTTATTTATTTTTGGCTGAGGCAATTGGGGTTGAGTTGCCAGGGTCACACAGCTAGGAGACCAGATATACATATATACATATTTTTCAATATTCACCCCTGCAAAACCCTGTGTTACAAATTTTTTTTTTCTTCTTCCCTTCTCCCCCCATCCTTTCCCTAGATGGCAAATAATCCAATATATGTTAAACATTTGCAGTTCTTCCATACATACTTCCACAATTATGTTGAACAAGAAAAGTCAGATCAAATAGGGGAAAAATGATGAAACACCCCCCCCCCCAAATGGAAACAAGCAACAATAAAAAAGTGAAAATAATATGTTGTGATGCCCACAGTTCCCACAGGCCTCTTTCTGGGTGCAGATGGTTCTCAGAGGATGCTTTTAATGCATTGTGTACCCAGCATACTTTTACTGTATCTTATCCCTCTTATCAATTCAATTCAAGATCCATTTATTAAGTGCTTATTATGCACAAGGCACATTTCCAACTCTGATTCTAAAACAGCAGTATTCATAGGGGATTTACTAATCTAAATATATTTGCCATTTAAAAACCTACAGATAGATATATTAATATTTCTCTTATTGGAGAGATTAATCATTTGACATATGGCTTGCAACTGAATATTGTATTCTGGATGTTAGACTTGTGAAGAACCACTCTTTTTTTTTTTTTAATAAATTTTTTTTGACAGTATATATGCATGAGTAATTTTTTAAAATAACATTATCCCTTGTATTCATTTTTCCAAATTATCCCCTCCCTCCCTCTACTCCCTGTCCTAGATGACAAGCAATCCCATACATTTTACATGTGTTACAATATAACCTAGATACAATATATGTATTAAGTATTAGATTCCGAAGGTGTAAGTAAACTGGGTAGATAGACAGTAGTGCTAACAATTTACATTCACTTCCCAGTGTTCCTTCTCTGGGTGTAGGTGTTTCTGTCCATCATTGATCAGCTGGAAGTGAGTTGGATCTTCTTTATGTTGAAGATATCCATTTCCATCAGAATACATCTTCATACAACATTGAAGTGTACAGCGATCTTCTGGTTCTATTCATTTCACTCAGCATCAGTTGATGTAAGTCTCTCCAAGCCTCTCTGTATTCCTACTGCTAGGACCACTCTTTTTAGAGTTGTTTATTGTTTTTCTCCTGTTTTTCTAATTATAAGGAATGTTGGGGCATTGTAGAAAAACCTAAATTGGTACTCTAATCCTCCAGATTGTCAGCAGTACATTTAAGTGCCTACTATGTTCCAAATATTCTGATAAGTGCTAGGGAGAGAAAGATAGGCAAAAATAATTTCTGATCATCCAGTGGGGTAATATTAAAGGATAGATTGAGGTTCAAATATGTCCATATTGATATAATAGTTGTATATGATCCTGGGTAATATCAGCCTTAGTTTCCTAATTTGTAAAAGGGCAATAATAATAGCATTTACCACGAAGGATTGTTGTGAGGACCAAATAACATATAAATTACTTTGCAAACTGTTAAAAAGGGTCATATAGATACTAGTTACTTTAATTATTAGTTTGTGGCTGTTTAATTCAATGATTTAGAATTTAGCGCTAGTGAAGCCAAAGTTCAAAATCGATTTAACTTTGCATGTGAGTATGGTTGAAAATTGTACTTTTCTCTGTTTTCAGCTAGCTATTTTAAGCATGTATGTCACTGATCACATGGTAGAATAATTCAAGACTAAGTAAATTTTAAAAAATACTGACTTCTGCTTAAAAAAAAAAGATGTATTCTGATGATATAACATCTCTTCTTAGTTGATAAGTGTGCTTTTTATGTAGAAATCAGAAATTGAGTAAAAAGGAAGTGGTTTACTTGTTTATCAGTCATGACACTTTCATCAAAAGCAATCTATGGTTGAGTTTTTACTAAAACAGCAAGCTTATACATTCGGAATACTCCTTAACACATAATTTCTTTTTTCCCCCCAGTAGTACTTTATTTTTCCAAATACATGTAAAGATACTTTTCTTTCTTTCTTTTTGAAAAAGTATTTCATTTATTTATTTTCTGGTTTTGCATGTATTTTTTAAAAATATACATTTCTTTATGAATCATGCTGAGAGAGAAAAATCAGAACATAAGGGAAAAACCACAGGAGAGGGAAAAAAAGACAGAAAAAAGAAGTGAACATAGCAATGTAAAATTGATTTACATTCAGTCTCCATAGTTCTCTTTCTGAATGCAGATGGCATTTTCTATCCGAATTTTATCGGGGTTACCTTGGAACACTGAATCACTGGGAAGAACCAAGTCTTTCATAGTTGATCATTGTACAGTCTTGCTGTTACTATGTACAATGTATTTCTGGTTCTGCTTATTTCACTCAGTGTCAGTTCATGTAAATCTCCTGTAAAGATGCTTTTCAACATTCATTTTTTTACAAGACTTTGTGTTCTAAATTTTTCTCCTTCCCTGACTTACTTCTCCCCTCAAGACAAGCCATTTAATATAGGTAAAATATGTGCAATCAAACAAACAAGCAAAAAGATAAAAATACTGTGCTTCAATCTATATTGTCTCCATAGCCCTCTTTTTTGGATGTGATTGGCCTTTTCTATCGCAGGTCAATTGGAATTGTCTTGAATCACCACATTGTTGAGAAAAGCCAAGTCCATCACAGTTGATCATCATATAATCTTATTGTTACGATATACAATGTTTTCCTAGTTCTGCTCATGTCATTCAGCATCAGTTCTTGTAAATTTTTTCAGACTTTTACAAAATCAGCTTGGTCATCATTTCTTATAGAGAAATAATATTCCATTGCCTTTATATACCATAACATATTCAACCATTCCCCAACTGATGAGCATCCACTCAATTTTCAGTTCCTTGCCACTATAGAAAGGGCTATTTACAAGCATTTTTGCACATGTGGATCCTTTTCCCTTTTTTAATGATCTCTTTGGGATACAGACTCAGTAGTGAGACTGCTTAATCAAAGGTATGCATAGTTTTATAGCCCTTTGGACATAGTTCCAAATAGCTCTCCAGAATGGGTTGGATCATTTCACAATTCCACCAACTATGTGCTAGTTTCAACACATAATTTTTTTTAAAGAAAAAAGCTTATGTAATTTTTGAATTTTATCTATTTTAGCCTAAAGAGGAGACTATTAAACAAAACTAAATATGAGCTATTTAATTTATTGTACTATGTAGACAACTCAGTTTTTACTTTTTTGATAGACTGGAAAACAAATAATGCTCCTTTTCAGTTTTCAAATTGTTTCACTATTGGGGAAGGATTTGTGGGTGTGTGATAGGATCAGATAGGATCAGATACATGAAAGATCTCTATGTACAAAGTGGAGATCTTTCAACATCTGAGAACATAAAAAATTGAATTATCACCCACTTTCTGATTAATTCAGTTATTAAATGAGCTTGAGCTCTCTTAAATTTGACATCTCTTAAATCTTATTAGTAATCCTCTATAGAATTAGAAGCTATTGGGGTGGCACAGTGGATAGAGAACCAGCCTTGAAGTCAGGAGGACCTGAGTTCAAATATAACCTCAGACACTTAACACTTTCTAGGAAAAAAAAAATTAGAAGCTGTTGGAGGTGAAAAGGATCTCAAAAGTTCATAAGTGCTTTGCATATAAATGTTTAATTGAAACTGTGTAACTCCGTCATTTTATAAATAAAGAGCCAGGGCTCAGGGAAAGTCACATGGCTTTAGATGTCTGTCAGAATTTGAAACTAGGTCATTCCTTAATTTTGAAATTTGTTATGGTAGTATTATTGTGGGGTTATTGTTATAGCCTGGTCTCTTCTTAATCATGGTTTAATTAACATAATATTGAGAATGTTGGTATGAAAATGAAGAAAGATTACAAAAATGTATATGCTATTAGCTCTCTTTAAAAGGTTATATGTATGTGTACACACATAGCACATCTTTATATATGTATCTGTATTCTCTCAATATCCCATACTGATAGATTTTATTATCATATCCTAAGTCGATCATATTGACATCTATCTTCTTTTTTATGTTGTCTTATACTATTCAAGTACATGCTGACATCTATTTCCTCAGTTTTTGCATTTGTGGTGTGATAGTTCATCTTCTGATATGTTTATGTAGTATCTTACATTTTTTTCTGTAAGTATTGGTTTTGTTTCTCCAACAGTCAATCAGTAAACATTAAGCATCCAGGAACATGGACAATGTTTTATTTTAATCATTATTATGCTGCTCATATAGTTGGTACTTAGTAAATATTTGTTGGTTGATTTCAAAAAGCATTTTAACAAATGCTACATTACTGCTAAGTGCAGTAGTGAATAAGATAATATGGTCTCATGTTTGTGGGTTCTCTCAGCAGTGCTGAATAGCCCATTGATGTGTGTTTCCATAAAAGCCCCAAGGAGGAGCCACCTAACCATTAGATTACTACTTCAGGACTCAGGCTGTCCAATGTTATTCCTTGCTTTTTATATGTGATCTGACATGTCTTTCCTATCATTCATTTCCAGAGTGACATCTTTTACACTATTTCTTTTGCCAGGTCATGCTGGTTATACAGTAGTACAACTTTTATTCTCTGCATATCTTCCACAACTCTTCAGGTTCCTTGTAATTTTGGAAATTGCAGTGCTATGTGATTCATAGCAATAAAATGTCACTAGAAGAATATTGACATTAAAAAATAAATCTTTACTAATAAATTAGTTTAACAGAAATATAATTAAAATAATTGAACTTTCTGATTAAAAACTACTTAAAACTATTTTTTCAATTTAATAGTCTTTTATTTTTTTCAATTACATGTAAATTTTCAACATTTTTTGGTAAGATTTTGAGTTCTAATTTTTTTTCCCTATCTTCTTTCTTTTTCCCTTCCCCAATAACCCAAGCAATCTGATATAGGTCATATTAAGCATATTTCCACATTAGTTATATAGTGGATAAAGACTCCATAGTTCTTTCTCAGGATGTGGTCAGCATTTTCTGTCATGAATCCCTTGGAATTTTCTTGGATCATCGAATTGCTGAGAATAGCTGCATGATAGTGTTACTGTGTTCAATGTTCTCCTGGTTCTGCTCATTCACTTCACTGGGCATCAGTTCATGTAAAATTTCCCATGTTTTTCTGAAATCTATCTGCTCATCATTTATAGAATAATAGTATCCCATTATATTCATATACTACAACTTACTCAGCCATTCCTCAATAGATGGGTGTCCCCCTCTGTTGGGATTATAAGGTGAGAACTCAGGTTGTCTAAACAATTCTCTAGCTCAGAGTTCACACCTTTAGGAGTTTACACCTTTAGAATTCTGAAAAGGAGCTTACACCTTTACACCTTATGCCTTACATTTAAAGGAGTTTGCACCTTTAAAAAGGAGTTCTGAAAAGGAGTTTACACAACCTTTAAAGGGAGCAAGTTCATTGGTTGAAGGAGTTCCCACAAGCCCTTGAGTTCTCACATGCCCATTATCTGGGAGGATAAAATAAGACAACATTGGGCCTGGAGAAGCAGTCTGGATTGGGGAAGGACAAGAGCTGGAGGAGATTCAGAGCTCCCAAGAAACCTGCTCACAGAAAAAAAGATTATACAGAATAGAGATCTCCTCCCAGAGAAGGATTCCAATTGAGAGGCAACAGGACCTTTACACCCCTCAATTTCCAATTCTTTGCCACTATAAAAAGAACTGCTATAAATATTTTTGTACACGTGGGTCCCTTTCCCTTTTTTATGATCTCCTTGGGTTAAGGACCTAGTAGTTTTGCTGAATCAAAGAGTATGCTCAGTTTTACAGCACTTTGGACATGTTTGGGGCATACTTACTACCTTAATTTTACCCAGCAAAATGAAGATTGATTTGTAGATTTATTGTATTTTTTTTAAATGAGAAAATCATGATGTCATTGTCCTGCTTATTAAAATGGCATCAGACAAGTTCTGAATATATTTGAATAAGAATTTCACAGATTTCAGACAGTCCTCAGAAGCCATCTAGTAAGACCTGTAGCTGCACAAAAAATCCACTGTAACATCTGATAAATGGTGATCTATCCTTCTGTTAAAGATTTTTATTGGGGGAAACCCACTATTTTGAGAATCAAATTTTAGACATTTCTAATTATTAGGAAAATTTTCCCCTAAGTCTCTCTCTCTTAAATTTTTTACTCCTTGCTCCTAGTTCTTTCCTTAGGAATGTAGAAAAATAAATATCCTCCTCTATTGACAGCACTTCAAGTATGAAGAGAACTGTTATGGCTACTATGTCTCTTTTTTCTTATATTCTTCAAGCTAAATATCTTCAGTTGCTTAAATGATTTGATCCCAGAGTCCTTTGCCATCTTGTTTACCTTTGCTAGCCTAAAATGTGGTGCCCAGTACTTAGCATTTTACTCCAGTTGACAGGATGTGTGGAATGACATGTGTGTTGGATATGTATGAGAGGATAGTGGTACAGCAGGATTATCCTTGTTCTGGATGTTAGGCCTCACCTAATGCAGCCTAAGATCTAACTAGTTTTAATCCTTTTAATCTATATGGAACTGGTATTTCACTAAAACCCCTGTCTTTTTTCAAAAAGTATACTCCATTTTGTACTTGTAAAGTTGATTAAAAAAATAGAAACTTAAATGTAAGATTTCACATTTATCCATGTTGCATTTCATCTTGTTGGTTTTGTCAATAATTTTAGTCCTGTCAGGATCTTTTTGTATCCTAGCTGTCTATCATTAGTAAATTTAATATGTATTCCATTTATACCTTATCCAAATCATTGATTAAACTGACTCAGTGTCAAGGACTAATCCTCTGGGTATGTTCCTTACAACCCCTTTTCAAATTGACATTGTGTCATTATAGCATTAATGATTATAACTAGCTCAGTTCCAAATGCATCTAACCTATAGTATTTGTCATGTAGTACATGAGTTCTTAACATAGGGACCTGTGAATTGGATTTTTAAAGTAATGTGATAATTCAGCTTAATTGGTTTTCTTTTCAATCTTTTTTTATATGTTATGCATTCAAAAGACCATTTTGAGAAGGGGTTACCAAATTGCCAAAGAGGTCCATGACATAGAAGATGCTCAGAAGCCCTGATGTAGCCCATGTCTCCATGTCTTGTCTGTCAGAAGAGTGGGAAGGGAGTTAGTGAAATGCTTTGCTAAAATCAAGTAAGCTATGTCTATAATATTCCTTTGATCTAGCAGTCTATTAATTCTGAGAGAAAGGAAAATGTGATTTGTCTAGCATGACCCTGTTGGGAATTACAAAAAAAGTTTCACATGCCTCTTGTATAGTCATTTCAGCCCTTTTTTTTTCCAGCTTGAATTCTCCTTTTTGACAAAGAAAGTAAACAACAAATATTTGTTGCAGTTACTCTGCCATAGAAGTCTCTCTGCTTCCTTTTGCTTCTTTGTCTTGAAGAGTTTTATTATCTGTTTCTTGATCCTTTGATTTTTCAGATACTAAGAGATTCATTAGCATTCTTTTCATTTACTTGTTGTAGTCACTGTGTTAGTTTACAACATATTTCCCATACGTCTTTGAATTTTTCATTTTTCATTACATAATAATCATCAATTTATATTTGCATGTCATTATTTTCTTTTTCAACTATTCTTCACTTTGGGCACCCATTTTGTTTTAGTTCTCTGCTACCCTAAAGAGTACTGGGATTATTTTGACACACATTGGACTTTGGTTTTTGACTTTGATCTATAGACCTCATGTTGGAATCCTTGGGTCAAAAAGTAGAAACACACTTCTTGCATGATTGAAACCCACAGTAATTGAACCATTTCACAGTAGCACTAATAATGCACACTAGTCTGGCTTGAATAAGACAAAAAGCATTTAGGTATTTTATCTGTGTCTAAAACTGTGATCTGGGGTTACATAGAGTTCCTGCCCTTAAAGACCTTTTAATTTTGGTTCATTCTAATAGGATACATAAGGGGGTAGGGTGCACATACATGATTACATAATTAAACTAAGGGCCTGGTTCCTGGCAGGATGAGGCAAAAAGTTCTATAACAGTCCAGGATTCCCCCCCCCCCACCCATGATATAAGTATAAGAACCACTGAATCCTATGGTTCAGTAGAAAGAATACTATTTTTTGTTTTGTCTATAACACCCTTAGTGATTGCACCTTGGACTGAGGGGTTGGAGTATGATATGGTGTATATATTTCTTTTAGTTGAAGTGTGGTACATTGGGTGAGTAGTTTTAGACAATAATTTTAATTTTCTATCCTTGTTACAGCCCAGGAGAGCACCCAATGTCTTCTAAATATAGTTTGGATTATTTCCCCCTTATTTTGTGACCTATGTTTAATACACTGATATTCAGCAGCCACTTTTTTGTTTATGTGTTAAGGTATCTTTGTATAATAGTTACAGTAAATGTTTCAGAGATGGGATACTTAAAATATTTCATATCCCTCTACAGAAACCTAATGGCTATTGTGACCTCTTCTTATTGTGTTTCCCCTCCCACCACCACCTATTCTTTCCATGATCTTTTTGCACTCTTTTCCTTCTTATATACTTACCATGGATGTTGAAAACAAGTGCAGAATTGAATTATATTTTAGAATGATGATACTTTCTTCTGTATGGAAAAAAAGATTCAGAATTTAGGGAGAAATTTAAAATTTAGAGTTAATTTTTCCATTAACTCTAAATTTTAAATTTCTCCTTAAAAAATTCATTTTTCAGATGTTTTCTTTGTAATTCTAGGTTAATGTTTGAAAAATAATTTAATATTTATTTTACAAAATGAAAACTATTACATAATTTTTAAGATTGTCTAGCATTTTAAAGGAAGCGTGTTATTTACATAGCAGATATGTTAAACTTTCTAAGTTTTTTTTTTCTGTATCTGTATTCTTATAGTTAACCCCAATTGCCTCAGGAAAAAAAAATTAAGTGACTTGCCCATGGTCACATATAGCAAGGGTTAAGTGTCTGAGATCAGATTTGAATTCAGGTCCTCCTGACTTCAGGAATGGTGCTCTATCCATTGAGCCACTTAGCTACCCCTGTACGTATTCTTAATGACATTTCTCCTTGACACTGCTTCCTTTGGGCTTGCAGAGCCCTCATTAGAATACAAAACAGGTGCTTTGCCAGATTAATTAATTTTTTGGGAAATCATGCTGCTGCTTCTACTTGTGTTTTTCTCTCCTATTGCTCAGAAAAAAGTTTGGTGGAAAATCACTAAATCATCCATTATTTTTTCTCACTCAAATTAAACATGGTTGATTTTATAAATATTTGTATTGTTTGGTATTGTACTTTTTTTTTTGATTGCAGACTCTGGGGAGGAACTGAATTATGTTGGATGAATTGGCATAATGCCTGTAGTAATACTGATAACTTTTTTTTTTTTTAAAGGAGATTGCAAATGTGCTGGTTCACTTGGGTTTACATTGACTAGAATTCAGACATTTGACTTATAGAATATCATTTATTCATAGTTTTTGTGACATAAAACCTGTTATCTTAGTAACAGTCAAGTGTTTGCTATATGCTAGATACTGTGCTAAGTCCTGAGGATACAAAGAAATGTAAGTTCAGTTTCTACTCTCAAGGAGTTTATAGTTTAATGAGAGTAGTAGCGTGAAAACCACTATTTACAAACAAACTATATGAAAAATAATAATCAACAGAAGAAAGGTACTAGAATTGGGAGATAGTGTGACAAATTACATGTGTTCTGAATTAAGTAAGATAACTAACAGGCTGGCTACCATGTGATGAATTCTTTGGTCATGAAAAATTGTTAAAGAAAGGAAAATATAAAATGACCCCATCCTAGACTTCTGTACTAGGGACTAAATGGTGGAGAGGGTGCTAAGAGGCATAAAAGAGCTTAGAATGTTTATAAACTAGAGGTGAAATTCTTGTTAATGATTAGACATTTGACATGCTTTTGGAGGGACTGCCTCATAGAAATATTGTTAGTTTTACTCTAACTGAAACTAGAGATATAAAGAAAATACCTAAATGGAAAGAATTCACAGAGTTTTTTGGAGAGACAACTAGAAAAGAAGGTGAATTTATTTTTATTTTTTATTTAAAGGCAACAAAAAACCAACTTTTCATGTGACCTTTGGTCTTGCCATCTTAGTCATTTTGTAGTATTCTTGATGATTATTTTTTAAAAAAATTCATTTCAAATGTAATTATAGGTTATTCACTAACAGCTGTTGGAGAAGAGGAGGTAGAAAAATTCTATGCAGAACTTGGTAAGACCTATTGAAACTTTCTGTGGCTTCAGTGAGAATATGGGCAGAGGGGAAGATAGTGAAAAAATGTTGGGAAATATGGCTCGGGGTCAAAAAATGAAAGAGGCCAGAAGCTTGTATATTTTTTAGATGTTTGGCATCTGCATATTATAAATAGTTCAAGGACAGAATTGGGAGATATTGGACAGATCTGACAACTAATTTATATCTCCCCTTCCTGTTTAAAAAACATGAAAAAATACTCATCATAAAAATATATAATCTAGGAAAATAAATTTCCACATTAGCTTTGTCCCCATATACATGTTATATTCTGTATTCATTTTTTGAATTAATTATTTTAAACTTAAATAGAAAGTGGGGAAAGAAGAAATTTTTTAAAAACAGGATTGTCAGTTTAATAGAAGAAAGATGAAAATCAATATTAGAATATTAAAAAATGAGATTGTAAAGGTGTGCAACCAGAACAGTTCCAACCCATCTTATTTTATTTAAAAACATTTTATTGGTGGTTTTTGTCTTTGTCTCATGGTCATTCTCTCCTCTTCCTTGTGACAAAGAAAAATAATTTAATAAAAATATCTGATTTTTATAATGGATAATATGTCTGTCCTAATAGTCCTGTATTCTCTGCTGTAAGAAAGAGATATAATTTCATTATCTGTTCTCTCATAATTTCTAATCCAACTCATATAAATAAGCTATTCTAATATAAAGGAAGGGATGTAGTAACAGACTGTGAATTTTTACTATGTGCTATGGAATTTAAGACCTTTAGCACAATAAGGAGGCTAAGATAAAACCCTCTATCATTATAGCCAGTTTATACTTGACTTGCTAGACGGAGAGATTTGGCACCCAAGGACAATACTGCTTTAGAATTCTAGAAACCTTATGGAAGAGAATTGTAGAAGATATGAGTGTTATCTCAGAATGAGAAATATGGAGGGACAAATGAATTTAAAGAAAGATTGGTATGAGAATCATTTGATCCAGGTCAGCATCCCCCAAAAAAGCATTAAAGGATGATTCTTGCAAGAAGACATTAAAAATGGGAAAAAGTCTGTCAAGATTTCTTTATCAGCCTATTTTTTTCATCAATAAAAGTAGAGTTACTACGTTTGAATTCTGACATCACAGTCTCTGATATATCCTGCATGGGGAAGTAGAGAGAGAACAAGAAGAATAACTGTATCAGATCTACAAGTGTACATGGGGGAGATTTGCACTAGTGGCAACAAAATTATACTGGTGTTGAATGATAAAGATTTTTTTTTCTTTCCTTGAGGCAGTTGGCCACACTGCTGGTTAAGTATCTGAAATTTGATTTGAACTCAGGTCCTCCTAACTCTGGAACCAATGCTCTGTACCACCCAGCTGCCCCCAAATGAGCCTTTCTGATTCTAAGCCCATGCTGTCCATTGTACCATGTAGTTGCCCCCTCAGCTTTCGGATACCTGAAATAGCTTAAGATACTGACTAGAAAAAACTCAAACTGTATTACAAAAAAGGTGAAAGGATGTTAGTATCTAAAATACTTTGTGTTTTACTATCTTATTTCTATAAATCTTTGGGAGTAATTATACACATATTGAGGATCTTCCTGTTGAAAATTTGTCAAGGAAATAAACATTTGTAGATATTTTGTGCCAGGTGTAGAGGCAGGATAAGTAAGTCTTGGAGGACTTCAGGAGGTAGTAACAAGGCAAATGACAAGCCTTGGTAATATTGTAGAAAGATTGTGGTTGGTGACTACATCTCATTCAAATGGCCAACATGCCTGAAAGTGTGGAGGAGAATAATGTATGTTAAAAGACTAGAAATATGTTATGAGCAGTCATGTTGCTTTTCCTTCTTAGCCTTACTCTAGAAGAGTCTGGGAGGGGAAGGGCAAAGAGCCTCTGCATCCCCCTTCTACTCCCCAATGTGGTTTGGGTGACTGGATTGGGGGAGGAGCAGTGAGAAGACAAGGATGTCCTGGTTTTTCTTTTCCTTTCTCATCCAAGTTTTTTTTTATAATGTTAAGAAAATGCCAAGTGAAAGAACATTTCCATGTACATAGAACAGAAAAAAGAGGATTGTATGTGGGAAAAAATGTGCAGCTTGCTTTTCTTTTTAAATACATAATAAAATCAATGTGTAAATTTCAAAGCTATCCTCTATCTGTAATTGCTTCTTCCCTTTCTGTTCTGTACATTTAAGAAAATGTACCTTCTTTTCCTTCCTACCTTTTTTCCTTTCCCAGCCATCCTTGGTCCTCCTCTCCAACCCAATTCCAGCCCTTGTGGAAAACCAAAAAAGAACTTTTGTAACAAATAGACAAAATATCAAGCAAAACAAATTCCCACATGGATCATGTCTGAAAATGCCTGATCTATTCTGCAGCTTGAGTCTATCTGTATGCCTTTTACTTTCTGCTTTTGTCACCTGAGCTGCCTCTTCTGAACTTCCCTATTTCTGTCACAGGTAGCACCTTCCTTCTAGTATATACCCTGGCATTATTCTTGACTCTTCCCTTTCTCCATATAACCATTTAGACCTCAAATCTTGGTGTTTCTACTTCCACAACGTCTCTTACTTCTGACCCTGTCATGACCACTTCCCAAGTTTCCACTCTTACTGCCTCTCTCCTGGACTATTACAGTAGCCTCCTAATTGCTCTCCCTGCTTCAAGATTATTTTCCAGTTTATAGTGGAGTCACTGTTTTCCAAAATGCAGGCCTGTCCATGTCATTTCCTTGTTTAGTGTATTCCGGTGGTTACCTTTAATATTGAATATATGCTCTTCAGTTTGGCATTCAAAATGTTTCACAATATAGTCCCAAGTTCCTTTTTAAACCATATTACACAGTAAAATACTTCCTGTACTATCTAGTTCAGCCAAACCAACCTTTTGCAGAGGCAAAGAAAATTTAAGAATACTGGATTGAGAATCAGAGGACCTGGCTTCAAATTCTGGCTGTTATCTGTTATTACTTATCTGATCTTTGGCAAAATACTTAATCCCTTTGGGCTTTAGTTTCCTAAGCTGTAGTGAGATGGTTAGATCACATTACTTTAAAGATACCTTCTAAATCTATTTCTCGTGAACTTTGTTTTGTGATGTGACAGTATGATTTGGGAGCAAGGCAGTTAGGTTGCATAGTGAATAGAGCAATGGATCTGATGTCAGGATGACCCGAGTTAAAAATCTGGCTTCAGATTCTTAACTAACTATTTGACCTTAGACAAGTCACTTTAGCTTAGTGAAATGCATAAACAATTTGAATTTTTACACTGAAAAGTACAAATAATGGGAAGACAACTCTGTGGCCAACAATTTTAAAGCTCTACCAAACAAATATAAACAAATTGGTTTCTTAAACAAAATTTGTAAAGGGGACTCCTTACTAATCAATGACTGCCTGTAATGTCTTTGCCATGAATAGTGGGGGGAATTTTAATTTGTAAAAATGGGTAGTATAAGTCTACCTGACCTGAGTTTGAGGGCTTGCTTAATGGGATCTTTTTCCCAGAAAAGAAAGCCTTGATTTGGGACTTGGAAAAAAGGAGCAGATTCAGACTATCTGTAAATAAATGTTTTACTTGAGGCACTTTAAGAGTCTTTAAATATAAATGTTTAAAGCTAGCATCATTCCCTTAGTTAAAAATTGAGCAGAATATGAGGTTGTTGGGATTTGTGCCCAGTGGGACCTAATGTAGGGCCACCCAGAAGATAAAATTCACATGCATGTGATGTGATGACAGAAAAATAAAGATTGTGGAAATTCTTCTTTCTGAGCTGTTTAGAACATGAAGCCATTGGAGTACTTGTTGTTTGTACATCGGGATTGGTAAAGAAACTTATAGATTAGTAGTATCCCTATTGTGGTTCTTCTGACTCCCTTGAGGAAGAAAAAGATGGAGAACATATCTGTTTTTGCTTGCATAAGGCCTTTGATTTAGAAGAGGTTGTTGAAAGTGCTGTAGATGCTTTAAAAGAGGCTTTCCAGACCAGAAAGCAGTCTATATAGAAAGAAAAGTCATTTAAGAATTAGAGAGATTGAGTTCTTCTAGTCCTGCCTTATGCAGTAATTAGATATGTAGAAAATAATTTAGTCTCTCTGAGTTCCATCTCATTTTTCTTATCTATAAAATGAGGGTGTTGGCCTAAGTAATCATTAACTGTCAGCTCTAAAGTATAACTTTTTTTCTTGCTTCTTTGATTCTAGGGAGATAAGAAACTGATAGGAGTTAATAATACTTTGACTTATTCTGCTGTTTTCTAACTTATTTGTAGATAACAAAGTACTACAAGTGAATTTTAATTAAAGCAAAACTTTTACTTAGTTCCTGAGAAGATTGCTGAAATACTTCATTTATCCCTTGGCATCTGTTTAAGTGTTTTGGAATTTGGGCTAGCTCAACTATTAATATTATCTTGATTTTCTTCTTCTTTGAAACTCTCTACTGGTACATGGATTAGGAAAGAAATAAGCAAGATAGTATGAGTTACTGTCTAGACATTTAAGGAACGTTCATAATCTAACACCAGCCTATTGACCTTATCTGATTTGAATGGAGTGAAGAAAAAAGCATTTATTAAGCACTTATATGTGACTTTCTCTTTTATATGATAGGATGACTACTTCAGTTACAACTCAACCATATCCTCTTACACCTGCCTCTCAATTCAGACCAAGCAGACAATTCTTTGTGCCATTTCCTCTCTTTGTGCCTCATTTTCCCCCTATGTATGGTTATTGTAGTCTAATCCATGGAGCATGGCATGAATATAAAATTGTAACTTGTCCCCTTTCTGATGGGACTCCTTAGTGGGAAGAAAGATGCATGCCTCTGGGCTTTGGAACCTCATTGAATAACTGAGAGGCTGACTCTAATCCAACTGGAGTGCTTAATAACTATTTTATGCAAGCTCCCATACATGTTAGCTGATAATCTAAGTTTTCATTCTTTTTGAAGTTGGAAGATTTTGAACTTCCTTATGGAATGCCCTGTGATAGAAGTTCCCAGACTTTCTTATTTCACAGCACTTTTAGTATTTCATTAATTTTCTCATGGTGTCCTATGACTATCTTTTGATTTACCAAAAGAAATATCTAACAGTTCTGTTTATTAAGTAATTAGTTAAGCACTGTTAAATAATTAGTTCCCATCAAATTAATAGGTATTTATGTTCTATCAACTTTGTGGCTTTTTGGAAAAATAATATGAATTGAAAGAAATTTATTTCATTCTTATGAGCACAGGCGTTTTCTAATGGGACAAATGTGCCTATTGAGCATTGAACCATTTTCCAGATTGGATACCATCAGTCTCATTTTCTGTTTCATAATGATTTTCTCTTGGTATTTGCTTGTTCATCATAGCAACCACTAAATACTCAGCTTTCCAAAGGTAAAATAGCACAAATGAGAAAGTTTAAGAAGTTATTGGCACAGTTTTAAGTACAAATAAACAAAAACATATCTCAAACTCTTGAGAAAATTGAAAGGAATGTGGCTCTATTTAATGTTGAATTTGTAAACTACTTGATGCTAGAATTTCATGTTGTGCCCCACAATCACTGTGTTCCTCTTGAAAATTTAAAATATATGGCTGTAAATTCACTTCAGAAATCTGGCTGGGAACCACTACACCATGATTTTATAGGGGTCCACTGGAGAAAAATAGGAATGGAAGGATAGGACATAAGGACCATGTTGGTTATGCATTCCTTTTATCAAAGGACCTACCAGAAAGGTCCAGGGGACAGTATTGTTCTTTCCCATAGTTCATGCAATGATCACTGTTACTTGTAAAGGATTGGACAGTATGAGTTCCAAAATCCACTTCTAGCTTCAATATTTGATGATTTCTATAATTTTTCTGCTCAGAAATTTCCTAAACCTAATATATTCCTGTTACTTATAGAATATAATAGATATAACAGTTGCTAATTTAAAATTAATTTTGTCTGTTTATACCTTAGCTTTATTTCATCCTTTAGTCATTTAGCTACATGGCTTTTCCCAGATCAATTAATTGAAATGTATAGGAATTTTTTTAATGGCGTGTTTTGTGTAATGTGTTTGTTTGTTTGTTTGTTTTCCTGGAACATAGGTAAGAAAGGGAAGTTTCTTCTAATCTTTTCTCTGAGCAGCAAATGTTTGGTGAAAACTTTTTTCAAACTATTTTACAAACACTTTTTGATGTAAAAACATTTGAAAAGTAATTTAATTATTCTTTGTGAGTTTATTTGAGTTTTTATTTTAGATCTTTAGCCCTTTCATTTATTATGGAATTAGAGATTTAAAGCTGAAAGAGACCTCATCCAAATCTAACTCTCTCATTCTACAGATAAGAAAACCAAGACAGTAAAAGACTAGAGGATTTGCCTATCATCTCATGGTTAATATAGAGAGGGGATTTAAGTCTGGGTTCTCTGATTGTCAGTCCTGTGTGTTGCCACAATTAGGCCATATTGGTGGTATTTTCCCAAAAGCTCATTTTTAGTCCATTGTTTTGAATTCAGAACACATTTCCACAGACAAAATGTTTTTTGTGAGATTTTAGTGTCCTCATTAACTTACTAAAAAGTCTGTTCAATTGAAAAATGAAAAGAAAGGATGAGAGGCTTTTTTGATTCATTGATATTTTTTCAAGTATTAGCTGAAAGAGAGAAAAAGGAAAAAGGGGGCTTAAAGAGGATATATGCAAGAGACTCCTTGAGATAGAATTATGTATGCTATAAAACACCAAGGAATGTCAGCCGGATTATCCCAGGGGAAAGTAAGGAATTGGTTGGATTTTCTACAGCAGTTTGACTGTGCTAAGGAACTTTTGGGGCAATATTAAGTATATTAATAAACTCAGTGTATTGTGGTAGTTCCATCTGGCTGCTTTGGTTAAAGTATTAATATTGATATGCTTGCCTGTTGTTTTTTAAATGATGTTTTATTTTCCTCCAATCATATGTAAAAACAATTTTTGACATTTGTTTTTTAAAAATATTTTGAGTTCCAAATTCTTTCCATTCCTTCTTTCTTTCCTCCCCCCATGAGATGATAAGCAGTCTGTTACAGGTTTAAGTGTGCAGTCATATAAAACAACTCATATAAAACAGTTATATAAGTGTGCAGTCATATAAAACAACTCTTAACAAATAAGCTTTATACAGGATAAATCAGAAGCATTTAATAGAGGGAAATTACTAGAATCAAGAGGGATTAGGAAAGGCTTCCCAGAAAAGGTGGGGTTTCAGCTGGAACTTGACCCTAGCTAGGCAGTGGGGATGAAGGGAAGGCACTGAAAATGCCGGGAGTCAAAAGATGAACAGAAATAGAAAGGCCATTGTCACTGAATCAAAGAGTATGGATTGGGAAAGGGTTATTAGATGTAAGAAGGCTTAAAAGAGGCAACCATAGGATTTTGTTTTTGATTCTGAAAGTTGATAGGAAGCCACTAGAGTTTATCAAGTAGGAAGGTGAAGTGGTTGAAGTCTCTTTGATGGTAGATTAGAAGATAACATGAAGTGAGAAATTTCTGACAGGCTATTTAACAGATTTTTAGCAGGCTATGTAGCAGTATTGCAGGCAGATGAGGGACTGCTTTGTTGCAATAGCAGTCTTAGCACACCTATGATTTCATCAGTATAAGGAATGTGTGTGGTGGGACCTACCTCTAATTTAGTAGGTAAATCCTAGGAAGTTACCCAAGGAAAACAGCAGTGAAATGATTTGCTCAGGTGTTGTGATGTGGGAGCCACCTGCCAGTGGCTACTAGAGATCTAACTCAGACCTGTAGAATGGTTTTCTTTCATGTGAGAGGATGATGATGATACAAGGAGACTGTGAGAGGCAGTTTCATTGTCAGACCTCTTTCCTCTTCCCTCTGCCTCCAATTTATTTCATTCCCAGTCCACAAGGGAACATCTGTGTCAGTAAAAGCTGCTTTGCAACTCTTTCAAGAAACACTTGATTCCCAGCTTCAGAGGCTCTCAGAGAATTGACCTGCCCCTTCACCCAAGCATGGTCTTTAACACTCAGGGTCACTGGTTACTGAATTACAGAATTTGAGAATTGGCAGGAACTCGAGCAGCTATCCAGTCCAACCCTCTCATGAAAGGAATCCTCAGCAGTGTTCTGAGTGGTTATTCAGTCTCTAACTGAAGACCTCAAAGGAGGGGAATGTTTTTACCTCCAGGGGCAGCCCATTCCACTTTGCATTAGCTCTAATGTTATTTAGGGAGTTTTGCCGGCTTTTAAGCCTAACTCAGTTTCTTTGTCACTTCTTTGGTCCTGATCTATGGAGTCCTAAAACACATAATAGCCTTTCAGATTTTTGAACACAGCTATCTTGTCCCTCTGGTAGCTATCATTTCCAGGCTACCTATGCTTAGTTCCTTCAGCCATTACCTTTAGGACAAGAGCTCGAAGTCTCCTCAATAATTTGATTGCCTATCATTTTAACACTTCTATTCTTCTGGTGAAGTAATTAATGGAATCAAGAGTCTGGAGCAAGGGAGGTCACACATTACCTCTAAGTTAGAGGAAGAGGTAAATGTGAATGTGATCAGACTATCTATATAATACATGACAAAAGGAATTATCAAATAGAGTCCTATGAAAATGTTAGACATCAATAACTTGAAAAGATTAGTGAGTCATGTATCTAGATTCAGGAATAACCAATTAATGGATAAAATCTGTGCTTCCATATATAGTCACACCAGAAATGACTAATGTAAAGATTCTCTATTTAACAAGAAATGTTGGGAAAACTGGAAATTAGTTTCACAAAAATGAGCTTTAGACAGGGATTCCTAACACTATTTATGTCACTAACCTCTTTGTCCATGGATGGACTCCTTGTCATGTTTTTTATTTTTATTTTTATTTTTAAAAATTATTATTATAGCTTTTTATTTATAAAACATATGCATGGGTTATTTTTCAACATTGACCCTTGCAAAATCTTTTGTTCCAACTTTTCCCCTCTTCCCCCCCTTCTCCCCTAGATGGCAGGTAGTTCCAATACATGATAAATATGTTAAAGTATATGTTAAAAACAATATATACATATTTATAGTTATCTTGCTGCACGAGAAAAATTGGATCTAGAAAGAAAGTAAAAAAACCTGAGAAGGTAAACAAAAATGTAAGCAAACAGTAACAGAGAGAGTGGAAATGCTATGTTGTGGTCCACACTCATTTCCCATAGTTCTCTTTTTGGGTGTATCTGATTCTCTTCATTACTGAACAATTGGAACTGGTTTGAATCATCTCATTGTTGAAGAGAGCCATGACCATCAGAATTGATCATCATATAGTGTTCTTGTTGCTGTGTCTAATAATCTCCTAGTTCTGCTCATTTTATTTTGCAAGTCTCTCCAGGCCTCTCACAAATCATCCTGCTGGTCATTTCTTACAGTATAATAATATTCCATAACATTCATATACCACAATTTACTCAGCCATTCTCCAGTTGATGGGCATTCATTCAGTTTCTGGCCACTACAAAAAGGGCTGCCACAGACATTTTTGCACACGTGGGTTCTTTTCCCTTTTTAAAGATCTCTTTGTGATATAAACCCAGTGGAAACACTCTGGGTCAAAGAGTATGCACAGTTTGATAACTTTTTGAGCATAATTCCAAATTGCTCTCCAGAATGATTGGATTCATTCACAATTCTACCAACAATGTACCAGAGTCCCAATTTTTCCACATCCCTCCAACATTTGTCATTATCCTTTCCTATCATCTTAGCCAATCTAAGAGGTGTGTAGTGGTGTCTCAAAGTTGTCTTAATTTGCATTTCTCTGATCAATAATGATTTGGAGTACCTTTTCATATGCTTCTCATGTTTTTAAATGCATAAAATACCATATATACAACTACAAAGGAAACAATTATATTGAAATAATTATCAAAATCTTTTTAAAGAAGCTAGTGGATCCCAGGTTTAGAACTTTTGGTTTAGATCTGCATTTTACAGTATATACTACAGAATTCTCATAACAGAAATGACTAAATATTAAAAAAAATATTGTTAAAAGAAAAAAGAGAGACTGGAAGAAGCTACCTTGCACAGCCAAAACTAGAGACAGAATTCTTTTTTTTTTTTTTTTTAATTTAATTTCATTTATTTATTTATTTTATTCATTTTTCCAAATTATCCCCTCCCTCTCTCCACTCCCTCCCCCCAATGGCAAGTAATCCCATACATTTTACATGTGTTACAATATAACCTAGATACAATATATGTGTGTAAATACCATTTTCTTGTTGCACATTAATTATTAGCTTCCGAAGGTATAAGTAACCTGGGTAGATAGACAGTAGTGCTAACAATTTACATTCGCTTCCCAGTGTTCCTTCTCTGGGTGTAGTTATTTCTGTCCATCATTGATCAATGGAAGTGAGTTGGATCTTCTTTATGTTGAAGATTTCCACTTCCATCAGAATACATCCTCATACAGTATTGTTGTTGAAGTGTATAGTGATCTTCTGGTTCTGCTCATTTCACTCAGCAACAGTTGATTTAAGTAGAGACAGAATTCTTAACAATAAGGAAAGACATAATCACAAAATCACATAATCACAATGAACCATTGAAACTATGAAGTGTTTGTTAGCCATCACAATAACAAAGAATCATAGATTTAGAACTAAAAGAGTAGTTTTTTATTCCTGAGGCAATTGGGGTTGAATGACTTGCTAGGAAGTATTCCAAGTTTGAGGTCAGATTTGAACTCAGGTCTTCCTGAGTTCAGGGTTAGTGCTCTATCCACTATACCATCTAACTGTCCCCTAAAAGAGATTTTACAGGCTGAATCCTTACAAATAAGGTAATTGCGTTTCAGAGAGCTTTACTTGCTTGTGAGGATCTAAGGCAATATTGAAAATAGATCTCCCTGACTTCAAGCCTAGCACTCTATACACTCTGTCATCTACTTGCTTTGGTTTCATTATAAAATGTATATTTAAGAACTTCAGTCATAAGAGATTAAGGGATTTAATATAGTCCAATGCCCTGCCCGCCATACCATACTACTTTTCATCTAACATATTCTATCAAAAACATTCAAGGAATAAGTAATTTTAGTATTACATAAATACTTTGTAAGAACAAGGAATGAAGGTCTCTTGGCAAGCTCCTCTTATGAGACAAATGCAATTCTTCTGAGCTTTCAAGGATAATCTCCTGAACACCTCCTCTACTCCATTTTCTGCTCCCTTTTCTGGATTTGACCCCATCATTCCTATCCAGTCTCATCCATAACTTGCATTGTGGTTAGGTTGATCTTTTGATTGACCACTGAATATACCCTACTAATTTCTGTCTCTTTGATAACACCTTGGTTTGCAGTCTCAACCACACAATTAAACAATTATATAAAATTCTTATAATGGTAACTGTTTTGTGTGTGCTAGTGTTGTGCAAACTATATATCTGTATCAGCTTTTTTTCTCTCTTATAATTAACACAGCTTTGAGTATGGTGAATACTGTCAAGTTGTCAAAAGTCTGGTATTACTTAGCTTTTGTTAAATTGGAAAATTTCTTTCAATTTTGATATATCCCTGTTTTCATTGATGTGGTGCTTCAATTGTTGACCAAAGACCTCCCTTGTTCTTTACTATAGTGGCAATGTTTTCTTTTTAAACATTATGCTTTTATATTTATATGCTATTTTCTTTATGATAGACTATTGAGCTACATAGTAAAAATAGTGTTAGGTATGTGTTGCCAATGAAGAGACTAAGATTCAGTTGATAGCCATCTTTGTGATTACCAGTATATCACTTGGACTGCTAGGTTGCTTTTTCTCATTCTCACTGCATTATAGGCACACCGTCTTTTCTAATCTTAATGCCCTTGTTGTCTTATGTCTATTCTCCAATGCGAGTCTTCATTGGTGCAGCTTACTTATTGCCTCTATGTTTAATTGTAGCATTTGTAATTTTGATTCTTTAGAGGTTGTGATGCTCTATGATTCATAGTTAGAGAAGATAGAGAGTATTGATGGTCAAGAGGAGGACTTTTTTAGGAGGCTGTTTGGTGATTATTCAAAGTGCATACAGTTTCTCAACTTTCATTAAGCTTGATCGTTTCCTCAGTATCAGGCTACGTTCACTGTTGAACTGCTATTCTTGCCCAAGATGCTTATTTTAATGAATCTGCTTCATTGGCTGCACATCATAATGTAGGCAATGCATACTTTCCTCCCACTTGGTTTTTGTAATTTGAATGGCTACACCAGTTTTTCTTGAACAATGCTGTGGATATCACAGAGACCCTATCATTTCCTGTTTCTTTTAGAGTCTTGACATTCATAGCAGGGGGTGTGTGTGTTTGTGTGTGTGTGTGTGTGTGTGTGTGTGTGTGTAGGATACTAGTTAAACCCTTCTTTAATGACTTGATTCTTGTTTATACTTAGCAGGTCATTAAACAGTCATTGTCATCATTGCAACTAAAATAATCTTGTGTTAATTTGATACTAGTAATAGTTGGCATTTGTATTATCCTTTAAGCTTTGCAGACTTTTATGTACATTATTTCTTTTGTCCTTTATACCACCATTATTAGGGTAGATGCAGTTTTACTTATTAGGAAATTAAGATTTAGTGAGGTTAAGTAACCTGTCCAAACTTGTACAGTTGATAAAAGAGTATGAGTCATGAATTGGAATACAGGGTTTTCAGATTTCCAAGTATCCATAAATAGGAGATTATATATCTGCCAGTGTCATTCTAGGACATTTATGCAGGGGACCACTCCTCACTACACTCTGAGAACTGTGGTGTAGGCTCCAGGAATACAGACTCCAAAATGTAACATCCCCAATATGTATACATATGTGTATGTTATCTAGAGATTCCGGATTTTGATTCCCTTAGAGATCTAATTTGGGGAGAAAGCACTTTCTGTTAACAGGGAGAGTTTAGGGGAAAAATTCTTGTAGGAAGGAGATCATGTCTCAGCTTTGAGTTTTCTTTCAATTTTGAGGGAACTGAAGGGAGCTGTACTTCAGGTACAGCTGCTGCAAAAGCATGCTGTTTGGAGGTAGAAGATTGTATGTGAACAACAGCAAGAAGATCCAGTTTGACTGGACCATAGTAGATATAAAAGTAAATCAGTATACTAAGTTTGGAAAGGTAGGGAGGAACCCAAGTCATAAAAGTCTTTAAATACTAAACGGGAGTTTTTATTTGCTCCTAGAAGTAAAAGGAAACTACTGGAGTTTACAACATGATCATACCTGTGCTTTACTAATACTATTTTATTTTTTTTTAAATTAATTTTATAATTATAACTTTTTTTTTTAACAGTACATATGCATGGATAATTTTTTACAACATTATCCCTCCACCCCCTCCCCTAGATGGCAGGCAGTCCCATATATGTTAAATGTGTTATAGTATATCCTAGATACAATATATGTGTGCAGAACCGAATTTCTTGTTGCACAGGAAGAATTGGATTTAGAAGGTAAAAATAACCTGGGAAGAAAAACAAAATGCAAACAGTTTACACTCATTTCCCAGTTTTCCTTCTTTGGATGTAGCTGATTCTGTCCATCATTGATCAACTGGAACTGAATTAGATCTTCTCTATGTTGAAGATATCCACTTCCATCAGAATACATCCTCATACAGTATTGTTGTTGAAGTGTATAATGATCTCCTGCTTGTATTAATACTATTTTGAAAGATTATTATGCTATGGGGTGGAGAAATTGGAATGGGGAAAGGCTTGAGGCAGGAACACTGTGGGGAGGCTGTTGTAGAGTTCAGAAAAGAGCACCTGAACTAGGTGAACATGTGGCTAGCAAAAGGATCGTGAGTGTGAGAAGTGGAGTAGAGGTAAAATTAACAAAATCTGGCCATTGATTGGATCTGTGGAAGGAAAGTTGGGGCTCAGGGGGGAATAAAAGAATGGTGGTACCTTAGACAGAAATGGGGAAATTCACAAGAGCCAACAATTACTGTAGAACTTACCATATGGTTAGCTAGACAGCGTGGTATAGGGGATAGAGGATTCTACTTGAAGACAGGAAGGCTTGTGTTCAGATTTCACCTCTTGACATTTATTAGATCAGGTGACTGGACAAGACACTTTTATCTGAGCCTGAGTGTTTTTATTCAGATTAATAATGTTGATAGTGATGATGATAGTAAACTTTGAGAGAGCGAGTTCCAAACATGTGAAAGTTTAGAATAGAAGAGGATCAGACAAATTTTAGAAATTTCTGGTGGTCCAGTTTGACTGGTTTTGTGACTTTGTGGAGTACTGAGAGATAAAGTTAAAAAAATTTAAGCCAGATTATGGTGACTAGGTATTCCTCTGATTTTTCAGAGGCTCTCTACTCTCTTTAGAATAGCATGATCAGAATTGTGCATTAGAACTCTGTCAGCAGTGTTTAAGCCAAAGAAGCCTATTAGGAATTACAGTAGCCCAGGAAATAAGTGGCAGTTTTACACCAAGGCAAAAATGGAAGAGAGGGGTTGGATGGAAGAGATTTCTTGGTATAATCATTCAATCCAGCTGATTAGAAGAGTGTGTATGTGAGTGAGATTTTGAAACTGAATGATTAGAAAACTGGTATTACCATGAATAGAAATAGCAGAGTTAAAAGGATGGGCAGGGTTTTTTTTTAGGAAACACTATAAATTTAGTTTTGGACATGTCATTTTCTAAAATGTGAGCCTGTAGATATCAATCAGGGAATTCATTGAATAGAGTTTATAAGTGAAGCAGGAAGAGAAGTCATGGGATCTCTAAGGGAGACTATATAGAGAGAAGGTTAAGAATAGTCTTAAAGGGGGCAGCTAGGTGGCGCAATGGATAGAATACCACCCTTGAAGTCAGGAGGACTTGAGTTCAATTCTGGTCTCAGACATTTAATACTTCCCAGCTGTGTGACCCTGGGCAAGTCACTTAACCCCAATTGCCTCAGGGGAAAATAGTCTTAAAGAATTTAAGATTTAGAATTTAGGATTTAGAGGATGAGAAGAAGACAAAAGGAACCAATTGAGTACATACAGTATTAACAAGACCAAGGGAGGAGTGTCAGATATTATGATAAGGTTAAGGATGTTGAAGACTGAGAAAGGTTGTTGGGGTTGATAGCCTGGGGGTTCACTAATGACCTTGGAGGAAGCAGTTGGGACAGAAAGGAAAATTAGTGGGTGGTATCTATATTGTCTAGAAATTTGGCAGTGAGGGCAGGAGAGGAATATATCAGTAGACTGTGATGGGGTATGGAAGTGTGGGAAGATTTATTTTTAGGATGGGGGAGCTCTGAGCATATCTAGTCAGAAGGAAGGGAAGGATTTGAAGCTATCAGAAAATTGAGCTAGCCAAGAGGGAATAATAATGATGATTAAAACAGCACACATAAGTAGTACTTTAAATTTGTAGAGTGCAAATTTGATGCCTACAATAGCCCTGTAAAATTGTTGCTATTAGAATTCTAACCCTATTTTACAACTGAAGACTGTTAGGCACAGAAAAGTTAGGTGATTTATACAGGGTCACACAATTAAGTTGTGATTCTTTCCAACTTCAGCTTCTGAACACTATATTGTGGTGACATAGTTGCAGGGGTTAACACTGGCAATGATAGACATCTCTATCTCTTCCACTGAGACAGGTTAGAAGTAGAGAATATATGTAGACATCCTTTCTGGATGATCTGTAGAGAGCTCCTATTGGATTTAGTTTTCCTTTTATCTTTAAAAGTAGGATATGAGATTGTCAGTTGAATGTAGGGCTATTGGGGAAGTTAAGGAGCTTAAGAAAAATGGAGTTTTGGTATAACTTGTTTGTGGCATGAATAAAGGCTTTGCCTTATAGCTGTGATGGTCCAACTTAGTTTGATAACATGAATTTTTAGTGGACCCAGTTATTCTGGGGGTAGTGTGGTGTAGTGGATAGAGAGTAGGACCTGGAATCAGGAAGCTCTGACTTCAAATCTAGACTCTCACTTACTAGCTCTGTGATTCTAGGCAAGTCACTTAACCCTACATCTATAAAATGAGCTGAAGAAGGTAATGGTAAACCACTCTAGTATCTCTGCCAAGAAAATGTTAAATAAGGTCATAAAGTTGTACATGACTAGACAAAACTAAACATTTATTAACTAGTGCCTGATTTTAATGTTTTCTTGAAGTACATGCACTATGAAGTACATGCATGTTGATTTTGGAGCCCTCACATCTCCACCTGTTTTCCCTTCCTTCTGTTACTGCTCCAGTACTTTTTAATCCTTCATATTTGTGATCCAGTTCTTTGTTCTTGGAGGAGCTTTCCTCTTTAATTATGTACTCTATCTCATTTTCGTCTTCTTTGTTTCCTTATCTATTCATTTTTTTTTTTTTTTTTTTTTTGCACTACGATGCCTACAAACATTTCCAGATGCTTTTCCATCTTGATCCTATAGGCACCATAAGCTATCATTCTTTACCGTTACTGCATTTCCCTAACTCCTTTATAGAGTGGCTAACCTCTCACACTGAGTTTTCTTAAATTTTTGCTTTTACCTCTAGCTTATTGAACTTGCTTTCTCAAAGGTTACAGATAATCCCCTTTTTTGGTTATTGACCAGCACCAGGGAAGGTGGAGGTTACTGAATTTCGAGGGATCATACTGGGGAAAAAGTAACTGGATTGAAAGCCATAGAACCCTGGGTTGAATCCTTAGTGACCTTGTGTCAGCCATTTGACCACTTCAGGTCTTAATTCCTCATCTTTTAAATGAAGGGGTTGTTGAACCTCTGGAATTGCTTTCAGGTCTAAAACGATCATCCTGCCATTTATTAACTTCAGTGACCTTTTGTTGGTTCTCATCCTTTTTGACCATGTGACTGACTATCTTGTCTCTATGTCCTGGGTATTTACTTTTCTCTTGACTTCTGTAACATAGTTCCCTCCTGGCTCTTGTGTTGTCCTTCTCATTTTCCTTTGCTGAATCGTTATCTAACTTCTCCATTTCCTTAGGTTCAATTATAATCCCTACAAAAGTAATTTATAACTCTTTCTGTATGTCTAATCCTAATCTTCAAACAAATTCCATCCCTGCCCCTCCATCTGGATCTTTTATAGACACTCAAACTCAATATATTTACAACTAACTCTTCATTTGTCTTCCTAACCTGTTGTAAGAAGTGTAACAGTCCTTCCTGTACAACCTTGGATTTATCTTTGATTCCTCTTTTTCTTTCTGTCTCTCTCTGTCCCTTCCACCCTTTGATATCCAGTCAGTTCATATGTCTTCCTCTACCTACAAGGCTATTGTTTCATGGCCCCTTTTTTTCTCACCAGTATTTTTTTTTAAATACATATAAAGATAGTTTTTAACATTCATTTCTCTAAGACTTTTTCTTCAAAAAAATTTCCCCTTCCTTCCCTTAACTCTCCTCTCCCCAAGACAGGAAACTACTGATATAGGTTGAAAGTTTGGCTCCCGGGGCAGCTAGATGGCGCAGTGGATAGAACATCAGGCCTGAAGTCAGAAGGACCTGAATTCTAGTTTGGCTAACACTCCTTACCTGTGTAACCCTGGGCAAGTCACTTAACCCCATTGCCTCAGCCAAAAAAGAAAAAAGATTAAAGAAGGGGGAAAAAAAAAAGCATGGCCCCTTCTTTTTGCCTAACACCTCAACTACCTTGGTTTTAGCCTTCATCATCTTTTACTTACACAATGTTTTAGAATCCTAATTAGTTTTCTTCTTTGCATTTTTCAGTCATTCTTTTACATAGCTCTGAAGTAATCTTGGTAATGTATAGTAATCTAATCATGTCTCAGTCCTATTCAAGTAGATCCCTATTGCTTTTATGATAAAGCATTGCCAAAGGATGGAGATTTGATTTATATTTTCACTGGTGTAGAGAATTCTTCGTGAGGAATTTACAAATTTACTTTGCCATTACAGGTTGTCTTTTCTTTAGTAAATTATTTTAGGAGAGTTTCTTAGAGTGAGGTTAGCAAATTATGATCCATGGGCCAGTTGTGTCCTACAGCCTATTTTTATATAGTCCATAAACTAAGAATGATTTTTACGTTTTTAAATTATTGGAAAAAAAACAAAATAATATTTTGTGACACATGAACATTATATGAAATTTAAATATCAGTGTCTATAAATAAAGTTTTATTGGAACACAACCGTACTCATTTATATTTTCTATCTGTGGCTGCTTTTGAGCCACAATCAATGATGGTGTTAAGTTTTGTTGTTTTAGAGACTGTATGTGGTGGACTTGTGCTTTCTATTGTTGCCTAGTGAATGGCACAGTGATATCGTATAACTTAACAGCATTTCCAATCCATGCATATCACCATGTTTTGATATTTTATTTATTTTTCATTACTAATGCTTACCTATCATGTTAAAACAAGAAGAGGAAAAGTGAAAGTTTTGATTTCCTTAAAAAATTTTTTTTTTAATAAAGACTAAGATTAAATTTAAATTAAATGAGAACCATCCTCAATCACTATTATTGAACAGTGAATGGTTTGGAAATTAGCTTTTGCTACAGACTTAATAATGTTTCTTGATGAATTTGACCTAAAACTATAAGGAAAAACATTGCTTGTATGTAAAACTTAGATTGTGTTCATTTTGTGTCAGTTGCAGACCACTATAAGATTGCTTGGATCACAAATAACATTTTCTTTATATATTTCCTGTTTTGTCAAATTTAAAAGAAGTTAGATCTCTATTCTCATGTAAATTTGTAGAGGATATATTTTTTGAGCTCAAATTTTTAATAACTTGATGTAAGTACAAAAGAAATTTCCCTTTTTCCAAAATAATTAAGTATTTAATTGATGGACTTCCACCTAGTCTTCAATTGGAAATGATTATTCTGCAGTATAATGATATACTAAAAGGCAAACGTCAAGAGAAGAATGTAATGGAAGTCTATAAATGCTTTCCAAGTATTGAGTGTGCTTAATTAAAATTATGTGCTCATAGACTGATATTTGGTAGGACTTACCTGTGTAAAAGTACATTTTCAAAGATGAAATACATAATATCTCATTATAGATCAATATTACATCAGAATACATCCTCATATAGTATTGTTATTGAAGTGTATAATGATCTCCTGGTTCTGCTCATTTCACTCAGCATCAGTTCATGTAAGTCTCTCCAAGTCTCTCTGTATTCATCCTGCTGGTCATTTCTTACAGAACAATAATATTCCATAACATTCATATACCATAATTTATCCAATCATTCTCCAATTGATAGGCATCCATTCATTTTCCAGTTTCTAGCCACTACAAAAAGGGTTGCCACAAACATTTTGGCACATACAGGTCCCTTTCCCTTCTTTAGTATTTCTTTGGGATATAAGCCCAGTAGTAGCACTGCTAGATCAAAGGGTATGTACAGTTTGATAATTTTTTGGGCATAGTTCTAAATTGCTCTCCAGAATGATTGAATTCTTTCACAACTCCACCAACAATGTATCAGTGTCCCAGTTTTCCCTCAGTTCCTTCAACATTCATCATTATTTTTTCCTGTCATCTTAGCCAATCTGACAGGTATGTAGTGGTATCTCAGAGTTGTCTCAATTTGCATTTCTGTGATCAATGGTGATTTGGAACACTCTTATATATGAGTGGAAATAGTTTCAATTTCATCATCTGAAAATTGTCTTTTCATATCCTTTGACCATTTATCAATTGGAGAATGGCTTGATTTTTTATAAACTAGAGTCAGTTCTCTATATATTTTAGAAATGAGGCCTTTATCAGAACCTTTAACTGTAAAAATATTTTCCCAGTTTATTACTTGTTTGCATTAGTTTTGTTTGTTCAAAAGGTTTTTCATTTGATGTAATCAAAATTTTCTATTTTGTGATCAATAATGATCTCTAGTTTTCCTTGTCACAAATTCCTTCCTCCTCCACAAGTCTGAGAGGTAAACTATCCTATATTCCTCTAATTTATTTATGATCTCGTTATTTATGCCCAAATCATGGACCCATTTTGATCTTATCTTGGCATGTGGTGTTAAGTGTGGGTCCATGCCTAATTTCTGCCATACTAATTTCCAATTTTCCTAGCAGTTTTTGTCAAATAATGAATTCTTATCCCAAAAGTTGGGATCTTTGGGTTTGTCAAACACTAGATTGCTATAGTTGTTCACTATTTTGTCCTGTGAACCTAATCTATTCCACTGATCAACTAGTCTATTTTTTAGCAAATACCAAATGGTTTTGGTGACTGCTGCTTTATAATATAGTTTTAGATCAGGTACAGCTAGGCTACCTTCATTTGATTTTTTTTTTTTTTTTT
The DNA here is from genome assembly GCF_048593235.1 of Sminthopsis crassicaudata. Taxonomy (NCBI): domain Eukaryota; kingdom Metazoa; phylum Chordata; class Mammalia; order Dasyuromorphia; family Dasyuridae; genus Sminthopsis; species Sminthopsis crassicaudata. The sequence continues at coordinate 315,835,314 of NC_133618.1, forward strand.
CATTAATTCCCTTGAAATTCTCGACCTTTTGTTCTTCCATATAAATTTTGTTGTTATTTTTTCTAGGCCCAAATGAGATAATAATTATAAAGTGCACATAGCAAGTACTATATACATGTTAGTTAGCATTTTGTTTCTGCTCTTTGTATATCTATATCCTACAATTATAGTGCTTTAACGTGAAATAGGAAGGGAATACATGTATGTTAAATAAGGCACTTTAAAGATATAAAAATATAAAATTATTTTGAATAAACAACTTTTAATTTAAGTTTTGACATAAGCTACAATAACAATGTCTGTAGTCATTATAAACCTTGGAGAAACAGCAATACAGAAATGAGAATTGCAAATAATCCTTTATTAAGGATGAGTACCCATTAATCCTGAGGGATAGTTAGGCAGCATTGCATGGTTGTTAGAGTCCTGGATTTAGGAAGATTCATTTATAATTCTACCTTAGACACTCACTAGATTTGTACTCTGGACAAATCATTTTGCCTTTCTTTGCCTCGATTTCCTGATGTGTAAAATGTAGTAGTCAGAGTTGATAGACTCTTCCTTTCATCTTTAATTCAGCAATCTTGTGAACTGCTAATTTAATTCAGTTTTGTTACCTTTCTATCCTTTGGGAGGTATTTGAACAATTAAATTGTTTTTGTGAGATAATGCAATTTTGACATTTACTTTCAAGTTCTGTTATTTATTCATATAATTGCCACATATATTTCACTAGATACTTTCAGTCTCCAACCAGACTGGGCTGGAGCTGGGGATTATTTGAAAATCAGAGTACTTGTTCTTTCAGTTTTTGTTAATGTTTGCTTTTCATATTTAGTTTACTTAAAAAAAATATTGTGTGTCATAAGTTATAAAGGGCTAGATTCAGAGTAAGGAAGATTTAGATTCTGCCTCTGGCACTAAATAGCCATGTAAACCTGGTCCAGCTACCTAACATGTGTGTATCTCAGGGATCCCCATAAGGCATATCTGCTAAGTATATTGGTTAGAGGGAGTTCTCATACTTATGAAAATAGAGATGTTTACTCAAGGATCCACTTGTTAGTGTAGTTTCAGTTATAGAGCCGTTAATAACAGTTTTTAATCCAGATCTGAGAATTTTTTTCTTTAGCACTTCCTTAATGCTTTTAGTGACTGTTAATAATAGCATTTATTAGGTGCCTATTGTGTGCCAGGTACTGTAGTGGGGATGAAAAAAAAAGGCAAAAGACAGTTCTTACCTTCTATAAACTCTTTGCCTCACAAGCAAACAAATATGTTCAAATTAATTCATGTATATTTGTTTTTCCCCAGGCAAATGAGACTGTAGTCTTGTGTAGTGACACTAGACTTAATCTTTCAACTCTCATTTGGATTGGCAGGTCCCCAGAGTGAGGCTGACTACGTTTTCTCACACTTATCCTGGGGTATTTGCAGTATATTTTCTTTGGATGAGGCATCTTTCTAATGTTGCTCACTTAAACCCCCATTGCATGGTGTTCTCCCTAATATTAGTTATTATTTACAGCTATTATCTCTCCCTGTTATCATGCTTCTTGTAATTTATCACTTAATATCACTTAGCTTTTACAAAAGGGTATTTATTTACTAAGGTATAGTTAAGAGTCATAGTATAGAAAGCTTCTATCTTTTCACAATTGAAGAAGCAGTTTGGTTCCTGGGGAGAGTGGGTTCAAACTTAAAGGGACTTGGAGAGAGTGGGTTTAAATTTAAAGTACTGCTACAAAGCATTCACCCTTCCAGTTTAACTTCTGAATGGCCAATGGACAGTTGTTCCCTTGCTTACGGAGTTTGGTGTTTTAGTGGTTGTTAGATTCCTGCTAGAATGGTTTCTGTAGGTTGTTCCTTGGGGATGTGCTTCTTCCTGGACTCTTCTCACTTGTCAGAGCTCACAAGCTTCTGGAACCTAGTCTGTTCCATCTTCACCTAAGAGAAGGCAAGAATAAATACAATAGGGAGAGAAGCAAAAGCAGGGCCATGTTTTTGTTACTGGCCACATAGCGGTGGCCTGGGAGAGGAAGGTAAAAATCTGCAAATATCTCCCCACCTGGGAATTTACAAATAATTCATTCTCTTAATTCAAAACACGGCTTACAGAACAGAAAGAGTGATTTGGCTGATTGATTAGGGTCTTTTGTTAAATATACTTAAATGTGATTCAGCAGCTGATGAAAAGATCGTTTTTTTTTAACCAAGTACCAAATAAGACAAGAAACAGGATCTCACCCTGAGCTTGCTACGAAATAGAAGTGAGGAACCATGCCCCCTGAATCCCCCTGCCTCCCAGAAGTTGTATCCCTACCCATCATGGGCGAATTTTGGATGTGCTCCCTGGACTAGATCCTCATTAGCCAATGTCTCCTTACATCTATCAGAGACAGACAGAAAAGGATGCATTACAAATGATTGAAAAGAAATACCTACAATTTCCTTTTCTTTAAAATGTTATATTTGGAGTTTAAGCAATTCTTTAACAGAAGTTTGAATATGCAGAATTGTATAGTAGAAAGAGTGCTAGGCTAGGGATTAGAAGGTTTCAATTCTAGTACTGGATATTTCAAACTGGCTGCATTGTAGATGCCATAAACTTCATGTGGCCCAAACAGAACTCTTTTTTTCTTCTACTGTATTCACTTAGCTCTTTGGCTTCCCCACTTTTATCAGGTATATTTAACTTCCTGCCAGTTACAGATATTTGGTGCCATTTTTGTCTTGGTGTCTTAGTTTCCAATCTATTCTCAACTATTGACATTTTTTACCTGTGTTCTCTCTGCCTTCATAGCTGCCACAGTAGTTTTGACCTTCATAATCTCTCACCTGGATTATTGCAATAATGTCTTTGTTGGTTTCCTTGCCTTGAGTTTTTATTCTCTTCTATTTGTCACACAGCTGCCAAGTGGATTTTCCTAAGTTCAGGTCTGATTATATTACTTCCTTGCTCAGAAACCTCCAGTAGTTTTTTATTTCCTTCAGAATCAAGTAGAAACATTTGGCATATAAAGTACTTCCAAATCTGGAACCAACCAACCTTTTTAGCGTTAGGACACATTGTTCCCTATGATGCTTCCAAAAGTCTAGCCCGACTGGCATTCTTTCTGCTCTGTATACCTATTGCTTCTTTGGTTCTGTTCCTTACCTCTTCCTCTTAGAATTTTAGTTTTCCTTCAAAGCTCAATTTAAAGACCACCTTGTTTCTTTGTGAGACCTTTTTTGATGGTCCTTTCCTAAAGTCTTATTATAAATTAATCATTTCCTGGTTCTGCTCATTTCACTCAGCATCAGTTCATGTAAGTCTCTCCAAGCCTCTCTGTATTCATCCTGCTGGTCATTTCTTACAGAACAGTAATATTCCATAACATTCATATACCATAATTTATCCAACCATTCTCCAATTGATGGGCATCCATTCATTTTCTAGTTTCTAGCCACTACTACAAAAAGGGTTGCCATAAACATTTTGGCACATACAGGTCCCTTTCCCTTTTTTAGTATTTCTTTGGGATATAAGCCCAATAGTAGCACTGCTGGATCAAAGAGTATGCACAGTTTGATAACTTTTGGGGGCATAATTCCAGATTGCTCTCCAGAATGGTTGCATTCTTTCACAACTCCACCAACATTGTATCAGTGTCCCAGTTTTCTCACAGCCCCTCCAACATTCATCATTATTTTTTCCTGTCATCTTAGCCAATCTGACAGGTGTGTAGTGGTATCTCAGAGTTGTCTTAATTTTCATTTCTCTGATCAGTAGTGATTTGGAAGACTTATATGAGTGGAAATAGTTTCAATGGAAGTGGATATCTTCAACAAAGAGAAGATCTAATTCAATTCCAATTGATCAATGATGGACAGAATCAGCTATATCCAGAGAAGGAACACTAGGAAATGAGTTACTGTTTGCATTTTTGTTTTTCTTCCCAGGTTATTTTTACCTTCTGAATCCAGGAAGAATTGGATTCTTCCTGTGCATCAAGAAATTCGGTTCTGCACATATATATTGTATCTAGGATATACTATAACATATCTAGCATGTATAAGACTACCTGCCATCTAGGGGAAGGGGTGGAGGGAAGGAAGGGAAAAATCGGAACAGAAGTGAGTGCAAGGGATAATGATGTAAAAAATTACCCAAGCATATGTACTATCAAAAAAAAAAGTTATAATTATAAAATAATAAAAAAATAAATTAGTCATTTGAGTAGCATGGGTCTGATTTGAAGGAAATTGCCTATTAAGCAACTGCAGGTATGTTTCCCTTCTAGGAATCCATGATGGTTGAGTATGAGTCTTATTCAAGTGGTATAAGATGATAGAAAAGACTTAGCTTCCTGAGCTCAAATCTGACCTCAGACTCTTTTTTTATTTTATTTTTTCCCTGAGGCTGGGCTTAAGTGACTTGCCCAGGGTCACACAGCTAGGAAGTGTTAAGTGTCTGAGACCAGATTTGAACTCTGGTCCTCCTGAATTCAGGGCTGGTGTTCTATCCACTGCGCCACCTAGCTGCCCCCCTGGCCTCAGACTCTTAAATGACCCTGGGCAAGTCACTGAACCCTCTTTACCTCAATTTCCTTAAATGTAAAATGAACAAGAAAAGGAAATGGCAAACCACTCTAGGATCTTTGTCAAGCAAAGCCCCTAATGGGGTTACAAAAAGTCTGATGTGACTGACCAATGAGTCTCTGTGGGGGCAGAAAGAAGGATTCAGTGGAATATTGGGGTTTTGCACATTTAGCAATCTCAAGTTTGTTTCCCTTCTGAGGGTACTCTAACCTACAGTATGTTGCTTTGAATTTGAGGGACTTCATATGTATTCCCATGGAAGGGCTCACTAAAATGTTTAATCTTTTGAAGGGAAGCCAAACCATGTAGTATTGCTAAGTTTTGGGGGCTTTAGATTGCCTTTGGAAGGTGGAAATCACTGGAGATGAAGGAAATTTATTATTTATGGGTTGTTATTTAAAAAAAAAAACACATTTATTTATGGAGGGGCAGCTAGGTGGCACAGCCCTGAAGTCAGGAGGACCTGAGGTTAAATCTGGTCTCAGACATTTAACATTTTCCAGCTGTGTGACCCTGGGCAAGTCACTTAACCCCAGTTGCCTCCGCAAAAAAACAAACAAACAAAAAACCATTTATTTATGGACTCTTTTAAATCTTTTGCATTTCTGCATTTTTTTTTATGAGGTGAAAAGAGATTTGCCCTTTATTCAATGTCTAGGTAATATTACCTTGAATGCTTGTATAAGTTCCTTTTATTCATATCTCTGGAGACATAAAAATGGACTGAGATTTCCTAGAGTAAACTCTGGATGGAGGTAATACTAACCAAAAAGAAAGAGTGCTATTTTGCGAGTCATTCCCTAAGATTGTATCATGCAATGCAAACCCAGGACTTGAGGCCCAAGGTCATGGGGTGGTATGACTATTGATTATTTAATTGAATTGTGATGGGCAGTTGGGATATCATAGGGCAGTGGTTCTCAAACTTTTGTTCTCAGTATTTTTATAGTATTAAAAGTTACTGAGGATTTGTCCATAATTTTTATTCATTTGGGTTATATTTATAAATATTTACCATAGTACAAATAAAAACGAATTTTGAATTTGTAGACCTTCTGAAAGAGTTTCAAGTGAGATCTCCAGTATACTCTGGACTATACTTTAAGAATCACTGTCATAGAGTACAGTTGATTTGGAGTTAACAGCTCTGAGTTCTCATCCAAGCTTGGATACTTACTAGCTTTATGACCAAGGGCAAATCCTTGAATTATCTAATCTTAATCTCATTCACTTTATGTATGAAATGGAATAGTTCCTATATCACCAGCAGCACAGGATTGTTTTGGGATCAAATGAGGAGACATATAAACACTTAACCAAAATGCAGAACTGCATTCTACATTATTAGTGGACAAATTTAGTTACTTTTTTGGATATGAATTAATTTCCTTTATGGTTGAACTATGTGGTAGCATTCCAATAGCCTCTCCTGCTACTATTAATTTTTCTTTTTGTCAACTGCTAATCTGATAGAGGTGAAATAGAACCTAAAGTTTGTTTTAATTTTCATTTATCTAGTGATTTGAAACCTTCTTGTTTTTTAAACACATTTTTATTGATAGGTTGGGTTTTTTCCTTTGTGAAATGTCCGTATGATCATATCCCTAATTATTTATATATTGTGGATAGCTCTTGAAGAAACATAAATTTTGAAGAAGAAATCATTAGTGTTATCAGCAAAGAATATTGTTGGTTTCTAGAGAAAAACACAGAAACAGGATGCAAATTGAAGCTTTAAAAAGAAAAAACACTTTATTGATACCTTTCGTCTTTTTTTTTTTTTTTTTTTTTGCTATTTCTAGATCAAGATGATAAAGAAAAAAGTCAAATGCATCTGATGCAGAAAATTTGTGTGAAATACATATTAATTATGGCCTATTAGTAGCCTTCCATCCTTTTCTCTTCTGTTAAGGGAGATGGTTTGCTTATCTTTTTCAGGACTTTAATAGATTTTTCAGCTAAGAGCTCAGAATCATTTTATTGATATTTTTATTTACTTTGTTGTACTGCTTGTGTATAATCTTTTCTGCTTGTTTCTCACCATCAAATCCTACAAATTATCAATTTCCCATTTATCACCAAATTTCTCATATTCAATCATTTCTTATTACATAAATAATATTCACTGGACAGTTTTTGTCTATTTTTTTTTCTCCTAGCACAGAGGGCTGCTATGAATATTTTGATATATACCATTATAGCTTCAAAAATGTTTTTATTTTTGACTTCTTTAGAGCATATCTTCTATAGTAAACACATTGTGTCATCAAATTGTATCCCTTGGATGTCTTTTGATCCCTTCACAGGTTCACCAGCTGAGCAGTATACATTTTCACAGTATCTTCAACTTTGAGTAGTCCTATCTTTGCCAGCTTGTATGGAGTTTGTAAAAACTCATGCTTTTATTAGATTTGAAGTGTATTTTCCTCTGATCATTTATGATTGCTAAAATGTCATTTGAAAAAAAATTGTTTTTTGACTTATCTAGGACATGGCTTTTGATGTTATTTTGTATATAAGATTCTTAGATGATTTTTGAGGCAGGTTTAAGTTTTCAGAGATATGATAGCTGTTATAATTTTCCTGGAAGTTCATAGTCTATTTGCATTTTATTTTCAGGAGAAAGGCGTCTCTAGGAGGTAGTGTGTTCCAAGCCTCAGATGGTGCAAAAGACCCACTCTGAAGAATAGAGATAAGGGGGAATTTGGCTGGATCACAGAATGTGGAATAGGGTGTAATGTACTATTAGATTAGAAAGATGGGGTAAAGTTGTGAATGATTTAACAAAATCAAGAGAAGTTATATTTAATTCTAGAAGTAATGGGAAGCCACTGGAGTTGGCTAGTGTTGGCTAGTGGAGTTGAGTAGTGAAATGACATGGTCAGATCTTTTGGGTAGCAGTGTGGAGGATGGTCCTATTTAGGGAGAAACTTGAAGCAAGCTGAAAAGGCTCTGAGGATTGGGAACTTGTTGAGGACTTGTTGAGGATTTCAGTGTCTGCTGTCTTAAAAATTTAGTAGAAACTTGCTCTTGACTTGGTTGCACTCTGGTCAACTTTTTAGCCATGGTGATTCTTAAATGTTACCAACACCAATGAAATGGCAGATCCTTGAGGTTCTGAAGTAATAACTAAAAAATTTTACATGGTTCAACCAGACTTATACATTACTTTAACTTTGTATTATATTGAATGTTTAAGATGCATTTGAAATAGGTAACTAAGTATTTAATAAGTGTTAGGCATTTAAAATTTTTTTCAGTAATCTTATATAACTTTCTCTGTATTATAGGAATAAAGAAAATTATACCTCTTGGGTGTCATCAAACCAGTTTTATTTGTTTGTTTGACTGCAGTTGAGGAAATACAGATTTCTCTGTTTTGCCTGCTTTCATTCCTTTTAGTCTTTTCTAGGTATGGAATATATCCTACTGTTTTTTTTTTTTTTTCCCAAGGCCAACATTGTCTTAATGGATTACTTAAAAAACTGTTCCTACTTTGCCTTACTACTTCCAATATGATTAAATTACTCTTGACTCCCCATATCTGCTTATTCTTTTATAAATCATTGAGCAAAATAGATATTTCACTCATATTTCATATTAAATTAAAAACTATATGGAATTACTAGTAAGTTTTGACGCTTCCCTGTTTGGAACAGGAAGCTAATTGTTAACTAGTAGTAGAATGGACAGTTTAATTGATAGAAGAGAGAAAAGTTTGTAACTCTCCAAACAAAGTTTACTACAAAGCATTATTTTGTGGGAAGCCCTGAGAAATGTAATCCATTTCCATTGCTTATGTCTGGGTGTTGGGGGCAAGGGTTGGGTGGTTGCAGTCTGCTTCAGTGGAGAGAAATGTATCCAAACTGATGGAATTATGCTTTTTTTTTTTTTTTTTTCATGAGGCAGTTGGAGTTAAGTGATTTGCCCATGGGTCCCACAGCTAGTGAGTGTTAAGTTGTTAAGTGTTTAAGGCTGGGTTTGAACTCAGGTCCTTCTCAAATTCAGGGTCAGTGCTGTATCCACTGTGCCATATAGCTGCCCTAATTATGCATCTTTTGAAGTGTTAAAATGAGAGAAAACTTAAGAACTCCATGACCAATTTTGAGAAGACCTTGTAGAACAAAAGAAAATCTGAGCTAGACATGTAAATTAAGAAAGAATTTTTCATGTCCAGTAGTATTCTTTACTTCAAGGGATCCAGAGGAGGGTGAAGAGATGGTTCTCCTACTGATTTAAATTATTGTTTGATTTACCAAAAACTCCATTTACATGCAATTTTTCCTGGAACATTAATTTTTATAATAAAGTACAGTTAGAAGTCCTGGGGAAATAATCAAAGATTAACCCCCCCCAACAGAAACCTTCTGTTTGTTGACTGCAGTTCTCTATTTTGGCATACTGCCTTAGGTTCACAAATAGATATTAAATGTATTTGCCTGTGGTTTTATATTTTGAGCACATTTTTTCCTTAACAGACTTTAAAAATGAGTATTTTGGTTGTATGTAAATGAAAGAAATATTTTTTCAGTAGTTAGAATTTACCGTTAGGAAATGCCTCTGTATATAACATTACTTTTGTTGGCTAAGAGACCTCATAAAAAGCAGCAGCTGCAGCAGTACAGTGGTTAGCCTTCTGTGGTCTAGGATCCCTTCATAATAAGAAGCCTTCTAAGTGGTGAACAGAGAACTGCAGGGTTACAAGAGAGCCTTACTACAGCTACTCTTTCTGGTCTTTGAAGAAAGGAGTAGTCAGTGTCACACAAAAACATGGGTTTCAGAATTGTGCTTCAATTTGAACATGTGTTGTGGTCTTTTACTTGTTGATAATGAATAGTGAAGACTATTTTATCTTCCTCTTGAAAGTCTCATCAAACAAGTAGTCCTTTAGAAAAATCATCCTCCTTAAGTAGGCATCATTGTCAGATGTCAAATAATCAACTACTTCACATATTTAAGCTCTCAATAGTTGTCCTTTTTATTAAGGCCTGTGGAATTCCTGGGAATTCAAGTATCTTATATTTGTTTTATGAGGCAATAAGGTGATATAATAGATAGAAAGCTCTATGTCAAGTTCAAAAGGCCTGACTTCTATTGCAGACAGATTATTTATTAGGTGAGTGACTCTCTTAGCCATAATTTAATCATTTGTAAAATGAAGATAATAATAGCACCTACATCACAGACTTACTGAGAAAATCAAATGAAACAGCTAATTTAAAGCTCTTTGCAAATTTTAAAGTGCTATATAAATGCTGGCTATCACCATTATTAGTAGTAATTATAATACAATATAGTTGAGAAAAGAGCAGATAAGATAAATGTATTTCTCTTGGGAAAATGAATATATAAATAGATTTTTTTTCCCTTTGATGTAACTTCCTTACATCTAAAATGTTATTGGATTACACAACTGGTATGTTGTTTTTATGAGGAACAAAATTAAGTTTTCCCTTCTCCTAGTTGTTTGGGGGCAGAAAAAAATTAGACATATATATTTTGGTACAGATGTTTTATATACACACATATGTCATAAGCATACAGTAGGCTAGCTTAATTATGATAAAAAGGCTACAAGAATAAAGGGTATTTTACTATCTAGGAAGTTATGATTGGAGAGAAGTAGTGTTCATGCAAATGGTTCTCTAAGTATGATGTAGTGATCTGATCTTTTGTCCTCTTTAAGAAATTTTTGTATTTATATTTTATATTTATATTCTTTTTATACTTAGGTGTTTTACTTGGAGGTTATTATTATACATTGTAAGATGCTACTCTAAATCTATTTTCTGCCAAATCATTGTCATTTCCCCACTAGTTTCTGTCAAATAGGCATGCCTTCAGAATTTTGTGTTCTTGATTTATTAAATGCTACCCTACTGTGCTTGTTTATTGTTGAGACTTGTTTGTCCAGTCTATTTTGCTTCCCATTTTTTCAGTTACCAAATAGTTTTGATGATGTAGTTTTAGATACAGTAATGCTAACTTATGTTAATTTCTACTTAAAAAAAATTTCCTTGAGATTCTGGACCTTTGTTTCTCCAAATGAATTTTACTATTTTTTCTAATTTTATCAACTAAGCCTCTGTAGTTTGATTGGCATGACATTAAATCTATAAATAAAATTTTAAAGTATTATCATTTTTATTATGTTGACATGAATATAACTCCAGTTATATTTATTATTTATTTATTATTTACAGTATGTTTTTTGGGAGGGAGGAGGAAATATAACCGGTGTATATATTTCAGTAGATTGTTATAAGTAATTTATGTATTTCGAAGTTCTTTTGAATAGAACTTTTTAAAATTACCTCCTGGAATTTTTTTAATACATTTCTATAGAGATATTAGCCACTTCTTGATTTCAAGATAAAATTTTGGGATGTGAACATGCAGAGTGAGCAAGTATTGGATTTAGAGGCAAAAATACATATGTTTTGATTCTGTTCTCATATACTTAATTGCTCTTGTGATTCTGGGAAAGCCATTTAACCTATTTCTAAAATCAGAGTTATAATATAACCTATTTCAAATGAAATAAAGTGTGTAAATCACTTAGTAAACTTTTTTGCACCATATAAATGACGAGGCAAGCATAATGGGATCTTAAATTCCCATTTTCCATATGAAACTGATCTTGGGTATAATTTTGTTGTCTTTTGTTCAATCGTTTCAATCATGTCTTACTCCCATTTGGAGTTTTTTGGGCAAAGATACTTGAGTGGTATTTTCTTTTGAATTGAGTAGCAGTTTCCTGCTCCAGATAATTTTACAAGTGAGGAAACTGAGGAAAACAGTTTAAGTGACTTGCCTAGAGTCATCCAGTCATCTGAGTCTGGATTTGCATTCAAGAAACTGACTCTAGGCCCCCACTCTCTCTATCGTGTCACATAGGTGCCATATTATCTAAGGTAGCTATAGACTTAAATTAGCCTGAATTCATAAATTCCTTAGTTTGGCCCAAGATTGCCCAAAACAGTTTCTTTTTAGCAGTCACATAATGCTAGAAGATGTGATTTGATTTTTGTATCTGCCTTGGCCACAGCAGAATGTATTGAATATAGAAGATTTTTGCAAATTATTGCTAAGTTGTTAAGTTAAACATTTTATTCAAGTATTTGAATAGTCTTTCATGAATATGAGCTTGTTTGTTTTTAATTCAAAGAAGTAGAAAATCAATTTAGACCAGCCTATATTTAATAATTGCAACATCCTTCTGAGAAAGAAACCTAGAACATCCAAGAAAAAAATGATTGCTGAGTTTCAGATAGAATGATCATAATGTAAAATAAAGAGTGCTTGATTGGACCTCTTTATTTTACTTATTTTTTAAAAAATGCCACAGACATTTAAGGGCATCATTTCATTCTTACCATTTTTATTTAGGTACTTCTTTTTTTTTTTTTCCATCCTTAAAAGAAATAGATTAGAATAAAAGTTATATATATATTTTTAAAATGAACCTAAAGCCTTGCCTAGGGATTTATAGATTTAGCCATAATTATATAATCCCCTTTATGAATAATTAGGCTGTTTTCATCCTCACTTTAAAACATCATTCTTAAAAAATAAAAACTTGATTGTTATGAATTTTGTTATAAAAGGTGCTAAAACATAGAGAGGGAAATAATCCCCCAAGAATCCTAGCAAGTAGTTTTAGAATTTTAGGAATTAAAAAAAAATTTTTTTTGCCATAAAGAGAGTGTAAACTGGAAGTACTTTTAATTTCAAAGGTCTTTATTGGATTAGAATGTGAAGTTTACAAATGTTGGTGAGAAGCAGAATAGTTCAGCAGTTTTCCCTTATTTAATTGGTCCTTATTATTGGCACCTGGTGTTTTTGCTTTTGTAGCTAAGTTAAAGACCAGTTCCAAACACTAGAACTGGCAGTTGTCCCAACCTTCATCTCACAATGACTTCTGGTTTTTTTGTTGATTTTTTTTTTTTCCTTTTTCTTTTTGGTCTGTTAGAATGAGTGCCTTTGAATCAAGGGGCTAATTTTATGGTGGCATTAACTAGCAACTGCAAACTAGAAATGTAACTGTTACCAATGTCATATGAGAGCCTTTTTTTGTTTTTTTACTTTTTGCTAAGGGTAAATATTCTTGACTTAAAATGTTAAATAATTTTTATCTACTGTGCTAAGATCCTTTTTTATATCTTTATATGTTATAATAGATACTATCACATTCATGCAATTATCTGATAGACATTTGAAGACCCTGAAATATTTGGCAAGACAATGTGCACCATTGTAAAGATTAGGTTGTAGGTAGAACCTACAGGTTGTAAAGATTAAAATCAGGTAATGAATGCATATAAAATGTTTGCAGATGTCAGTTATGCTAATTTTTTCATCTTACATTTGAAGCAGTTTAGATATTAAACAGTATTGGGAGAAGTCACAGTCCTACTACTGTTCTTTAATGTTTACTGTTGAAAGGATTTTTGTTCAGATAAAATGACTGCTTTGTGTGACAGAGTAGAATATTCAGGTATAAACTCATCTTCTGTAGGCTCAATGAAAGCATCTTTGGGACAGGTCCAAAAGCAGACAGGAAGAATGTATACTTCATCCTTTCCTACATGGTTTTGATTTCTTCTTTAAGATAGGCATTAGTTGTTTTAAGAACTTTTTATTATGCATAAATCAAAAACTGATCATTTAATTTGTCATCTTTAAGACATTGTGCTTAATTTTTCAGTGAGCCAATGTTAGGCAATTTTGGTCATTGGTTTTGTATGTGAAGATTTTCTAAAGTAGATGATTTGTTTAAGGATATTTGAAGATTTGTCTATGATGCCTTAAGGTCACCCCTGAATTTGTGTTGATTAATTCCAATATATTGTGTATATATTTTGTTTGTTTTTAGAGTTGTTTGCATGTTGTCTCCCCCATGAAACTGAGTTTCTACAGAGCCAGGATAGACTTTTTTTCCCCCCAGCACTTGGCAAAGGGCCTGTCACATAGTAGGTGCTTAACTACTAAAGCATTTGGAGGAGATTGCTGTGATTTGTAGTTAGAAAATAATCTTGAGCCAGAAGGGTTCATGAGATATGTAGTCAGAAGGGACCTGTTCCAGACTACTTATTTAAAACATGAGGAAACTGGAATCCAAAGACCTCAAATCACAATTTACATAAATGTTAGGCTGGACTTTAAGACAGATCTTTTATCTACAGATCTAGTATCCTTTATACCATTCATATTCCTGATAAGCCAAACCTGTCCTTTGAGAGGCACCACTCCCTGCCAGTATCACCTGAGAGTGGGGAAAGAGCTATCTATCATCTAAGGAAAAATAGGAAAAGTTCTGGAGAATAGTGCAAGTTGTACAGATTTCATTAGGTAATTGGATTTCTTCTTGATCTTGTGAGATAATTAAGACTTCTTGTGTTTTCTGTTAAATAAAAAAATGGGAGGATTGTAAAATACAAAAAAAAAAATTCAGTTATCATTAGCAGCATGATATAGTAAAGAGATTGCTGGACTTGGTGTTGAGATCTGGGTTAAAATTCTGTTTCCAACACTTAAGTATTTATTGTATAGTGATGCAAATGTCACCTAGTTATTTTTTGGTTTTGTTTTTTTTAAGTCAGTTTCTGCAGTTGTAAAATGAGAATAGTAATATCTGTATTTTCCTCACAGTCATTCAACCAATAAACATTTATTTAGTGCTTACTAGTTTCAGGCACTGTTCTATCCAATAATAGTATTGTGGCAAACTTTATATAAATGTCAACTTTTGTTGTTACTACACTACTACTACAAATCAAAGTCTATATTCAGGAATCATTATTAAAGAAAAATTTGATCTTGGAATTGTTGAATTAAAAATTAATAGTTCCTTAGTTTTTCTTTGGTTTCTTTGTAACATTAAGTGGCACAGTTAATATTCAATTTGTAATCCTTTATTGTTTTTCTTCTGGTCATACATGAGTTTTAACTTTTCATTTGCATTTCTTTATGAATCATATTGAGAGAGAAAAATCAGAACAAAAAAGAAAAACCATGAGAGAAAAGAACATAGAAAAAAGAAGTGAACATAGCATGTGTTGATTTACATTCAATCTTCATGGTTCTTTTTTGTGAATGCAGAGGGCATTTTCTGTCCAAAGTTTATTGAGATTGCCTTGGATCACTTGAACCACTGAGAAGAAACAGGTTTTTCGTAATTGGTCATCATGTAATCTTACTGAGAAAAGGTCTCATTTCTAATAAAAACTTAAAGAACTTTGTCACATTTACAAAAACATAAGTCATTCCCCAATTGATCAATTAGTAGTCCTAAAAGTACTTTTTTTTGGTAGTTGTGTGTCTACCTGGCAGAGTAGCTGTTATGTTCTAACAGAACCTATTGACAAAACACTCCTTAGAACAGAAAATTGACTAACTTAATTCCGACAAAAGAAACATCTCTTGAACAGTAAGAGGATTCATTCAGCTTCTTTGTATGTGGTGGGGGGAATAAAGAAGGATATTGGACGTTAATGGAGAAAATACATTGCAGAGTTATTGCCTGATTAAAAACTGGTTGTTAAGAGAAATAATTTGAATTTGAAAATGACTATGAAATGGTCCATCTTATGCTATATTTTGCTTAGGTTCAGCCCTAGTTAATTTCAAGTTAGGTAAGGATATATTGAAGTTTTTAATGGAGGCATTTTATTTTTTTATTAAAGTTTTTATTTACAAAATTTTTCAACATTGACCCTTGAAAAACTTTCTGTTCCAAATTTTTCCCTCCTTCCCCCTATTGCCTTCTCTAGATGGCAGGTAGTTCAATACATGTTAAAAATGTTAAAATATATTAAATCCAATATATGTATATGGTTTATACAGTTATCTTGCTGCATAAGAAAAATTGGATCTAGAAAGAAAAAAAAGCCTGAGAAGGAAAACAAAATGCAAGCAAACATCAATAGAAAGAGTGAAAATGCAATGCTATGTTCCTCTCTCTGGGTATAGATGGCTTTGTTCATCACTGAACAATTGGAACTGGTTTGAATCATCTCTTTGAAGAGAGCCATATTCATCAGAATTGATCATCTTATAGTCTTCTTGTTGCCGTGTATAATGATCAATGGAGGCATTTTAAATGTGAAGAAATATTACTTTCTAGGGAGTTTTTATTTTTCCCAAATTAAAATTTCACAGGGGTACTACTATTTGTTCTGAAAAAAAAAAAAAGTTGGCATAAATATGACTGAATTAACCTGTATTGTCTTTAAAGCTTTAAAAATTCAACAAAAACTTGTCTTTATAATTTTGTTTGTTATCCCAATTAATACCCTAGTAGTAGTAGGATCTAAGCTCAAGCCCTCATAGTCACAGTGTAAAAATTTTTTTTCTGGCAATTTCTCTTATTATCAGCTTGACAAACATCAACAAACATGATATATCATTATTTTAAGCAATACAAATTGTATCAACACAAACTCCCTGGTACATTTACGGAAGCTCTCCACATAAAAGAACATTAGCTTAAGATGAATAATGAAATATCACCTTTTTTCTACTTCTGAATTGAAATTTAAGCTTAAAGGAATCTAAATGACTTGATTTTACTAATTAAATGACTAGACAGAAGTATAAAACTTGTGGGGAAAAATAGAATATGTATAAACTACAATTGCTGCTTAATTTGCATAATAAATTTGGGCCCCATGAGAATAGAGAGCAGACCTTTTTGTACATTGCCTTTTGTAATCCTAGAAACAGTGAAGTGTAGAGATAAAGCACTAGAGACTTAATAATACCTATGCTCCTAGAAAGTTCTGTTTCTTTGAAAAACAGTCTTATATTCAAGGATCCTGGAGCCAATTTCTGTTTGAATTTGACATGTCCATTTCATTCTATTTTTCTCTTCCAAAAGGTCCTCTCTTATCTGCCCATGAATAAAATTTTCTTTTCTTTAATTTTTTTTTTTTTTTTGCTGAGGCAATTGGGGTTAAGTGACTTGCCCGGGGTCACACAGCTAGGAAGTGTTAAGTGTCTGAGATGAGATTTGAACTCTGGTCCTTTTGATTTTAGGGCTGGTGCTCTATCCACTGCACCACCTAACTGCCCCGAAAGAATGAAAATTTCTGCCAAACCCTTCCTGTTGGGAGCTTCTTCTGAATGCTAGCTCTAGAAAGGATAACTAGGTGTGGAATGGAACTTGGGATCTGTTCCCAAACAAGGATGTGAGTGAGTATGTGTGTGTGTGTGTGTGTGTGTGTATACGTACATATATGTATATTGTGTGTATATGTATATATACATATAAACATCTATACCAATATATATGATATCAGAAGCCAATCTTCCAGCTATGTGTATGTAGGCTACCCCTTAACTATGATTTTAATGGAAATGCAATGTCTTTTAAACTATTAAAAATTGAGTCCCTTAAAACATTTCATATACTCTTATCATCTTTTGAATTCTCTTAATGTTAAAAGTCATGTCTCAATAGCCAAATGTTATTTTAAATAGCAGATGTGTTGGTCTGTAGATTATTTTGATGAGGTTAATAATGCTGTAGCTTTTGTTAGTGCCCCATATTTAATTCTATGTAGTGGATTTGTGTACCTCATAAAGAAGTTAAGTCAGTATGTTATTTATCTGCCTAAATGGTCTAAATAATTTTGACATGAGTGAACAACATCCATAGAAGAGAGAATCTTAAAAAGCTCAATTGCTGGAAAGGGGCTTAGTTTTAGGGATGTGGTATCAATATAAATAACTCCATTATTTTATATATGAAGCTTGTGGTCCAAAGAGGCTTGCGCCAGAGTCACATATATGGTGCCATAATGGCACCCAAAAAAAATCACAGAAGAATTAGCAAATATTTGAGTGGTAGTATTTATTACCTGTACGATGCATTCTGTTCTATTCTATATTGTTGATTTATTTTTTTCACCTATGTAACTTTTAGTCTTACTAACTAAAAAAAAAAAAAAAAAAAAGTTAAGACTTAAGGGTAGCTTAGAGACAGCATAGTCTAGCCTTCTTAATTACCAGATAATGAATTACCAGTGAGCCCAAATGACTAAACCTAGAGCACACAACATATCAATAGTAGAGTCTGGACCCCAATCTAGCTCTCCTGACTCTCACTCCAGTGTTCTTTATTTACCTTCTACCCTTTGTTATTTGTTTCCTAATTTTATCTAGCATCATGTTGGGTTTAGAATAAATACTTAAGAAATGCTTGAATTAATGGTAATAAGGATTTTTACTTTTTTATTTTCCTCAGGGACAAATGTTAGTTTTCAGGTACTATAAGTCATTGAATATTTACTAAATGCCTACTGTGTGTTCGGCTCTGTTCTAAGTATGGGAATATACTAAGTAACTGACTTAAGACTTTGCTTCCCAGTGCATGAACTTTGTTCTTTATTTCCTTGATTAGAAGGAGCTTGTAGCTCCATTGATGAAGAAACTATCCAGGTATAATAAATATGGAGGGAGTACTTGTTTTTGACTTTCAACTCTTTAGACTCAAATTTCCTCATTTGTTAAATATGGATAATAATAACTATGTTGTATATTTCCATAGTATTTGAAAGCATTATATGAACAATAGTAGTGTTACTATTAACTCTCCAAGATAAATTCTCTACACCCTTGTGTATTCCATATTTGTTTACACTTTTAACTGCAGAGATTCAAAGTTGTTTTCCATTCTTTAAGATTTCAATTTTAGGAAATATTATCTGATATTTGGGAAGAAGGGAAATTTTTACAGTTACTGAAGTGTATTCCTTAAAATTTAAAAAAAATTGCTATTTTGTTGGAAATATTTAAGAATGCATTGCTATTCCTGCTTTCTTAAGCAGAATATATGAAAAATCATAACATTTTCTCGATGACTCAGTCACCATTATAACCATTCATTATTATGTTGGGTTATAATACACTAGTTTTCCTGCCTTCTCTCTCATTATTGCCTGCTACTTCTACAGTCAGTAGGCCTGCTTCTTGTAGCCCTGTACCTTCTAATTTTTAAAAAATCTATTTTGATCTTCTGTGGTGGGGGAAATGAGCTCACAAAGTAGTTAGATCTTTATATAGACTGAGAGTCAGAAAATCCTGAATATGTGGGATCTTTTTTCTTCTGTGGCTGTATTTGTGACAACTACTTCAGTAGCTAAGGACCCCTTCCTCTCCTCTTCTACTTTTCTTCTTATTCCCCTCTTCTCCCTCTTGCCTGTTCTCCTTCTCCTCTTCTTCCTTCTTCTCTTCCTTTGCTTCTTCCTTCTCCCTTCTTTCCCCCTCTTCCTCCTTCCTTCCCTCCCCTCTTCTTCCTTTTCCTTCCTCTCCTCTTCCTCATATTATTTTTCCTCTTCTCCCTCCTCCTTCCATTCCACTTCCTTCTCCTTTTACTTGCTTGTGGTTGTTGCAGATAGTTTAGGTTGTCAGAAATCTGACTTGTAGATAAGTGATGATGCTGTTTGTGCCAGAATGATTCCTCAGATGCTATCCAGTCTTGGTCTTTCATCCTCTGTTCAGTATTGCATTTCCAGGAGTCTTCCAGCTATCTCTGTTTGGGCTCAGTTGGTGTCTGTAACCTCCTGGAAAACTAAATTTATCCTTACTCTCTAGATATCATTTCATTTCCCTTTATTTCATTTCTCCAACTCTTCACAATTTTACAGACATTTATAAGTCACCTGAACTGAGGAAGGTTAAGGGACTTGCCTATGATCAAACAGCTAATAATTACCAGGCTCAATTCAAACTCAGGTCTTCCTGTCCAAGTCTGACAGTCTGGCCATCTATGATGCTTTACCCAGAAGAGGGAATTAAGGCCATTCACTGCAGCAACTTGAATGAAGATTATTGGTGCCAGGTGTTGGGTTGAGCCTGGAGGCAAGGAAGGCTGAGTTCAACGTCAGCCTCATATGCTGCCTGTGTGATCCAGGTGTCACTTAGTCCTTGTCTCAGTTTCCCCAAATGTAAAATGGGATAATAGCAGCTACCTACTTTGCAGTTGTCAGGAACAAAGGAGATTATATCTGTAAATGCTTAGCAAAGTGTGTGGCTGGTATGGCATCTCTTTTTTTTTAATTTTTAAAAATTAATTTTATAATTATAACATTTTTTGACAGTACATATGCATAGGTAATTTTTTTTAAACATTATCCTTTGTACTCCCTTCTGTTCCCAATTTTCCCCTCCTTCCCTCCATCCCCTCCCCTAGATAGCAGGCATTCCCATACATATTAAATATGTTATAGTAATATCCTAGATACAATATATATGTGCAGAACCGAATTTTGTTGTTATTGTTATTGTTGTTGTTGTTGCAAAGGAAGAATTGGATTCTGAAGGTAAAAATAACCTAGGAAGAAAAACAAAAAAAATGCAAACAGTTTATACTCATTTCCCAGTGTTCCTTCTCTGGGTGTAGCTGATTCTATCCATCATTGATCAATTGGAACTGGATTAGATCTTCTCTTTGTTGAAGATTTCTACTTCCATCAGAATACATCCTCATACAGTATTGTTGTTGAAGTGTATAATGTTCTTCTGGTTCTGCTCATTTCACTCAGCATCAGTTGATGTAAGTCTCTCCAAGCCTCTCTGTATTCATCCTGCTGGTCATTTCTTACAGAGCAATAATATTCCATAACCTTCATATACCATAATTTACCCAATCATTCTCCAATTGATGGGCATCCCTTCATTTTCCAGTTTCTAACCACTACAAAAAGGGCTGCCACAAACATTTTGGCACATACAGGTCTCTTTCCCTTCTTTAGTGTTTCCTTGGATATAAGGGTATGGCATCTCTTACAATCTTAGCAATCTTCCTAATTCTTTTTTTTTGTGCTGGGCAAATACTTCCACCTTTGATGTGTTCCAGAGACAGTCTTTCTTTGAGGGGTGAAGGGCTTCAGGGTGATTATTGTCAGGGAATCAAAGTATTATCTGTAAGCTCCAGGAGGTAAATTTTGGGATCTCAAAGAGTTGCAATTTGTTGAGGGAATGAGAGGCATAGGATTGGAATGCCCTGAAAGGCATTTGGTGCCTCTCCTTCTCCTCCCCACAGCTTTTGAAGTCTACTAACTGGGCATAGGCAAGATGTTACCCTGCTCTGGGGCTATGAAGCTATAATTGGAAGTCAGGAGAGATTTTTTTCTCCTGGCTTTTAGGGTTAAAAATTAGGAGGGATGGCAGACAATCGATTTTCTAGGCATACTGTACTGGTTCTCATTTTTGTTGTTGCTCATGGCACAGAATTCTATGCTGTAAGAATTTGTAATAACGTTGCATGACATCTCCCCTCTCCACTTCTGCCATTTAAAAAAAAAAAACTTTCTCTATAATGTCCACAGGGCAGGTTTGGCAGAGCTGCCTTTGTGACTGTTCCATATTTGTCCCAAAAGAGCAGATGATAAATGTTGGGGGAACATGGTGGTGCAGGAGGAGATTCATGGTATTACCTAACGGAAATGGGAGGACGCTGCCGGGCACACACTTTGAGCAAGGGATAGTGATTGATCTGTATGGACTTGAGTATTCCCAGAGAGTTCCAACTCTTAATTGCTTGGCCACTACCAGGAGAGTGGCCTTGAGTTGTTCCCTCTAATGAGAGATCAAAGGTGCTAAAGGTAATTATAGTTTTCCCCTGGAGATTCTCTCTCCATATAACAACTCTGGTTTGGACTTCCCTAATCTCCCAACACAATTATGTAAATTGGAGATGTTTGATAGGGAGCATTATTATTTAAAAATGATAGAAAGTTATTGCTTGTTTTTGATGTCCTGCCATTTATTTTCTAACTTTAGTGCTCCCTTTGCCTCATCTAACTCCTTCAGGCCATCCAAAAGTGACATGTAACTCAACTTTTCTTTATGTTTTGAGGGTTAGGGGGGCCGAAGATAGGGATTATTTGGAACATGGGATTGGTGTCATTGAAGGCTGATGATGTAGAGGAACCAAGTTGTTTTTATTCTCTTCTTTATAAGTTTATGCTTTCTGGTGCTGAAACTTGGTAAAGTTATTTTGAGTTTTTGCTAAAAATGTCTTTTGACAAGATATGAGCCATAGTATTTAGATTTGCAAAAACACTTGACAGATTATCTAGTCCAGCTTCCTCCTTGTACAAGTGGGAAACTGAGACTCCAAGAAGCAAATCACCTTTACTGAGATGAGAGGTTTTCCTTTTCATGCAAATTTTTCTGTGCCTGTATATCTCCAAACACTATTAAAATATTGTATATCTGAATTGAACCGTACCTACTCTAGTACTATCAGGCAAATGACTTTTTTTCATAACTTTTTAAATCATAATTCATCCAGCACTCTCTTCTTCAGAATACGAAGAAATAGTGTTGCACGCATTATTTGATATTCTTTAAGTGGTTGATAAAAATGACACTACAGTCTTAGTCTATAGCTGAAAATTTAATTTGGCTGTTAAAGAAAAAAGAAACCCAATAGATGATATTTTTTACTATACAATTCTACCAAAGCTTTTGTTTGTTGTCAGAAGCTTTCTAATGGGGCAAAATTTTATCTTCTTGGGAGGTGAATTTGAATGAAATGCTTATTATTTTTTTCAACCTTAATGTAGAGTATAGTTCATCAAGTTTTATTTATCAGCAGAATTTTTGTAATTTAGCTTCTAGCTTAATTAATCTATGAGAAAGCAATTTGGGTCCAAGCTGTCTGATCTGAATAATTATCCAGGTATAGGAAATTTCTTTATATGCTGACACTTTTTTCTCCCTAAAGACTCCTTACCCTTACTGACTTTTTATTTATAAAAATAATATTTTATAGTGAAGATTTAAATACTTATGTGAAAGTATTATAAGCATATGTTTAGAAGCTGAATAAATGTTGCTTTATTATGTAATCTATTAGAATTTGTTCTATGTATGGATGTACAAAAAAAGTGATATAAAATAGCTTGCATTATATTTCAGTTTGGCCATGACTGTAAAGTAGAAGAAATGTGATTATTTGGCATGGTTGAAGAGCTTCATTGATTGAGCAGGAAGCAGGAACCTTGTAGGACCTGTGTGTGCATTTCAGGTGGAATGTCTTCACTGAAATATAGCTCCTGTTTTCTGCATTTCCTTGAATTCCAGTGTCTAGGGTATAGTAGGTGCTCTATAAACACTTTTTGACTTGACTTTTCCAGATTGAAGGTTTGCTATTAAAAATAAAGCTTAAGGTAATTATTAATTAGTGAGGAAAAAGGTGTAGGGGTGTGTGTGTGTGTGTGTGTGTGTGTGTGTGTGTGTGTGTGCGTGTGCGCACGTGCGCGCGTGCAAAATGCATTATCAATTGACTTGAAATTCATCTTTCTTTTTACTACATTATGCTTTCTTTTTTATGATGTAAAAGCTGTGTTTCAGCTTTGATGCTAAAATTTAAAGAGATGTATTACCATAGGATTGGCCCCCAGGTGATAGATTATTTTGGTCATATTTATTCTTAGAGTGTATGGGCTACTATATGTTGTGAATGAAAGAAAAAGTACTTTTTAAGCATCTTCTCTATGCAAAAGCCCTATTCTGAGCTTTGGGGAACCAAATAGAAAACTTAATACAATTACTTTTTGCTCTCAAGGGGCTCACAATCTAATGGAGAGACAATACACAGAATGTTTTATTGCCAGTTAGATTGAAAAAAGTCCAAATTGTCCTTAAGGTATAGTAGCAAAGAGATATTCATTCATCTTTAATATTACTTCTGTTCATAGAATCCTATCAGTTTCTGATGTTGAACTATTTGACAGTGCCAAATACTTTGTGACAAGAACTCCTCCCCCCCCAGTCTTCAGTGGATATGAGTGAAACACCTAGGAAGCATTTATTAGGCTGCTTTTCCCCTGGGATTTTTTTTCCCCCCAGGATTATTGCAGAAACATGTCAGGGCAGGCTGCCACTCCCAGAGCTTTTGGTTACCTGCTAATTGGTGGCAGTGGGTCAGCAGTTGGTTTTCTAGGTGTTGAGGGAAGGTGAGTCCCTTTAGAATGATAGGTGTGGGGCATGTGTTGGAACTAGGGCTGGTCGTATTTATTTATGGTGGGGAGGGAAAGAGACAAGTGAGGTACAGCTCTTCCCAAAGCTTTTGAATTCAGATTCTTGAACTATTTCACAGAAGTCTGAGGTTAGGTATTTGTTGTAGTTTGAAATTCTTCAGTAATGTATTGCAGTGTGCTCTGATCTTAATTTCTTTTTGAGTGATCCTCAACTTTTAATTCTTTGGAGATTGTTCTCCAACATCATCAGAAGAATACTGCTATGTTTCTGTTGGGCCTATATCCCAAAGAAATCTTAAAGGAAGGATAGAGATCCACATGTGCAAAAGTGTCTGTAGCAGCCCTTTTCATAGTGGTTAGAAATGGGAAACTGAGGGGATGTCCGTTAGAATGGCTGAATAAGTTATGGTATATGAATGTTATAGAATATTATTTTTCTGTAAGAAATGATCAGCAGGATGATTTTAGAAAGGCCTGGAGAGACTTACATAAACTGATGCCGAGTAAGATGAATGGAATCAGGAGATCTTGTACATGACAACATCAATATTATATTACAGGACAGTCAATTCTGATGAATGTGACTCTTTCCAACAATGAAATGATTGATGGCAGTTCCAAAGATCTTGTGATGAAGAGAGCCATCTACATCCAGAGAGAGGACTGTGGAAACTGAATGTAGATCACAACAAAACTTTCTTATTCTTTTTGTTGTTTGATTGCATTTTGTTTTTCTATCATTTACTTTATTTTTTTGATCTGATTTTTCTTGTGCAGCAAGAGAATTGTATAAATATGTTTACACAGATTTAACATATATTTTAACATGTTTAACACATATTCAATTGCTTGCCATCTTGGGGAAGAGGTGGAGGGAAAGTTGGAGAAAATTTGAAACACGAGGCTATGCAAGGGTCAATGTTCTCAAATTAGTTGTGTATATGTTTTGAAAATAAAAAGTTAAAAAAAAAGAGAGAATACTGCTTCTAAAAAGATCACTCTTTATTTCAGAAAAGAATAGGGTCATTAAAAGTACTATGCAACTTCTGAAAGATTTCTTTTTCAATTATACCCTTACCTTTAATTCCATTAACTGAGCATACAAGAAAGACTTAGTAATGGTCAGGGTCCATCCCAGATGTATGTTATAATCTAGACCATACACATTGTTTATCCATTTTTTCCCTCCAGTATAGGTGGTTAGGCCAAGCCTTCTTGAGGGATTCTGGGGCAGCCTGCAGAGTATAAATAAGTAAATGAGGAGATCTGGACACCTTTACCATCTGTTTCATGTGGCACTGGCCAAGCTCAGTTGTACCATCTGTGTACATGCTACATTCGTTACCTGCTCTGTTACACTGCATATTATATGGGGAAAGTATACATTTTATGCCTTGCTTAGTAATGATGATCAGAGGGTCATCAGAACAAAGTTGACACATCTTTCAAGGACTCTTGTATAATTTTGACACATGCATGGGAAGAGAGTCTTTAAGATTCTATTCTCCTCCACTGGGAAAAAATGTATTTTTGTAGTCAACTAACCATAAATACCATGGGATTTTGTATTTTCTAAATCTTTTCCTTACTTGCTCACAAAAGTGTGCTTTGCTATAAAATATAATTTGTTCCTTTGTCATACTTTTAGCAGATGGTTATCCTCATGAAAATTTGTAGAAATGGAAGAGTACAAATATTGCTGTTTATTGTTGATATTTTTCCCTGGTTCCTTTTTGAATGATAATAAAGAGGAAAGGAGAAGTCAATTGAAGGAGAATACTACTACATGTTTTCAAAGTTTTGTCTTTTTCTCATTTTGTATTTAAGTTTAAAAAGTTACTAAAAAGAAAAATAGTATATTGATCTCAAAAAGTTTGTAAGCTGCTGAAGAAATATTGGATATGTTAAGGGACAAGGGAGAAATGCAGGTAATATCTGGGAATTTCAAAAAGATAAGAACTCTTTAAAAGAAAACTTTAAAGGAAAGAGCTATAGCTCTGAATTCTGGGGTTAGAATCCTTGAGATGTTGCTGCCAACACATGTGACTTTGATCAGTTCTCTCTAGTCCTTCTCTCTCACCCTTAGTTTGTTTCTTTCTTCTTTTCTTTTCCCTTTCCTTTCCTTTCCCTTTCCTTTCCCTTTCCCTTTCCTTTCCTTTTTAAAATAACTTTTTATTTACAAGATATATGCATGGGTAATTTTCCAGCATTGACAATTGCAAAACCTTTTGTTCCAAATTTTCTCCTTCCCCCCACCCCTTCCCCCAGATGGCAGGTTGACCAATACATGTTAAATATATTAAGGTATAAGTTAAATACAATATATGTATACATGTCCAAATAGTTATTTTGCTGTACAAAACGAATCGGACTTTGAGATAGCGTACAATTAGCCTGTGAAGGAAATCAAAAATGCAGGCGGACAAAAATGGAGGGATTGGGAATTCTATGTAGTGGTTCATAGTCATCCCCCAGAGTTCTTTAGCTGTCACCCTTAGTTTCTACGACTGGGAAATAGTGTTGAACAAGATGAAGAAGATGGCTTCTGAAATTGCTTGTAGCTCTAAATATGTTGTCCTGAGTTGCTTTAAATTTTTTTTCCCCTCCACCCACTGGTATTGCCTCTTTATTCAAATATTTTGAAAATCAAGCCTGTCAGTGACCTCAAAATTGTGTTACCTTCAACATGGGCCTTCACTCTGTATAATCAGTCTATTCTAATCACTTTTGGCTTTTTTGCTTTCTTTAATGCTCTTTCAACTTATTTTTGAAATACATTGATTATGTTAAAATTAAAATTTGGTAATTCTGCTGCCCTTGCTGAAGAAAAGACTTTGTTACAAGAAATTTTAACACAAATTACTGGAGTTTATTTTTAAAATTTTATCATATCTTTCCAATTTCATCCTAGTCATTTCCAAAACATGCTGTATATTTTCTGGACTTACCCCTCTTCCCCTCCTAACTCCTAGTACCCTTTGATGTAAACTTTTTTTTTCTTTCTACTGCCTCTTTTCTTTGAAATAATATTTTTTGTAATTATCCACCATCTTCCTCTCTAAGATTTTTACAGTTGAGTTTATGTTCTAAGGCATGTTTGCCCTTAGCTTCCATAACTTTCCACTTTGCTAAGAAAGTAACGTTTGATGATTATGGTGATTTGAGCTTTTTCAGTTTCCTAATTTTGTTGCCTGACTTACATTGCCTAAACTTCCTTAGGAAATAGTCTATGAATATTTTCTTGTCATTTTTAGTAATCAATAGCTTTTTTTTACAGAAGTCTATGTGGTATTGCCATAGTTATATGCCATATCTTCTCGTTTTTATTTTAATTTGATATTCATTTTTATTTTTGCCTTATAGAAAGTCACAATCTCCCTATTTACACACATAATAGACGTTACATCAGTAACTTGTCATTTACTGTCAGTTATAATACAATTAATTTTATTTTTCATGATATTTTTTCTTTTTCCTTCATATCCATTTAATTGCCAAGGGTTATTGATCCTACTTCTACATCATCTCTTACGTCTGTCTCTTCCTCTCTTCTAACAAGTCATGTATCATCTTTTTTTAAGGTCTCTTGTTTAAACACTAATGACCTCTTCAGTCGTCTCCCAGCCTCTTGTGTCTCTTTTTGCTTGCATATGCTGAACACTGTAATGACATTGATCTTCTTTCAAATATGGATCTGACCCTATCGCTTCCCTGCTCAAAAAGTTCCTTGTTGTATCTAGGGTCAGACACAAACTCCTATTTGGCATTTAAAACTCTCCAGAAAATGTCTCCAGCTTACCATTCTAGAATCTATTCTAGACCAACTTCCCATCATTTACCTTGACATGCACAGATTTAAGCCAAATTGGACTCTTTCCTCTTTCACTTTCTTTTTCTTTAGTGTGCTTTTTCAGTGACTGTCTCCCCTATAGAGAATTTTCTTCTTGGAATTCCTAGTTCCCTTTAAGACAGCTCAAGTGTTGCTTCCTTTACTAGGTATTTCCTTATCCCCTGCAGTTGTTACAAATGCCCTCTATTCAAGCACCTGCTTATTGAAATGATTTTGTGCCTATTTTGTATTTTCTTACTTGTATACTTGTTAATTACCTTGAAAGAACATAAGCTTCTTGAGGGTAGGAACTATTTGGTTTTATTTTTTTGTGTATCTTTCACAAGTAAGATAAGGAATACTTTCCCTAGCTGTTTTGATTGTTGAAATTATTCTGCTAGTTCACCATGTTTCCAGTCAGTCCCAGACCATGTTTCTTATCCCTTCTAGCCACCTTGCCATTCTTCCATCCCTGCTCAAAAAGCACATAATCATAAAAATCACTGCCTTATAGATCAAGTCATTATTCCTGTTATTTCTCCAAATACTCTGTTCTCTTTTACCACTCTCAAATATATGTTGTCCCCTCCATTAGAATCTAAGCCAGAGGTTCTCAAACTACGGCCTGTGGGCCAGATGTGGCCCACTGAGGAAGTTTATGCAGCCTGCCTGGTTATGGTAAATGGCCTGAAGGCGGAGACAGAGTATGAGTTTTTGTTTTTACTGTAGTCCGGCCCTCCAACAGTCTGAGGGATAGTGAACTGGCCCCTTATTTAAAAAGTTTGAGGACCACTGATATGAGCTCTCTAAAGGCAGGGATTTTCTTGCTTTTGCATTTGTATTGTTGGTATTTAGCAAAGTTCCTGGTACATATGAATTAGTACATGCTCATTCATTTGTTCATAATCCCTGGTACTGAATAGATGTTTAATAAGTACTTATGGAATTGGGTTGAATGAAGCACTCAGGTAGGACTTTGTGAGAAATCACCAGTACCTTTGGAATTAAGTTATTAGTGCTCAACAATAATATCTTTTCTTAAAGCCAAACTTCATTGTCTGACAGACCATCTATCTGTCCCATTTTCTCTTACAGCATCTTTTACGCTAACACAAAGCTTGTTTCTAGAATTAGCTCCTATTTGTTCTTATTATTTTTTTTTTCTTAGTTGCCTATTTCTGGTATTTTTTCTCAGTGACATTTTTCTCTTTTTACTTCCCATCTAAACCACACTCATTCTTTTCTGACTCTCCAGATTCTCACACCTTCTCCTCCTCCCACTCTGGCAGATGCTGGGAAGAAATTCAGTGTAAAAAAGTATACTGGCATTTCAGCAGTTTTGCCCTTTAGTATCAAGATGTTCCTTGATAAATCAGAATGGGGCAATACTATCATCATGAATTTTAAATAATCTTTTTTCCCCCCCTTGCAGTCACATTATTGTACAAAAGTAAAAAGGAAATTAGACTAAATATTCCTGAATGGAAACATTCGCCATTAATGATTTCCTAGCCATTTCCCGTTGTTATTCCAGATTTTCAGATTCCCCAGAGCTATTTACCAACTACACACATGTACTATTGGAAAGGAAATGAGGGAAAGACTGAGCTGTACTAGAGGGACAAAAAGCAAAGCAGGGAAGATGATTAGGGGTTTCCATTGATTGACTCATGAATTAAAAGAAAAAAATCATTTTGTTCAGCTGGTCAAAGCAAAGAAATTTACAAAATTTGAGAGTTGAAAGAAGCTTCAGTGACTACATAGTCCAACACATACACACAGAAAGACTTGACAATAAGTAATTCTTAGAGCATCACTATTCTAATAAGGGTAGGTGATGTTTTATCTGTAGAAGACTGCAAACCTTAAAAGCCTTTTGCAATTGAATCATAGTTGGCTAATAACTGACTTGAATGGCAGGCTGCCAATTTACCTGGTAAAGTTTGCTTTGAATATAAAATAGAGTGTGATTCCTTGGGAAACATGGCTCTTGAATATTTAACTTTTTACATGGATTGAAACTCCCCACTTGATTCAGGTGTACTAAATAGGCCAAAGTTTCAAAGGTACCCCAGTTTATGAAATGCTGATTTCTCATTTCTTCTATCTAAAGAACTAAAATTAGAAAAGTTTTATGTTTTCAAATAAAAACAAGGGTCCCACAGTTAAACTGGGTGGACGAAAGACAAAACAGTTAAATATTAGAGAGGGAATTAATAGTGTTGAAGCCAGGTAGATATGCTTCATGGTGAATAGTATTTAAGCATGATTAATATATTCTTGAGTGAAACTATTAACTGAAATAAACTAGGATCCCTAGGCAACTAATTTGATTAATTTGCATTGTTTACTCTTGAAAGGAGCATCATATGAAATTAACAATGGATAAGAATCATTGTCACAGAAGGTGATTTTTATTAATGGCATAATTTTGTATTATTATATCTAAGGACAGTTTTAATATTAATATAAACCAAAATAGTTTAATAGAATTTATTCCTGAAAAGTGACTCAGGTCTACATGAAGGAGAACTGCTTTCTCTGAGGATTATTTAACATTGAGGAATGGATTCTTAAGGGCAGTTGTAGAAATTTTTTGAAATATGACATTTATTTTTCTAGGATTACATAAGCTTAAGGCGCAAGGATGAGAATTCATGTCTTTTTTTTAAGATTTTAGGTTTGTCAAGCTCCATGATTCTTAGAGAAATAGAAATATTTTTTTCTTGATGCTTTTGTACTAAAACATTATCTTTTCTAAACCTGAGCAACCCAGCTATGGATTCCATTCTGTTAGTAGGCATATACTCTAAATAGTTTAAAGAGAAAAAGAAAGATCCAGTCTATCCTATATGTAAAAATAATTTTTAATACTTGTTTTTTAAAATTACAAATTCTTTGCCTTTTCTCTTTTGAGAAGCAATGTAATATACACTACACATGTACAAGACATCCCTATTAGTCATGTTGTGAAAGAAAACATAGACCAAAAAATAAAGTGAAAATAGTACCCTTCAGTTTGTATTCAGGCACCATTAGTTCTCTGGGGCATAAGTTGTCTTGTTTCATTGTATTTCTGAGAATTGCTAAATCATTCATAGCTAATTATCTTATCGTTTTACTTTGCATTATCATAAGGAAGTTTTTCTAGGTTTTTCTGAGACCATTCTGCTCATTTCTCTCCCCCCCCTCCACTTAATAGTATTTTTTCCAATTACATGTAAAGATAGTCTTCAAAAGTCATTATTGTAAGATTTTGAATTCCAAATTTTTCTCCCTTTCTCACTTCCTTCCTTCCTCCACAAGACAGCAATCTAATATATATTGTATATGTACACTTGTGTTAAATATATTTCCATATTAATCATGTTGTGAAAGAAAAATTAGAAAAGGGAAAATCCATGTTAAACATTTCTTTTAGTACAATAATATTTCATTATAATTCTTATAGCACAATAATATTCCATTATAATCATGTACCACAATTTTTCATCGTAATTATGGATCACAATGTGTTCTCCAATTGATGGGCATGCCCTCAATTTCTAATTCTTTTCTAGCAGAAAAGAGCTGCTACAAATATTTTTGTACATTTAGGTCTTTTTCCTTTTTTTTTTTAAATCTCTTCTTGGATACAGATCTAATAGTGGTATTGTTAGTTGGCCATCCACCTTATAAATGTGTGCAGTTATTTACAAAGATGACTAGGGAAGATAACATATAGTACAGAAAATTCACTATGCAATACATTTCTATTATTAGTGGATTAGATACATGTATTTTTACATGAAGACTAGATGGGAAGTTCCAGAGAATCAGTATCATATTTTTATCCTTTTTTTCTAAACCCTTTGCTATAGCAGACACTAAATAATATTTGTTGAATGAATGGACAACATATTATGTTCTAAGACGAAGCTTCTTTAACTGTGGGTTGCTACCCCATTTCATTATTATGCAAATTTGCTTTTGTCTTTAATAACTGATAAAATATTTACCAGATAATCATTTCAGAATAAGTTTCTTTATGATTTATTATCAGCAAATGTTTGATTTGTATGTTTATTTTATGTACTTATACTCAGGATGGTATTAAAATTTCTCAGATGAAAAGAGGTTGGGAATGGGATAAAGTTTTAAGAAGCCTTGTTCTAAGTTCATTGTTCTAAGAAACAATGTTTTCTAGGATATATACACCTCAGCACCTCTGTCCAGATAGATCCTTGCTTGTATGAAAAGGTCTAACAAAATAGTTACTTGAGATGGTGGTGGTAAATTTAGTATTTGGAAGTGGTTATAAGTGGTTAGGATCATATAGACTGAGCTGGAATACCTCAATGCAATCTATTCCACCCTCATATTATACAGAATAAAAAATTGGAGGCTTAGGAATGTTGAGATAACATAGGTTAAGTATCAAAAGATGGTATTTGATTCCAGAACCCTTGGCTCCAGAGCAAGTTACTCATCCTAGTGTTTATTATCATTCTAGTGAGCCAGCTTGCTTCTGTCTGGCATCCAAGTGTTTCTCTTCTAATGCTACTCTGACCTCTCCTTTCCTTGCTTTTATTGATTGAAAAGAGGGGCTTATTAGCCAAATCTAGTTGCATCAGTACAGAGGCAAGACTAACTTCCTGATGGTCAAGGAAAGTAATGCTTGTAGATTTCTCACCTGAATAGCCAGTATTTCTCTCTGGAATTCACATTTCTAGCAATCTTAAAGAGAATCATAAATTAAAATGATGAAATCTCCAACAGAAGATTTGTCTAATGAAAATAACAGAAAGTCCCAGGAATTCCTTCCTTCTTAAAAAGGCTTAAGGCTTAACACTGAATTTATTTAGCTTGTTTTCATTCTTTATATAATTTTAAATTCTTGATATATACTGTGTTTCTATGGCAAACTGTATTGATGATGTCCTTTCATAGAAGGGAAAAAAAGGATATAATTGATATAAAGATTAAATCTGTCAAACACTTCATTGAATTTCTTCTAAAGGCAAAAGTATGATAAATATGATAACTTATGCTCCTATTAAAAAAAACAACCCAAAACGAATTGTTTCTATCCTGGATGAGGAAAAATTGAGCAATCTTTTTCCTGTGTAGGGATCTCAGAAATTAAAGTATCTCTGTGAATCATTTCCTCAGACTCAGAGGACAGTAACATTTCAGAGAGATAGAAAAGCAAGGCAAATTCTCTTAGGCTGCAATAATTACTTATATGCATATCTTTCGCATGCATGAAATTAGAAATTCAAGATCTGACTTTTTCTTCTTTGAATCTCCAGTGTATAAATAATTATTTGCTTATGTTGAGATACTCAGTGGATCTGTGACCTCATCAAGTAGATCACAGGCATCCTTTTCTGACATCCTGCTCAGCTCATCCATAACCTTCCATAAGTCTGCTATAGGGTATCCAAACTATGTATTATTTCCTTTTGACATCCTCTGGATAACAGTTGAACATACTGTCTGTTTACATATAGCAATTATCTTATTCTGTCCCTATGACCAACACATCTGTTTTTTCAACCATACATTATTTGGATAACATTTTTTGTTTAAGTTCATACCCACCTTGTGCCATTCCATTACTTTTTAAGTGATGTTTATTTTTTAAAGTTCTTCAGAAGGATGTTGGGACTTGGGGGCAGCTGGGCTAGAAGCCCTTCAAATGTAAGGACTATTTTATTTTGCCATTTTACACTCAGCGCAGAGTATCAGGTATACAGCAGGCACTTAATAAATGTTGGCTGATTTATATACCAATATTTATAGAAAAGTCTGACTTATAATGGGAATGTAGTAACTATTTTTTTATTTTATTTTATTTTTTAAAATTATTTTTATTTTATTTTATTTTATTTTTTTATTTATTTTTCCAAATTATCCCCTCCCTCCCTCCAGTCCCTCCCCCCGATGGCAGGTAATCCCATACATTTAAAAATATGGAACGCTTCACGAATTTGCGTGTCATCCTTGCGCAGGGGCCATGCTAATCTTCTCTGTATCGTTCCAATTTTAGTATATGTGCTGCCGAAGCAAGCACTGTAGTAACTATTTTACAAATTAACTTGAATCAATTGGAATAGAAAGGAAGGATTAGTTAAAAGATATAATGAAGGAATAGAGAATTTGTTTACTAGCTGCAGAGTATGAGTGGAAAGAAGTTTAAGACAATTTAGCTTTTTAAATGAGTATAAAACATAAGGAGACAGATTTCAACTCACTGTTGAAGATAGAATTTTCTAATATATAGAGGTATCAAAAATGGAATGGACTTCTTTATTTAGTAGTGAATACCATATCACTGGAAAAGTACAAGCAAAAGCTGTGATGAAAAATTTTCAAGAATGCTGAATTTCCACCTAACATTCATTTTGATATCTTCAGATGATTGCCACCAAGCTAAGCAGTTACCTCTAAGAGAAACCCTTTTGCATCATAAACCTTATCATGCTATTTCTTCATTACCTAAAAAATTTTTTTGTTGGATTTAGGTGTTTTTTTAATAGTTCAGGAAGAGACTGTTGAACTTGAACAGAAAACCAAAAGTGTCAGTTTCAAATTTTGATAGTCCAGCTTGTAAAATTTGTTGCCTTGTTGTTCTTGAATATTTGTTTATTTTATTAGCCTGATCTTCCTTCCCCTTAGTTTATGAACATCAGCGAACACACCTTTAAAATAAGTGCTTTTCCCATTTGATATATTTATTTTAGATGAATGTTTTTCATCTGTTTTGAGTAATGATCAGATCTTTATCTTGGGGAAAATGGTTAGATTATAATAATGATTGTAGCCTGGAAAATGTATCGATTGAAATCCACTACAATTACTAAAATAGTTAGAGAAGAAATATCTTGCCTTAATGAAGGTAGCCTACCTGTACTAGACCTAAAACCATATTGTAAAGCAATGGTCATCAAAACTATTTGGTACTAGTTATGAAATAGAGTAGTGATAAATCCAAAGACTCCAGCTTCTGGGATAAGAACTCACTATTTGACAAAAATTGCTGGGGAAATTGGCACTTAGTATGGCAGAAACTAGGCATTGACCAATACCTGACACCCTGTACCAAGATAAGGTCGAAGTGGGTTCATGATTTGGACATAAAGAATGATACTATAAACAAAATAGCATAAGGGATAATCTACCTCTTAGATCTGTGGAGAATGAAGAAATTTATGGCTAAAGAACTAGAGAATATTATGAAATGTAAATTAGATAATTTAAATTAAAATATTTTATGCAAACAAACTAATGCATTCAAGATAAGAGAAGCAAAAAATTGAGTAAAAATTTTACAACCATGTTTTCTGATAATAGCTAAAATATAGAGAGAATTGACTCATTTATAAGAATACAAACCATCTGCAATTGTTAATTGGTCAAAGATTATAAACAGACAATTTTCAGATGAAATTAAAGCATTTCAAGTTACATGAAAAAATACTCTAAATCACTCTTGATAGAGAAATTCAAATTAAGACAACTGTGAGGTACCATGTCACACCTCTAAGATTGGCTAAGATGACAGGAAAAGATAATAATAAATGTTGGAGGACATATAGGAATTAACATTTCCATGGAGAATGGAGCATTAATACATTGTTGGTAGAATTGTGAACTGAATCCAACCATTCTGGAGAGCAGTTTGGAACTATGCTCAAAGGACTATCAAGCGGTTTGTTTCTTTGATTCATCAGTGTCTCTATTGGGTCTGTATCCCAAAGAGATCATAAAAAAAGGGGGAAAAAGAAATATCTTGCCTTAATTTAATTCTAGATTAAGAACAAACTCTTTGTGTTATTGGTATATTAGGTTTTTGTTATATTTTCCATATACGCTTAGTGTCCCTTTGTATTTTTTTTAAACTCACTTTTTCCATTGTTTTTGTTTTACTAAAAATATGGAAAATTTCAAATTGATTTTATATTCAAAAACTATTAAAATGGCTTCTGTATTTTGCCCACCAGTTTGAGAGAATTGTTCAGTTATACTGCAGATTTTGAATTAGAAATCTTTAGAAGAATTGAAAGACTTTTTTTCCAATATTCTGTAATTCCCAGGGAACACTAGTGAACAGGTCAAGCCAAGATATCAATCATACTTTCCTTCTTTTCTCCCTCCCTTCGTTTTTCCTCTCTCTCTCCCCCTTTAAATACCAAGAAATAAAGAATGGAATTACACTTAGGCTTTGTATTTATATATTACTTAGCTCCCTTTGTGATTCTTAAAGAGAAGTGAAATTCTTAAAAGTTTTTTTTTCTTTCTCTTCCTGTTAAAATGTGAGCATTTCGTTATCCTTTAGTCACTTATAGTTCCTCAAAATATATTTTACCTTTCTAGGTTTCTTTTGGCTTTTACGTTTTCCTTTTAGACTTTAGTTTCAGTTTGCGTCTTTGCATCAAGAACTGGGTTGTTAAATCTTTTATCTTTTGCCTTTTGGAATATGGTATTATAAATTTTCTTTACAGTTGTTGGCACCATAGTTTTACATGATTCTGATCGATTTCTTGGTCCATTACATTTTTCTTAGGATATTTTTTTCTTTGACTTGGAATCTCTGGGTTTTGCCTATGACATTTCTGGCTGTTTTCAAGGTTTTTTTCCCCATTGCCTAGTGATGATTGGTAAATTTTTTCTGTTCTCACTTTTCCCTGTCATTCAATAAATAAATATTTTTAAAATGTTAAACTTTTTATTTTTTGAAATGTGATTTCTTGGAGTTTTATCTGGTTATGATTTTATCCACTCTTAGAGTTCTACATTTTATAAATGAGAAAAATAATGCTTAGTGTGAGATTGACTAATTAACCTACATATAGGCATCCAAGCACCCAACAAGTATGAGCACTGACTGATGAGACCAGGCCTTCTGATTTTGAATCAAGTATTTTGTCCTCATCATATGATGTGTCTTTTGGGGTGAAGTGGTGGTGGGTAGCATTGTTGAATTTAAATTTTTAAAAAGATTTAACTTCTTAATAATTCTTGTTATACTTTCTATTTTTCCAGGTTGTATAAGTTAAAATGAATAAATTGCGGCAAAGTTTTAGGAGAAAGAAAGATGTCTATGTTCCTGAGGCCAGTCGTCCACATCAATGGCAAACAGATGAAGAGGGTGTTCGTACTGGAAAGTGTAGTTTTCCAGTTAAGGTAAAAATCAGTGTTATGGGAGAGCCTATTTTGTTGTCAAAGCTAGCTGGCAAACTTTACTTATATGTGACAGGCAAATGAAATTTTTAAAATGTTAAAATCAACTACTTAGCAGAGACCACAGTGAGTTACTCAGGTCATGTGTCTATCCTTAGTACAATATTCACAGGTGAACCTCAGAAAAAGAGGAGTCTTCAGTTTGCGTAAGGAGGGGCAAACTAGCTTAGATTTGAAATGAAGATGATCAAATTCCTGCTAATTAATGGTGGGATTAAACTTTGCAAGAGGTCCCTCTTTTTCTAGCCTGTATAAGATGGGGAAATTAGTCTTTAAAAAAGAGAAGCTTACATTAAAGTTTGTTTTAATTCTAACATTCTATGAATCTGTTTACTATAAGATACTTCCTAATACACAGAAAAGTGATAGGTTTTAGAAAGAAAGATTAAAACAAAGGATTTTTTTTTTTTTAACTAACCCTGTAGTTTGTTCTAAATGTATTCACAAACTTTGTTTTGTTTTTAAATTTTTAATCATAAAGTACCAGTAATTTAGAAATTTGTTCCTTAGATATCCATTGTCTGAGTCATTTTGTGATGGAAATGTAGTTTTTAGCTTCAAAGACCTGAATTATATTTTTGATCAAACAGAAATTAAACTTAATCAGTTACCATTGATTTAGTTTAGAAGTTTTTGTTGGGGGCAGCTAGATGGCACAATGGATTGAGGACCAGCCCTGAAGTCAGGAGGACCTGAGTTCAAATGTGACTCAGACATTTAACACTTCCTGGTTATGTGACCCTGGGCAAGTCACTTAACCTCAATTGCCTCAGCTTCCCCCTCCTCCCCAAAAAAGACATTTTTGTTAAACTTCCTTACATCAACTAGTTATTCTTCATTTAAGTCACATCAAGTACCTTTAAGGATTCATTATTTTACATTAAATTGAAGAGTTAAATCTTTTGTATTGATTTATATACATTCTAGCAAGTTATATGACATTGTGAATCTTTTTTCATTTTCTTGTTATTCTCTCTTAAAAAAACCAAATGAAACTCAGAATAAGTTTTCAGAAATGAGAAAAAAATCTTATGTATTAGAAAAATATTATTTATTGGTTAGGCAATCTATCAGTAGTTATATCTTGAGTAGGTGCTACAGTTAACTAATGAAAAGAAAGAATTCGACTGTGCAAAATCTTTTTTTTTTAATAGCAATATTCCCCCTGGTAATCCTGTAGGACAAGAATCATGAACGAGAGGAATCATGTACAGAGAATGAGGTAAAACAGGTAGATAATCCACATATTTTATACAAATTTATGCAGAACATGAAAATAACCAGAGGAAAGTGTCCTGCATCATAGGTGAAGCCTTCATGGAAAGACATGGCTGGAAATCACACTAGATGAAAAAATGTAACTATATTGTAATCTACATTTGTAAAACAAGTACTTGTGGTGATGAGATCATGGATCCTTATATTAAATATTAAATTATACCTCTAAAATGAAAATTTTATTTTTTCCATTCATTTGTCATAGATTTAGTTGATCTAAACTTAATTTGTGAGGTTTTTTTTTTTAGCAGAAAAAAACTTATGGAATATTAATATTCTAATTGAAATCCATAGCATTAACTGGAAATAAGAAAACCACAGCCTGCCTTTTGAGAACTAATCACCTAATGTGATAATGTGATTTGAAAATATTTGATCTTTTGATTTAAAAAGTGAAATGTTTAAAAGTATGAAGTTAGAATTTATGTATTTACAGATAGTGAATATATTGTGTAGCATTCTAAAGACATGGTTCTAAGGATCTGTGTAGAAGTATATGATTTATTATTGTTTAATAGAAGATAAAATATAATGCACTGTTTTTTCTATAATTCTCACATGCATAGAAAACTGAACCAGAGAAGCTGGGCTTCACAAAGAGGAAATGAATGTTATAAACTGGAAATAGCTTACCTGTCTGGAATAGGTTAGAGGCTCTTAGTTTAAGTCTTCTTGAATCCTTCCCCATTGCTTCTATCAAAAATAGTTCTGAACCTGAAATACATTTTTTAATAGGTTTGAAATAGATTTATTCTGAACATACCTGGATCAGTGGTTGCTTGCTTTTTATCACTCCTAGAGTGATTCTAGAGATCCTGTCCAGCCTTTAACTAAAGTGTATTTAGTGTGTGAGGTACTTATTATAAATTAGAATGTTTGCTTGGGAAGTGGATCTCACAGGGTGAGATGGGAAGATTGATACTAGAGTTGTCCAAGGAAGTCCAACTCAACTTTCATTGCAGTTGAAGTGAAAGTGGTGTACCTTCATGAGGCAGAGGATGTGGTCTGAAGGTTTATGAAATGGGTGCTATTTCACATTTAACATTTCACTGGGTTTGACCATTAAAATTTCTCCTGTCCAGACATTACTTTGTTTCTGGGCTAGACCTGTTTTATCTTCTCAAGACTGAGAAACAAAACTATATCTGTATTTAAGCATTTGCTATATTACAGAAATGTTTTTAATCTTTGTTTTTAAGCAACTTGGAAACAGTTCATACTAAAATTGTCAGTGCCAAAAAAATCTGGCAGTTTGTTTTACATTACAATTTGAAACATTGTGGGTTAGTAATTATATGTACCAACTAACCTGCTGGGTAAGTCACTTCTGGGCTATAGAAATATCACTTGTGATATTTGGCACAGATTACAAGTGAATTTCCAACTAATTTAATCTCTGCTGTTGTATGTTCACATTCTAGTGATTAGATATGAAAAAGACTGAGAATGCTAATATAGTAAATAACAGTAAATAAGTTAAGTTTTTGTGTATGTTCACAGTTGTAACTTGTATCTGCTTACTGTTCTGTAGATTAGCATTATAGTGTCAACTCTTATTTCCAGAGATAATGAATTGTTATAACTGAAATAATATTTGCCCCAGGACCTTTATTTGAATTGTCAATTCAGTTATACTAAGATTCTATTTGTATTAGATACTAAATTTTGTTGTGTATTAAGACGCTAGGAACAATGTAAGGCCATTAAATTTTGATCCAGTAAAAATGTTGGATCATTTGATTGTATGTAATAATATAGGTTAAAATGAATACCATTGAATTAATTGTGGAGGTCAAATGTGTCTTCAGATTTTGTGAAAATTGAGCTAGGGGTAATGGGAAATGTAGTCCAACATAAGTATATTAGTTATGTTTATTATAAATTGACCCAATTATTTTATCACACTGTTAAATGAACTGGTAGTTATCTTACTGTCTTACTTAAGAACTATAGAAAACATGCTACCTAATGTTTAATAGTTTCCAGGAAACATTCCAGCGTGATCAAATAGGGATTACTAGATGGAAAGTTAAATGTATAAGCAGTAAAAGTACATATTTGTTCTGATCATATTTGTTTAGACTAAATCTTATCCTTTTGAGTGACCTGCCAGATAGCATTTGGGGATCAGATCTTTTAAGGATTAAAAATGCCATTTTGTGTGTTAAATAAAATAGTCAAGAACATTCAAAACAGTGCTCACACTAATAACTAAGCTACCCCATGCTGGTAATGATTTATTCAGTGGTCTAATATATGTGCTCAGCATTCTTTGGTGCAAAATACATAAGTACATACTTAAAGAAAACATGAGAAAGGAAAGACAGGCTTTCACAGCCTCTTTCATTACTGTTCTTTTTAGTGGTACACTGAAATACTGCAAAGTTGTTAGCTGTATGCACTTGGAATCAGGAAACATGAGTTTGAATCCCACTTTAGACATTTAGTGATTGTGTGATTGTGGAGAAGTCTCTTAACTTCTCAGAGGCTGTTGTGAAGAAAACGCAACACAGACATTAAAGTATTATAAATGGGTTATTATTTTTCATAGTCACACAACTGAGAAGGATAGGTAATAGAAAATTCTAATTTACTTAGTTTTTGGGAAGTTGGCTAGGAAGAACAAAATAAAGCCTTGAAGGCACTCTTGTTTGAAGACAAGGCCTCTTACATACATACACACATACATACGTGTGTGTGTATATATATATATATATATACACATATGTAATTATAATATCATATATACATATTTATATATACACATATATATGTATATATACATATATAATTATAATATCTCATATATATAATTATAATATCTCATATATATATATATATATATATATATATATATATATAATGTAAGACTCCATGACAATGTGACTGTGAAGATAACTATTCAATATTTCACTAACTTAAGCAAGTTGAACATGGAGCATTAAGCATATTAAGTATAGAAATATATATTTGCCCTAAGTGTCTAATAGCTTCATGGAAAATATCTTGCATATAAAGTCCAAAGAAAAGAAACAGTTTTTATTGAAGTTTAAAAATTTCTGTTGATAGCCAACATACAGCGATAGGTTCATTTTATAAGTCAAAATTTTGAGAGACCTCTTACTGAAATCCTAAGCTACATATAAGAATTTAATATAATTGTCCATACTGGATAAACCAAAAGGATAAAAGACATATCTAGATTATTCAGCTTCATTCAACTGGCTGAATATGGCTTAGATTATACAATGCAGAAGTGTAGTGCAATAATAGTGTAGTTTAGTCTTGTGTGCTTTAAGTTACAAACTAGTTCATAGTGCTATCAACTCCAAAGGTAATGTTTTCATCTATAATACAAAAGAAAACTGTATAACAGTTGTATAATATCTGTATTCATAGAATTATGGTAAGAAGAATCATTATCCAGTTGAAAGTAATTCAAATGAAGAAACTGGTGAAGTCACTTGCCCTAAGTGACTTAGTAATTAGTAGCAGAGATAGGAGTATAATTTAGGTTTCAACTTAGTTCAGCACTTTTTCTTTGTACCTTATTGTGTCATCATTTTCCCTTCACACTGGAGTATGATATAGAGGTAGGGTTGGGATGAGGATGATCTGGGGGAAAAATGTGTATGTATATAGAAACTTTGAATATATGAAAGTTTGTCTAAAGTATAATGATTGACTTCCCCCCCCCTCTTTTATTAGCTACATGTGAGCAAAAACATAACAATTCATTCATAATATATTAGTATAACTCGGTGAATCTCAGTAGTTGTTTTTTTTTTTTTTTTTTTTTTTTTTAATGAGCTACCTTATACCTAGAAAAATGTTTCTATAATCCAAAAATCTTAGACCTAGTCACTGTTTTCTCAGGTAGTCTAGTTTTTGTATTGGTAGATATAATATAATCTCGTTTTAATGAAAAGTTGGAGACCTTAGTTGAGAGTTTTGGTTATAACATTAAGTACAGTTTAATTTCTGTTTTTATTGAAGTAGGATGCTCTTGTAATTTTCTGGGGAGCAGAATTTAACTAAGCCACATATTTGTATTTTACATCAACCAGTTATTAATGTTTAGAGCTAGAAAAAGGACTTTAGAGATCATCTAAGCCAGTAAACATTTCATCCTCACCTTTCACCCCTACCTTTTTTGGAGATGCTTAAGGTTCTTACTATAGTGGTAAACCTGTGTAACTGGAACTTAGGCTTTCTGATTGTCCTTTGTGCATTGTCCCAGTGCATTGTCTCAGTCCTTTGTATAGGTAAATAGGTGATTTTAACTTCAATATATATAGGAACCCCTTCAAACTTCTTCCTTGCTTCATCTATGAGGATAAGTGCTTCTTATGTGTCTGTTGCAGAGGATGACAAGATAGAACAATTATGTGAAGAATTTGTTAAGTCTAATAAATCATTTGGTGACTTTGTTGTGAAAGTGTAAATGCAGAAGGAGGCAGCAAATTGGATTGGAAAATAAGATTTGGAATTAGGAAGTAAAAGAGATCAAAGGATTGTAGAATTTTCAGAAATCTTCATGCCAGCATATATCATAAGTATTTTCTTCAATAAAAGTCAGAAAATATGGACATGGTAAATACCAAACAATGTCACAAAAAATTGTTGGCATCTAAAAGAAGAACTTATTTATTATTTAATGGCTAATTCATGAATCGGCTCTATGTGTCCAGACAGACTATCAACTAGTTATACCAAAGGTCAAAATCAACATTAGATTAGGAGACAAGACAGCAATGACAAGTAGACACTTAATGTAATTAGAGTTGTACCAACTCAATTTATTCAAATATACTAATGGTGCTGAAAAATGAGAAACAAATAATGAAAAAATGTTGCTTCTAATTATCATAATTTGTCCAGTTTATTCAACTTAAAAAAAGTTTGGATAAAGCAATCATTACAACAAGGAAAACAGAGCAGGAAAATAATCAAAAATTAATCTTTTCCAAGCTAAGTGATGTGGCAGCCCAGGAGTAATTTAAACTATAAATTCACTTGCAGAATATTTCAAGAAGGATGATGGAAGCATTATTATCTCAAAAAAAAATTGGGAATGGGGGGAAGGGGAAATCAAACTTCCTCTGTGTGCTCTGATTCCATTTTGACTGGCTTGATTTCTATCCTCAGAGCAGAAGGGGTAGGTCATATAAGAGACACAGGGAGGAAGGGAAGACATGCCTCATGATGAACGGTTTGATTGAAGGGTCAGAAGAGGCTTGTCTCTGCAAAGATTATTTAAAACTAGTTGTTCATAGAGATGACAAGAATAGATAGGAATAGACAGATTGAAAGCTAACCAGAAAAGGTCAGGATTTGTTTGAGGAATGATAACAGGCTTAGAATCTTCTCTTTATTTAGGTCCCAACACTTCTTCTGATTAGTGCTAGAGGAAAAATATGATTCATATCCACATTTAACATAATTTGATGTTGTAATACAACACATTAGTGTAGTAAGTTAAAAGCCGGCCAGAGGATTAAAAAAATGCTTTCTTGCAGGTCCCTGATATAAAAGTTTCTTAGAAAGCCAGAAATCTGACTGAGGTTGCTACTCAGACTTTCCTTCTAGCTGTAAGGTAGAAGGGAAAAGCTAGGCTGGAGACCAGTCTCAAAGCTTAGAGAGGACAGGTCATGGGAGCATTTTACTAAAAGAGAAGATGAGAATGTCATTATAGCTTACTTGCATTAGATGTCCTTTCCATGTATCAAGTCAGCACCACTCTTTTATTTTATTTTATTTTTTCCAGAATGCTATCTGGCTAGAGCATTTTTCT
This sequence comes from Sminthopsis crassicaudata, assembly GCF_048593235.1. Taxonomy (NCBI): domain Eukaryota; kingdom Metazoa; phylum Chordata; class Mammalia; order Dasyuromorphia; family Dasyuridae; genus Sminthopsis; species Sminthopsis crassicaudata. Next base: position 315,879,013 of record NC_133618.1, read on the forward strand.
TTTCTTTTTTATTAATTTTATAATTATATTTTTTTTGACATGAGTAATTTTTTTTTTTTACACCATTATCCCTTGTATTATTTTTCCAAATTTTCCCCTCCCTCCCTCTATTCCCTCCACTAGATGACAGGCAATCCCATACATATTAAATGTGTTACAGTATAACCTAGATACAATATATGTGTGTAAATCCAATTTTCTTGTTGCACTGTAAGCATTGGATTCCGAAGGTATAAGTTAGCTGGGTAGAAAGACAGTGGTGCAAACAGTTTACATTCAATTCCCAGGGTTCCTTCTCTGGGTGTAGCTGTTTCTGTCCATTATTGATTAACTGGAAGTGAATTGGATCTTCTTTATGTTGAAGATTTCCACTTCACTCAGAATATGTCTTCATACATATTGTTGTTGAAGTGTATAATGATCTCCTGGTTCTGTTCATTTCACTCAGCATCAGTTTCATGTAAGTCTCTCCAAACCTCTCTGTATTCATCCTGCTGTTCATTTCTTACAGAGCAATAATATTCCGAAATGTTCATATACCATAATTTACCCAACCATTCTCCAATTGATGGACATCCATTCATTTTCCAGTTTCTAGCCACTACAAAAATAGCTGCCACAAACATTTTGGCACACACAGGTCCCTTTCCCTTCTTTAGTATTTCTTTGGGATATAAGCCCAATAGTAGCACTGCTGGATCAAAGGGTATGCACAGTTTGATAACTTTTTGGGCATGGTTCCAAATTGCTCTCCAGAATGGCCGGATTCTTTCACAACTCCACCAACAATGCATCAGTGTCCCAGTTTTCCCACATCCCCTCCAACATTCATCATTATCTTTTCCTGTCATCTTAGCCAATGTGACAGGTATGTAGTGGTATCTTAGAGTTGTCTTAATTTGCATTTCTCTGATCAGTAGTGATTTGGAACACCCTTTCATATAAAGCACCACTCTTTTTAGTAAAATATTTTGAAACACATAAAATGACACCATCTTAGAGGGATATGAATTTAGAGCATAATGGAACCTCAGAACTCAACTAATTCCTTCCCCTCACTGAAGGTCTTTGAGAATAGGTAAGAAATAAGGCAGAGAATGATCTCCTTTACTTTGTTAAACACACACACACACACACACACACACACACACACACACACACACACTCTCTCTCTCTCTCTCTCTCTCTCTCTCTCTCTCTCTCTCTCTCTCTCTCTCTCTCTCTCTTTCTCTCTCTCTCTCTCGAAAGTCCTTACAACAATGGTCATAAAGATTTCCAGATACAAGAATAGGATTTAAGGCTTCATTAGCCCTACCTACTCCCTTTCTTTTAAGCTCAGAAGATCCAGTTTAGCAAATTATGCTTTTTAAAGAATATTTGGGATCCAGGTTCCATGTCACTGGGTAAGTGGCAGCATTGTTGATCAGCACTAGTTCAAAGCATTTTACTTTGTATGCAGTACTTGGCCGGGGCCAAGAAACAACAACAAGCATAAAAGGTGCCTGGTGTGAATGTGAATATTGAAAAAGATGTCAGACATTACTTATCTGGGAATCATTTAAAGAATATGACACCACTAGAAATTAGGTTGTAGATGACTATGAATGCATGCAAGAGACAGGTGTGCATATCCCAAATTACCTTATGTCTTACATAGGTGTAAGTCTCACCAGGAGCGGAAATTTAAAAGTGTGGATGGTGTAGAGCAATTTTAAAAAGTAGTTTTAGCTATCATATTTTAAAGTTCATATTGCATATACTTAGAAATCTTAGAAAGGACTCTTCATGAGTTAGCAGCTATTATCTGAGGAAACAAAAGTGGAGATAAAGTACCAGGTAGAGAAATAAGTCACTATGTTTAGAAATCAATATCTGCTTTCTTGGGTCTAAGAAAATAAAGAAAGTTGGAGGGGGGTGGAATTTCTATCTCCACTCAGTTACTTCTCTGGAGGTGAATTACATATCTTATCCTGAGTTGTATGGAATTATCTTGAATCATTGTACAAATCAGTGTGCTTTGAAAACTTTAAAAGTCCTGTGTAAATGTTAACTATAATTACATGTGTGATATGTATCTCTTGGAGAACAGTTTTCCCTAAAATTATAGCCATGGCCTGGGAGGAGAGTCTAAAAAACTTAGAGTGTCCTATTGTTACCATGAATCAGATAGCCTTTATATATATATCCAGAGGGTTGTCCATGTCATGATGTTTCAGCCATTCATCTGCTTCTTCCAAAACCACCTGATTATGTCTGTCTTCATGGCCAGGTGAATTATGAGAGGTTTTTTGTGTTTTTTAGTTTTGGGTTTTTTTTTTTTGTTTGTTTGTTTGTTTGTTTTTTTTCCATTTAACTAGAGAATTCAGAAACCTTGCTATTACATGATGATTATCCAGCATGAGAAATGATTTGCCATACCTTCTGTTCAGTGGCTGCTGTTTACTTTTTACTGTGAAGAGATTTCTATATGGCTTGCCCTAATTTGTGAATACTCTTGTTACAATTGATAGTTTGCCTATCAATATGTTTTGGAGATTCCTGGTTATCTTTTCTGTGGTTGCCTCATCTGTTATTAGAAAAAGGAAGAGGTCCATCTTTTTTTTTTTTTTAATTTAATACTATTTTTCCCCAATAACATGTAATAATAGTTTTCAGTATTCGTCTTTGTAAGATTTTTGAGTTCAAATGTTTCTTTCTCTCTTCTGCCCTCCCCAAGACAACAAGCAATCTGATATAGGTTATACATGTACAGTTATGTTAAATGTACTTCCATATTAGTCATGTTGTTAAAGACGACTGAGAACAAATGGGAAAAAAACATGAGAAAGAGAAAAATCCAAAAAACAAAAGAAATGTGAAAATAGTATGCTTCCATCCACATTCAGTCTTTATAGTTCTCTCTCTGGATTCCATGGGCATTTTCCATCCAAAGTTTATTGGGATTACTTTGGATCACTGAACTGCTGAGAAAAGCCAAGTCTATTATAATTGTCATGCCATAATTTTACTGTTACCCTGTACAATATTCTTTTAGTTCTGTTCATATCCCTGAGCATTAGTTCATGTAAGTCTCTCCAGACTTTTCTGAAGTCAGCCTGGTCATCATTTCTTATAGAATAATAATAATATTCCATTACAATCATATAGCATAATTTATTCAGCCATTCTCTGGTTGATGAGTATTCATTCACTTTCCGGTTCCTTGCCACTACAAAAAAAACTGTTACAAACAGTTAATAAAAGAGGAAAAACACAAAAGAGGAAAAAAAGACCCACATGTGCAAAAATGCTACAAACATTTTTGTACATGTGGGTGTTTTTTTCTCCTTTTATGATCTCTTTGGGAGATAGAACCAGTAGTGGTGTGGTGGAATCAAAGGGTATGCACAGTTTGATAGCCCTTTGGACGTAGTTATAAATTGTTCTTTAGAATGGCTAGATCAGTTCACAATTCTACCAACCAATGCATTAGTGTCCTCAGTTTTCCCACATCTTCATTATCTTTTCCAGTCAGGTGTGACTGGAATGTCAAGAGCCATTTTAATTTGGATTTCTCTCATCAATAGTAATTTAGAGCCCTCTAAAAATATGACTATAAATGGCTTTAGTTTCTTCATCTGAAAATTGTCTATTCATATCCTTTGACCATTTATCAACTGGGAAATGACTTGTATTCTTTTAAATTTGAGTCAGTTTTCTATATATTTTAGAAATGAAGCCTTTATCAAAAGAGTGGTTGTAAATTTTTTTTCTCAGCTTTCTGTTTCCCTTCTAATCTTGGCTGCATTAGTCTTGCTTATGCAAATTACATGTAATTTAATGTAATCAAATTTTCTTGATATTTTATTTTTTCAAATTATATACATGTACATTCACTTTTTATGTACATTTAATGTAATCAGAATTATCCATTTTGTATTTCAGAATGTTCTCAAATTCTTTGGTCATAAATTCTTCTCTTTTCCAAAGATCTGACAATGTAAATCATAGTTGAGAAGTGTAAGGGGCCTTTAAATGGGTGCCACAGCAAATCGGGAGATTGAGGCCCGGAAGTAATTTCTGTGGATATTAGGACTGCCCTTGGGCGGGATCTTGGCCATATTGAGATAGCTTCGTAATGGGTGACTCTCTCGCTGATTGGCTGTGTGTGTGACCTCACAGGCCCTATGTAAGCCCACTGCAGGCAGCAATCGCGATCTTTAACCTGGCGTTCTTCACCTTGGCTTCCTAGCCTGGGTGGCCAAGCCAAGATGGATAGCCAAAAGAGGTAAGGGTTTTGGTAGTGAACACATGGGTCTTCGATGTAAAGGGCTAGAACTGAGCAATGCACTTGGATGATGAAGCCCGTGAGACTAATTGCCAATTGGACGGTTCCCTATTAACTTGTTTAAGGTTGACCCTCCCCAGCTGTTCTGTGCTGACTTGATTGGTGAGACAAAGAGAGGGAAGTGACTTGTGTGGGAGGAGTAAGAGAAACTTGGGTGGTGGAACTCACGCTCACTTGCACTCGTGACCTGGCGTTGGAGGTGACGGAAAAGAGCTAGAATAAAGACATTTAGTGATCCTGACTCCTGCTGATTTCTGGAAAGATAGAGTTCCAGCATTTGGCGCCCAACGTGGGGCGCCATTTTGTAACGTGCTCTCTCGGCAGTTACAATTACTAGTCTGTCCTAGACCCACCAGAGTACCTTTGACCACTGTCCTTTGCAGTGTGAACTCTACCTGGCTCACCTCCTTTGAGGCCTTCAAAGGTCTCTGGCCACGATCTCTTGAATCTATAGCTTAATAACCGGTAGCGCACTTAAGAACAACCACGTGTAATCTTAAAAGCCTTTATTATACCTCCTCACATAATGCCCTGACTGATGCCCTGACTTGTTGGTTCCCGAGTGAACACCTGGTCAGAAGACCCATGTGTTCACTACCAAAACCCTTACCTCTTTTGGCTATCCATCTTGGCTTGGCCACCCAGGCTAGGAAGCCAAGGTGAAGAACGCCAGGTTAAAGATCGCGATTGCTGCCTGCAGTGGGCTTACATAGGGCCTGTGAGGTCACACACACAGCCAATCAGCGAGAGAGTCACCCATTACGAAGCTATCTCAATATGGCCAGGATCCCGCCCAAGGGCAGTCCTAATATCCACAGAAATTACTTCCGGGCCTCAATCTCCCGATTTGCTGTGGCACCCATTTAAAGGCCCCTTACAGAGAAGAACTTGCATCCTGGGCTATCTGTGCCTAATCTAAATAGTTATCCTCTTACTTCCCTCCCCCTTCCTATCCTCTGACTTTTTAACTGAGGCTAGAACTCACAAGATCATAGACCTAGAGCTAGAAAGAATCTCAAGAGGCCATCTAGTCCAAAATATATAAAACTTTGGTTAATTTGATTAGAGAAAAGAAAGAAGAAAATCAAACTACTGGAATCAAAAATGAAAAATGATGAATTCACCAACAATGAACAGGAAATTAAAGTAATAATTAGAAGTTATTTTGCCCATTATATGCCAATAAATCTAACAATCTAAGTGAAATGGGGGAATATTTATAAAATGGGGAATATTTATAAAATGTAAATTGCTCAGATTAACAAAAGACAAAATAAAATGCTTAAATGACCCCATTTTAGCAAAAGAAATTGAACAAGCCATTCATGAACTTCCTACCCCAAAACCTCCAGGGCTGGATGGATTTACACGTTAATTCTACCAAACCTTTAAAGAACAATTAATTCCAATACTGTATAATCTATTTGGAAAAAGAGCTTTGTCCAAGGTCACCCAGGCAATAAAAATCTGAGTTGGGATTTTGCATTCAGGCCTCTGACTCCAGAACCAGAGAAGCAGCACATACAGTTCCATGACTGGGGGACCAGTCTGCAAGAGTCTGCAGCACTGAGGAAAAAGTAATGTTTATGGCAGGTGCCACAGCAGGAGTTCTTCTCTTTCTGTAGCTCCAGATCAGGACTATAGCAGAGGCTGTGGTCTGGAGATCACTGCTATTTTTAGACTCTGGGGTTTCCCTGCCCCTTGGTGGCAAATTGTCAAAAAGCAGTGGTTTAAAAAAATAACAAATTTTAAAAGGGCATTGTTGCTGGTGATTAGATTAGAATTAGGGGTGTATGTTGGTGGTGGTGGTGGTGGCGACGGTGGGAAGGGAGGCCCAGTTAAGCCCAAGGCTGTTTTTGTCTTGCTAAATTCTAGCTCAGACTGTGCTAACAGTCATGCCACCTAATTTTTGTTGTTATTTGGTGCTGCAGGCATTCATTTTTGCCTAAAAGAAAAGACATCAGTAAAAAAAAAATTTAAACTAGCACTTAAATAATTGGATTCCCCAGTCAAAATTATTTTGCACTCTTTGCAGATGATATGATGGTATACTTAGAGAACCCCAGAGATTCTAATAAAAAGTTTAGAAATAATTCACAACTTTAGCAAAGTTGCTGGATACAAAATAAATCCACATAAATCCTCGGCATTTTTATACATCACCAACAAAATGCAGCAGCAAGAGATACAAAGAGAAATTCCATTCAAAACAAAATATTTGGGAATCCATCTACCAAAGAAAAGTCAGGAATTATATGAGCAAAATTACAAAACACTTGCCACAAAAATAAAGTCAGATTTAAATAATTGGAAAGACATTCAGTGCTCGTGGATAGGCTGAGCGAATATAATAAAGATGACAATACTCCCCAAACTAATCTATTTATTTAGTGCTATACTAATCAGACTCCCAAGAAACTATTTTAATGACCTAGAAAAATAACCACAAAATTTATTTGGAAGAATAAAAGGTCGAGAATTTCAAGGGAATTAATGAAAAAAAAGTCAGAGGAAGGTGGTCTAAGTGTACCTGATCTAAGCTATATTATAAAGCAGAAGTCACCAAAACCATTTGGTATTGGCTAAGAAATAGACTAGTCAATCAGTGGAACAGATTAGGTACACAGGACAAAATAGTGTACAACTATAGCAATCTAATTTTGACAAACCCAAAGATACCAACATTTGGGATAAGAATTCATTATTTGAAAAAAAACTGTTGGGAAAACTGGAAATTAGTATGGCAGAAATTAAATATGGACCCACACTTAACATCATATACCAAGATAAGATCAAAATGGGTCCATGATTTAGGCATAAAGAATGAGATCATAAATAGATTAGAGGAACAGAGGATAGTCTACCTCTCAGACCTGTGGAGGAAGAAGGAATTTATTATCAAAGGAGAACTAGAGATCATTATTGATCACAAAATAGAAGATTTTGATTACATCAAATTAAAAAGCTTTTGTACAAACAAAACTAATGCAAACAAGATTAGAAGGGAAGTAACAAATTGGGAAAACATTTTTACAGTTAAAGGTTCTGATAAAGGCCTCATTTCCAAAATCTATAGAGAACTGACCCTAATTTATAAGAAATCAAGCCATTCTGCAATTGATAAATGGTCCAAAGATATAAACAGACATTTTTCAGATGATGAAATTGAAACTATATCCACTTATATGAAAGTGTTCCAAATCTTTACTGATCAGAGAAATGCAAATTGAGACAACTCTGAGATACCACTACACACCTGTCAGATTGGTTAAGATGACAGGAACAAATAATGATGAATGTTGGAGGGGATGTGGGAAAATTGGGACACTAATGCATTGTTGGTGGAGTTGTGAAAGAATCCGGCCATTCTGGAGAGCAATTTGGAACTACGCACAAAAAGTCATCAAACTGTGCATACCATTTGATCCAGCAGTGCTACTATTGGGCTTATATCCCGAAGAAATACTAAAGATGAGAAAGGGACCTGTATGTGCCAAAATGTTTGTGGCAGCTATTTTTGTAGTGTCTAGAAACTGGAAAATGAATGGATGTCCATCAATTGGAGAATGGTTGGGTAAATTATGGTATATGAATGTTATGGAATATTATTGCTCTGTAAGAAATGAACAGCAGGATGAATACAGAGAGGTTTGGAGAGACTTGCATGAACTGATGCTGAGTGAAATGAACAGAACCAGAAGATCACTATATACTTCAACAACAATATTGTATGAAGATATATTCTGATGGAAGTGGAAATCTTCAACATAAAGAAGATCCAACTCACTTCCAGTTAATCAATGATGGACAGAAACAGCTACACCCAGAGAAGGAACCCTGGGAATTGAATGTAAACTGTTAGCACTACTGTCTTTCTACCCAGGTTACTTATACCTTTGGAAACCGATTCTTAATGTGCAACAAGAAAATTGGATTTACACACATATATATTGTATCTAGGTTATACTATAACACATTTAATATGTATGGGATTGCCTGTCACCTAGGGGAGGGAGTAGAAAGAGGGAGGGGAAAATTTGGAAAAATGAATATAAGAGATAATGTTATAAAAAAAATTACTCATGTACTGTCAAAAAAATTTTATAAATATAAAATTAATAAAAAAAAACCAATTATTTTGGTCATACCATTTTCATAGCTAATAAGCAATTAACACAAAAGTGAAGATGCTATTAGGATTTTATTCAGAAAGACAATATATCTTGGAGTCTGTTTTTGATCCCGTTTTCATACCAAGTGTGCTTTATTCTCTAAGCATTCTAGCCAATCAAGATTGTTTTATTGTTATTATTTTGAATAGTAGTGACTTAATGACTTCATAAAACATATTATGAAGAAGGTTGCAGCTATAGGGTTTTTTTCCTCCCCCATTACACAATAGTAACTGAATTAAAAAATATCTTAATCATCATGTTCAAGGGATGATTAATTGGTTCTTCTGGTTTGATCATTGATAATTTTGGTTAATTGAGTCTTCTGCTTTATAGAAAATTTTCTTGCAAATCACATTGTGGTTAATTTGCAGAAAAATTAAATAAATGCCCAAATCACGCTAAATATAGTCTGCTTTAGAAATCTGTGTCTAACAATGCCTCAAGGTCATTATAATTTATAAAAAAAATATAGATATTGGAAATGCCCCTTAATAGAAATTTTAGTTGATGACATACATAGTTTTTTTGTACTGACACCCTCTAGCTGACTAGGACCATGTTGAGGATGAATGTGTCCTAAACCTTGTTCAATGAAAATCATTCTCAGGTAACAATGTTCTTTTTCACTGGTCAGCCAATAGACATTAGGCTTGATAGGAGTTGGTTGCTGTGAGTGGTGAAGAGAATAAATAACTTAGAGGGTTGCTATATCTGTGAGCTCTTTTAACTTGAATGCTATTGACTACATGACTACTGGGGAATTTTCTTTCTTATATAGTCATTGTGGGAAGATGTGTTTCTTTTGTCCTTGGTCTTCCTGCATGTGATATTATTGTAAATTGGATTCCAAGGCTTGTGGCCAACAATGTGGATTAAATTAGTCCTTGTGGGGGGATGGAGCCAAGATGGCAAAGAAGCCACACGGGATTTTTTAAGCTCTCTCATTCCTTCACTACCAACTATTTAATTCAGCCTCAAAAACAGTGCTTGACTGGCAAAACCCATGAAGATTGGAAATACAACAACTAACCAGTGGAAGAGAATCTGGAATATCGCCAGAAAAGATTTGACCTATGGTGGTGGGAGTAGACCAGTGCAGGGCAGGGATAGCTTCGGGAGCTATCTTCCACCTCTGCGGGTGGAAGATTTACGTAGAGCTCTCTGCCATAGCCTGACTGCTTTGCTTTGGTTGCAGAGTAGTGGATCAGCAGAGAAGTTGGAGCCTAGGGTAGTTGGTACATTGAGGGACGCCAGAGCCTGAGAGGATCTGGCTGTGCCCACCTAGCATTGGAAGTAACTCAGCACAGACCATAACACATTCCTGGCATTCTGCAGCGAGGGGCTCTTGTTGGGGAGCAGTCACACACAGCAGGGGCACAGCCCGGGGCAGCCTCTCATCTGCACAGTGAGGGGCTTGGCCTGGGATAGTTGAATTTCCCCCGCTTGACTGTGCTCCCCAGGCAGAGATACTTTCGATGTGGTGAGGGATAAGGTGACTGCTAATACTCAAAGCAGGCGTTTGTGGCGGGGCAGTGATACTTTTGCTGCTTAACCTCTAGGCCCAGGGTGATCACTAATCCTCACAGCAGGGCTCCTTTCAGGGCACTTACACAGCCCAACCTGTGATAGCCAGACCCACTCACTTCCAAGTAGCGTTCTTCCCAGAGCCCTCATGCAGCTTGGCTGTTCCTTGCAGCCCATTGAGAGGACACTTACTGTCCATATACCCATCCTTGCTCTGCAGAGGAAGCTGATAATCTCCTTGCACTGAAGGTAGACCTTGAAGGCTTAAAAAAAAAAATGAGTAAAAAAAATGAAGAAAATGATTGATAGCTTCTATACAGAAAAAGAGTGGGTTTCCAACCCTGGGAAACTAACAGCAGACAGCCTCCAGACAATACCCCAAATAATGATTTCCTAGAGATACTATTAAAGATCTAAAAAGAGAGATAGAAGAAAAATGGGGAAAGGAAAGAGAAGCTATGCAAGAGAGTTACAACCTCCTAAAATGTGTATTGGAAAAGGTAAACAAATTCCTGAAATATGAATTGGAAAAGGTAAAAAATTCACAGGAAGTGCAGGGAAACAGAATTAGGGAATTGGAAAAGGTAAAGAAATCACCGGAAAGTAGGATTTGTGAATTGGAAAAGATAAAGAATTCCCAAGAAAGTAGGATTTGTGAATTGGGAAAAGAAAATAACTCACTAAAAAACAAATTTAGTGAAATGGAAAAAAATTCCATAGAGCAAAACAACTCATTTAAAAACTCAATTAGACATATACAAAAAGAAGTAAAAAAACTAATGAATAAAATAACTCACTAAAAATCAGAACTGAACAAATAGAAATGAACGATTCATTGAGACACCAAGAATCAGTCAAGCAAAACCAAAAAAATGAAAATCTGGAGAAAAAAGTCAACTATCTACTTGCCAAAACGATGACCTGGAAAATAGATCTAGGAGAGATAATTTGAGGATTATTGGACTTCCCGAAAATTATGATGAAAAAAAGAGCCTAGATACTATTTTATAGGAAATCATCAAAGAGAACTGCCCAGAGGTAATAGAACCAGAAGGTAAAATAAGCATTGAAAGAATTCATTGAACACCTTCTGAAAAAAGACCCTAAAAAAAACAAACCAAAAACTCCACAGAACATTGTGGCCAAATTTCAGAACTTTCAGACTAAGGAAAAAATATTACAAGCAGCTAGGAAAAAAGAATTCAAATATCAAGGTGCCACAATAAGGGTCACTCAAGATCTGGCTGTCTCTACATTAAAGGATCGAAGGGCCTGGAATCTGATATATTCGAAAGGCAAAAGAACTTGGAATGCAGCCAAGAATAAACTACCCAGCTAAGTTTAGCATTTTCTTCCATGGAAAAAAATGGACATTTAATGAAACAAATGAATTCCATATGTTTCTAAGGAAAAAAACAGATCTAAACAAAAAATTTGATCTCCAATCATAGGACTCAAGAGAAGCAGAAAAAGGTAAAAGAAATTCTTGAGAACTGTATTTCTGTTGTGGATATACATTAAGATTACATGTATAATTTTATTTTAATGATATAACCAAAAAATAAAAAAAAGGAAGTAGAAATGGAAAGGGGATAGTGTCAGGAAAAGGGAAAAGGGAAGATAAAAAGAGGGAAATTACATCCCACAAAGAGGCAAAGAAAACCTATCATATCAGAATTGGCTCAAAGAGAAAATAATTGACATACTGGTTTTACAGAAAACTCTCACCTCATTAAAAAGGGGGAGAGGAAAAGGGTAAAGGAAAAGAGTAATAAGGAAAGGGAACAAGAAAGGGAAAGGGATTTAAAGAGAGGAAGGAGGGATACTAAAGAGGGAGGGCTGCGTGACGCAAGTGGGGCTCATAAGTTTAATATTGGGGAAGGAGTTCGGGGGGGGCAAGGGAAAAAGCATAATCTGGGGATAATATGATGGCAGAAAATACAGAATTAGTAATTTTAATTGTAAATGTGAATAGGATGAACTCTCCCATTAAGCGGAGACAAATAGCAGACTGGATCAAAAGTCAGAACCCTACAATATGTTGTTTACAGGAAACACATTTAAAGCAGGGAGATACATACAAAGTAAAGGTAAAAGGCTAGAGCAGAATCTATTATGTTTCAAGTGAAGTCAAAAAATCAGGGGTAGCCATCCGTATCTCAGATCAAGCAAAAGCAAAAATTGATCTAATCAAAAGAGATAAAGAAGGAAACTATATCTTGTTAAAGGGTAGCATAGACAATGAAGCAATTTCAATATTAAATATATATGTACCAAGTGGTATAGCATCTAACTTCCCAAAGGATAAGTTGAGAGAGTTGCAAGAAGAAATAGATAAGAAAACTATAATAGTGGGAGATCTCAACCTTGCATTCTCAAAATTAGATAAATCAAACCACAAAACAAATAAGAAAGAAATTAAAGAGGTAAATAGAATATTAGGAAAATTAGGTATGATAGATCTTTGGAGAAAATTGAATGGTGACAGAAAGGAGTATACTTTCTTCTCAGCAGTTCATGGAACCTCTACAAAAATTGACCATATATTAGGACATAAAGATCTCAAGATTAAATGCAGGAAGGCAGAAATAGTAAAGGCTTTCTTTTCAGAGCACGATGCAATAAAAACTACATTCAACAAAAAGTTAGGGATAAATAGATGAAAAAGTAATTGGAAACTAAATAATTTCATCTTAAAGAATGATTGGATGAAACAGCTAATTATAGACACAATTAATAATTTCACTCAAGATAAGGACAACGATGAGATATCATACCATAATTTGTGGGATGTAGCTAAAGTGGTGATATGGGGAAATTTTATATCTTTAGAAGCTTACTAGAAGAAAATAGAGAAAGAGAAGATCAATGAATTGGGCTTGCAACTTAAAAAGCTAGAAAAAGAGCAAATTTAAAACCCTCAATCAAATACTAAACTTGAAATTCTAAAATTAAGAGGAGAATTTAATAATACTGAAAGTAAAAATACTATTTAACTAATACATAAAATTAAGAGTTGGTTTTATGAAAAAAACAATAAAATAGAGAAACCTTTGGTAAATCTGATTAGAAAAAGGAGAGAGGAAAATCAAATTGTTAGTCTTAAAAATGAAGAGGGGGAACTTTCCACCAATGAGGAGGAAATTAGAGGAAATAATGAGTTACTTTGCCCAACTTTATGCCAATAAATTTGATAACCTAAGTGAAATGGATGACTACCTCCAAAAATATAGGCTTTCCAAATTAACAGAGGAGGAAGTAGATTGCTTAAATAGTTTCATTTCAGAAAAAGAAATAGAATAAGCTATTAATCAACTCCCTAAGGAAAAAATCTCCAGGACCAGATGGATTTACAGGTGAATTCTACCAAATATTCAAAGAACAATTAGCTCCAATGTTACATAAACTATTTGAAAAAATAGGGAATGAAGGAGTCCACCAAATTCCTTTTATGACACAGACATGGTACCGATACCCAAACCAGGTAGGTTGAAAACGAAGAAAGAAAACTATAGACCAATCTCCCTAATGAATATTGATTCTAAAATCTTAAATAAGATATTAGCAAAAAGACTACAGAAGATCATTCCCAGGATAATACATCATAATCAAGTAGGATTTATACTACGAATGCAATACTGGTTCAATATTAGGAAAACTATCAGTATAATTGGCCATATTAATAACCAAACTAAAAAAAATCATATGATCATCTCAATAGATGCAGAAAAAATATTTTATAAAATCCAACATCCATTTCTATTAAAAACACTAGAGAGTATAGGAATAAATGAACTTTTCCTTAAAATAATCAGTAGCATCTATTTAAAACCATCAATAAGCATCATATGTAATGGGGAAAGACTGCAACCATTCCCATTAAGATCAGAAGTGAAAAAGGTTGTCCACTATCACCATTACTATTCAGTACTGTATTAGAAATGCTAGCTTTGGCAATAAGAATAGAGAAAGAGATTAAAAGGAATTAGAGTAGATAATGAAGAAACCAAATTTTTGCTGATGATATGATGGTATACTTAGAGAACCCCAAAGATTCTACTAAAAAGCTATGAGAAATAATCCACACCTTTAGCAAAGTTGCAAGTTACAAAATAAACCCACATAAATCATCAGCATTGTTATATGTCACTAACAAAATCTAACAGAGTTACAAAGAGAAATTCCATTTAAAGTAACTACTGATAGTATAAAATATTTAGGAATCTCTCTGCCAAGGGAAAATCAGAAACTATATGAGCAAAACTACAAAATACTTTTCACACAAATTAAGTCTGATCTACCCAATTGGAAAAATATTAAATGCTCCTGGATAGGGTAAGCAAATATAATAAAGATGACAATACTACCTAAACTAATCTATTTATTTAGCGCTATACCAATCAGACTCCCAAAAAACTTTTAATGACCTAGAAAAAATAACAACAAAGTTCATTTGGAAAAACAAAAGGTCAAGAATTTCAAGGGAATTAATGAAAAAAAAATCAAATAAAGTTGGCCTCGCTGTACCAGATCTAAAAGTATATTATAAAGCAGCAGTTACCAAAACCATTTCGTATTGGCTAAGAAATAGACTAGTTGATCAGTGGAATAGGTTAGGTCCAAAGGACAAAATAATCAATAACTCTTAATAACCTAGTGTTTGACAAACCCAAGGTCCCCAGTCTTTGGGATAAGAACTCAATGTTTGACAAAAATTGCTAGGAAAATTGGAAATTAATATGGCAGAAACTAGGCATTGACCCACACTTAACACCGTACACAAAGGTCAGGTCAAAATAGGTTCATGACCTAAGAATAAAGAATGAGATTATAAATAAATTAGAGGAACATAGGATAGTTTACCTGTCAGACTTGTGGAAGAGGAATAAATTTATGTCCAAAGAAGAACTATAGATCATTATTGATTACAAAGTAGAAAACTTTGATTATATCAGATTGAAAAGTTTTTGTACAAACAAAACTAAGGTAGATAAGATTAGAAGGGAAACAATAAACTGGGAAAACATTTTTACAGTCAAAGGTTCCAATAAAGGCCTCACTTCTAAAATATATAGAGAATTGACTCTAATTTATAAGAAATCAAGCCAATCTCCAATTGATAAATGGTCAAAGGATATGAACAGACAATTAATTCTCAGATGAAGAAATTGAAACTATTTCTAGTCATATGAAAAGATGCTCCAAATCATTATTAATCAGAGAAATGCAAATTAAGACAACTTTGAGATACCACTACATACCTGTCAGATTAGCTAGAATGACAGGCAGGGAAAGATAATGCAGAATGTTGTAGGGGATGTGGGAAAACAGAGACACTGATACATTGTTGGTGGAATTGTGAATACATCTGGCCATTCTGGAGAGCAATTTAGAACTATGCTCAAAAAGTTATTAAACTGTGCATACCCTTTCACCCAGCAGTGTTACTATTGTACTTATATCCCAAAGAGATCTTAAAGAAGGGAAAGGGACTTGTATGTGCAAGAATGTTTGTGCCAGCCATCTTTGTGGTGGCCAGAAACTGGAAACTACATGGATGCCCATCAATTGGAGATTGGCTGAATAAATTGTAGTATATGAATATTATGGAATATTATTGTTCTGTAAGAAATGACCAACAGGATGATTTCAGAAAGGCCCGGAGAGACTTACATGAACTGATGTTGAGTGAAATGAGCAGGACCAGGAGATCATTGTATACTTCAGCAACAATACTATATGATGATCAATTCTGATGGATGTAGCCATTTTCAACAACGCGATGAACCAAATCAGTTCCAATAGAGTAGTAATGAACTGAACCAGCTATACCCAACAACAGAATTCCCAATCCCTTTAATTTTTTCTGCCTTTTGAATTTCCTTCACAGGTTAATTTTATACTATTTCAAAGTCCAATTCTTTTTGTACAGCAGAACAACTGTTTGGTCATGTATACATATATTGTATTTGATTTATACTTTAACATATTTAACATGTATTGCTCAACCTGCCATCTGGGGGGAAGGGGAAAAATTAGAACAAAAGGTTTGGCAATTATCAGTGTTGTGAAATTACCCATGCATATATCTGGTAAATAAAAATTATTAAAATAAAAAAATAAATTAGTCCTTAATGGACTAGTTTTACAACAAAGCTATTATTTATAAAATGACTTGTTCCAGGCAATAAAACTGTAAATGAACTGATATTACTTTACATAGTTTTTGGAATCGGAGAATATAGATTCCAACCAGGTACTGCTACAGTCTCTCTGCTACCCTGTTTGATACTGGTTAACTAACCCAACCTCTCTAGACCTCAGGTTTTTTTTTTTTTTTTAATCTGTAAATTGAAGGAACTATATATTCAATCTTGAAGGTCCTCTTCTGTTTTAAATCCTTTGATTTCCTAGTGTTTAGTCTGTCCCCAGTTATTTCTGGCCCACTGTTCTTTTAGGGTCAGAGTTGGCCCTAACTCTGACCAACTACTATGAAGATTTTTGCTGTTGAACTACAGTGGTTTGAGGAAGGTTTTAATTGAATGAATCTACCTGTGATGCTGTTTTGTAGAAAATCATATAATTCAGATCTGTCACTAATATTGAATATTGTAAATATTGATTATTTACAATTACAATACAAAAGTGTAATATTAAAATGTGTTTAATAGTACAGTATTTCACTTTCACACAATGTTGTCCTTGCTTCTCCTTCATTCCCCTTCTTGTTTCATCCTCTTCAGTTTCCTTTATTCAGGCTATCTACTTTTTTCTATCCCCTATTTTGTCTTTTTGATAATGCACCTTTTTTCTCCAGTGTCATTAAGATGGTACTTCTTCTATGAAAGCTTTCAAGATGTGTGGTCCCCAGCAGCTCAAAAGGATATTTTCGGATATCTCTTAGCTCTTTGTAGCTGTCTGTAGCTGAGATTGCAGTGAGATTGTATCTCACCCTAGCATCCTGTTGTTTGCATGACTTTAATTTAAATTTCTTGAAACCTTGGTCTTTGTCACAGGTGGCCCTGTTTCTCTAGTACCTTGCATTGATTGTACAGACCATCTCTTATAAAATAGACAACAAACAACATGTTTGTTGAATAATAAAATAAATGACTTATAAAGGTTTATTTAAAAAAAAAAAAAAAAAAAAAAAAAAAAAAAAGGAAAACAGAAAAGAGTATCCTTCTTCTTGTCCAAGCCCTAAAGTAAAACAGTTGCTTCCTTTTTCTCTCCTCAGGGTTAGAGAATTATCAGGAACAGAATTTTTTTAGAGTCTTTAAGTTTGGGGTTTTTGTGGGTTTTGTGGGGTTTTTTGATCCAGTCTTGTAATTTCATTGATGTAGTTGAATCCTGGTAAGAAGATGTCTTCTATCATGCCAGTTTGGCATATCTACATTTACCATTTTAGAGAGTTGACTGGGGTGTGGTAAGAAGTTTTTAGTGATGTTAAATTCTAATAGAAACAGGTCCACTAAATCTTGCCTAACAATCCCTGTGGCCCCCTTGTGAACTTATAAAAGCACATTTTAATATTACCTATATTTTCATTTATTTTGTTAAATAGTTCCCAATTACATTTTGATTGGATTCTGGCTGCATATGGTAGTTTTTCAGTCACATCTTCTCCCTCCCCTCCCCCCTCCCCCAGCCACATCTTTTAACACCACTGGGTTAAGTGCATAAGTCATGCATCCCATTATGTGCCAAGGCCAATTCTGCTTGGCTCCCAAGACCAACTTTCTATTACTCCACTGTTGTTTCACTTGTAGTTAAAGGTTAAAGAAACAAATTATTCTTTGGTTTCCAAGGTAGCTAGCAAATTAGTAAGTTTCTTAGAAGGAAGCTAATCCCAAGGAAAGTAAAAGCTAGGGAAAGAAAACGTTAAAATAAATTTGAAAATAATTTGCATTCAAACTTGTCAGTTTTGAAGTATGTCATTTAAAAAATATTTTCAGTTAAGTTGATATTCTTCATGAGAGTCAAATTTTTCATTTATTTTTATAGGGTTTCTTTGATATTGTTATGAATGTTACTTATAACAGTATCCTCTTCAATTGAATCTATTGCTATATTACTTGGTAGACAGTTTAAATTTTTTTTAAACTGTTCTTGATGTTTTCTGTTTCTACCATCACCATAGTATCCTTTCTTGTCCTAGAGAACCATCCCAAAAAACAAATCATATTTTTTTTTTTAGAAAGGAAAAAATTTGGCACAGTTGATCAAATCAATACATTGAAAAAATTAAAAAAAACATGCAATGTGTAATACTTGTGTACTCACTTCAAAGGCCACTTGATCTCTATAATTTTGTTACTTTTGATTTGTTAATATGTTCTTTCCATTTACATTGCTGTAGTTATTGTGTATATTGTTTCTCTGGCCCTGCTCATTTCGCTGCATCTATTCATACAATCTGTCTTTCCATGCCTTTCTGTATTTATCACATGCCTCATCTGTTTAGCCTTTTCTTAGTGTTAATGTTTCCAACTCTTACAGTGGTATTCTACCAGAGGGTTTGCCATGTACTCCTAGAGTGGATTAAGGCAAACATAAATTAAGTGACTTGCTCAGGATGACCCAGCTAGTAAATGTTTGAAGTCACATTTGAGCTCAGAACTTCTGACTCCAGCCCCAGCTACTCTATCAGCTTAGCTACTTATCTACTGTCACTAATTCTTAGTTAGCACAAAACATGCTAGTATATATGTTTTGGAGTATTTGGGGACTTTTTTCTTCTCATTGGCTTCCTTAGGCTATAAGCCTAGAAATGGTTCAAAGGATATAGACTTTCTGGTAACTTTTTTTGTATACTTTACTATTGCTTTTCAGAATGGTTTGTATTATTTCACAGTTCAATTAACAGTATATTAGTGTTAGGATTACTAAGTGAGAACTCAGGTTGTCTGGACAGTGACAAGGTGAGAATTCAGGTTTTCTGGACAATTACAAGGTGAGAACTCAGGTTGACTTGATAGAGGGGGCAAGCTCATTGGCTGGGGTGGTTCTTCCCAGAAGCCCTTGCATTATCCCACGCCCATTCTCTGGGAGATTAAAAGAGACAGCACTGGGCCCAGAGAGCAGATCGGCCTGGAGAAGGATAAGAGCTGAAGGAGATTCAGAGCCAGGATTCAAGAAGGAGACTCTGCATTGCATCAGGCTTGACGGGGCTCTCTGCAGGAAGGGAAGTCACTTCTAAGGACAAGAGTTAACAGCAACTGCCTGGAGACAACGGTTCACTACAGGAAGAAGAATCTGTCTGAAAGATTTGAGTAGACACAGCAGATCTCTTCCCAGAGAGCGATCCGGCAGCTTCTGGAGACAACAGCACGCTACATATTAGTATATCTGTCTGCAGCCACTCTAACATTAACTCTTGCCCTTTTTTTGGTCATTTTTGCCCATTTGCAGGGTAAGAGGTGAAACCTCAGAGTTGTTTTTAATTTGCATTTTTCTTAGTAGTAGTAATAGGGAACATAGTTTTAGGTGATTATGAATACTTTGAATTTCTCTTGAAATGTTTTTTCATATCTTTGACCATTTTGTTTTATATATATATATATTTTTTTTTATCACAGCTTTTTATTTACAAAACATGCATGGATAATTTTTCAACATTGACCCTTGCAAAACTTTCTGTTCCAACTTTTCCGCTCCTTTCCCCCAGCCCCTTGCCCTAGATGGCAGGTAGTCCAATACATGTTAAATATGTTAAATTATATATTAAATACAATATATGTATACATATTTATACAGGTATCTTGCTGCAAAAGAAAATTCAGAATTAGAAATAAGGTAAAAATAACCTGAGAAGGAAAACAAAAAATGCAAGCAGATAACAGAAAGAGTGGAAATGTTATGTTGGGGTCCACACTCATTTCCCGTAGTTCTTTCACTGGGTGTAGCTGATTCTCTTCATTACTGAATAATTGGAACTGATTTGGATCATCTCATTGTTGAAGAGAGCCATGTCCATCAGAATTGATCTTCATATAGTCTTCTTGTTAGGGTGTATAATGATCTCCTGGTTCTGCTAATTTCACTTAGCATCAATTCATGTAAGTCTCTCCAGGCCTTTCTGAAATAATCCTGCTGGTCATTTCTTACAGAACAATAGTATTCCATAATATTCATATACCACAATTTACCCAGCCATTCTTCAATTGATGGGCATCCATTCAGTTTCCAGGTTCTTGCCACTACAAAAAGGGCTGCCACAAACATTTTTGCACACGTGGGTTCTTTTCCCTTCTTTAAGATCTCTTTGGGATATAAGCCCAGTAGAAACACTGTTGGATCAAAGGGTATGCACAGTTTGATAACTTTTTGAGCATAGTTCCAAATTGCTCTCCAGAATGGTTGGATTTGTTCACAGCTTCACCAACAAGGTATCAGTGTCCCAGTTTTCCCACATCCCCTCCAACATTTCTCATTATCCTTTTCTGTCATCTTAGCCAATCTGAGAGGTTGTGTAGTGGTATCTCAGAGTTGATTTTGACCATTTTAAGTGTCTTTATTTGATAACAAAGCAGTTTCTGAAAATAGCTTTCCTACTCAGGCAAGGGTTCTAAAGAAGTATTAATCCCCACCCCCCACAGTTGATAAGCAAGTACCCATTTTTTTTAGATTTGTCATATTGTTTCTTGGAAATTCAAGGCTTTAGGCTTCAAATCATTGTCATCATTAATATTACAAAAGATAATAAAACACATTTAAAAAAACCACTTGGAACCTTTTATATCTGAGTGGAAGTGATAAGCATACTTACTAGAAATAAAAGCAAAGATACATTGTATTTATAAAATTATATTCATTATCTTTGCTCTACAGATGGAATTTCTAGAATTCCTGTCACATTCATTTTCACTCATTTATATCATGGGAGCAAGATTTCCATAGCTCCCAGCCACATTTACAGATGTCTCCTGGCTACCACTGATTTCAAAACATTAATCCTGATAGCTTGAGGCTAAAATTAGCCACACTTGGTGCAGTGGGTAGAGGGCCAGATTTGGGATCAGGAAGACTTGAGTTTAAATGTGATCTAAGAGTAGCTATGTGACTGGGCAAATCACTTGATTCTGTTTGCCTCAGTTTCCGCAATTGTTACATGAATTGGAGAAGGAAATGTTGTCAAACCACTCCAGTGTCTTTGCCAAGAAAATCCCAAATGGGGTCACAAAGAGTTGGATATGAAGTGACAGAAAAACAACAGCGTATTGATAGCCAGATATATTGCATTTACCAAGAAATACAACTCCTAAAGTAGATATTAGAAGTTTTTGCTGAATTTCCCTAAAGCTTTTGGATAGGTTTTTTTTATGATTCTGAATGTATGCATTATTGTTCATATTATAAACTAAACCTAACACTAGCTATGTGACCCTTGGTAGGTTGGTTTTTTTTTTTTTTTCATCTGTAAAACTAGTGGATTGTATCCAGCAATCTCTAAGATCCATTCTTACTCTAATCTCATGATCCTCTGAACTGTATTCTTCTAGGTATTGGATGCAGTGTCCCAGGCCCTTTACTCAGAGTAAGTTGCAGACAAGATGCTAGTCTGCACTGGAAGAGAGAGCTTTCTGATTAGGAAACTCCTTACATTGATGAAGTCATAGGTCCAGACTAAACAAAAATTATTGTCTAGAAAACTGGGAAGAGATTTAACTCTTACTTGTAGTCAGTAGAGTTAATCAACCCTTGAGGCTAGAACTCAAGAAAAGCATTTTGAATACAATGTTTAACAATATATGTAAAATTATATCAAATAATAATTTTGCTGTTGTGTTTGGAACTTTAGAAAACCGATTAACTTGAGTTTTCCTGAATAGGAAAATGCTTAATGATATCAGTTGGCCTTGACTTTGTTATTCCTTAACTAAGTTTGGCAATGGAGAAAAATTGACTTTGAAAGTAAATTTCTACTCTCTCATGGTATGGTACATCACTTCGTTTTGTCCAGGCCTGTGATTTCATCTGTGCCAGAGGAGAGTCTTGAATCCAGGTAGAATTTCCAGTAGAAAGAGCATTAAGAAAGGACCAGAGCACTTAGGTCAGAGGACTTGAATTCATTAAAGACATTAAGTAAATTTTAACCTCACTGGACTTTGTTTTTTTAATCTGTTCAATTTGGGGTTTGGACTAGATGGCCTCTAAGGCTCCTTTTAGCTCTGGAATGCCTTTATTTATCAGGCCACATTATCTTTTCTCTATATGGATGGGTTATCCAATTCGTCACCAGTCTCTAGGAATGTGAAATAGAGCCACATATTAGGATCATAGATTTGGTTCTGAAAAGGACCCAAGAGGTCATTCAGCTCCAACCCAGTCATTTTATAGATGAGAAAATTGAGGGCCAGGAGGTAAAATAACTTGTCCACAGTCTCACAATGAATAAGTAGTAAAGTTAGAGTTGAAGTCCTAGTTACGTCCAATGATTTCTGCTCTTTTCATTATATTACATCATCGCTTCCCACATACATTTTTACTAGTTATTTAACTCTGCTAAACTTGAAAGTATAACAGTAATCCTTGAGATAGCTATTACAAAATTCCACAAGAAAATTCTTTTAGCAAACCTCTCATAAATTCAGTTTTACACAGCTATTTGATATTTATAAATTTTCACAGAATTGACAATATCCTTATATTATTAGTGAAAAAAAACAACAGATCTAAATAAATAAATATTTCTGTGTCATATAGCTGATCAATGTGGATCAAGAAACTCAATCTAATATCTTCTTTGTCTTAAGACTTGCTTCAGATTGAAGAATTGCTTCATTCATTCATTTAAGTTAATATATAATATTTTTCTGGTATAAATATTCTTATGAATATCAGGCGATTTATTTATTTTCTTTCTTCCTGGTAATTTCCTTCTTCAAGTATGATCCGGTGAAGAGTGTTGGATATGCAGTATAAGGATCTAGTTTGGAATCTCACGTCTAATATTTATGTTACTTTGGACAAATCACTTAATATTTCTGGACTTCAGTAATTTCTTCTGAAAATTAAGGAATACTATTTTTGATACTCCTTTGTTTATTAATCCTGGGCAATTAAATTCAACAAACATTTATTAAATTGATTAGGTGACCTCCAAGATTCCTTTTAGTCTTAAAATCTTATGATTGAGCACTTGAAACTTATGCACAAGAGCAACAGAAATATCACTAGCAGCTGTGTTTTACTCCCCTTCATATATATTTACTTATTTCAAAGTATTTCTCAATTACCTATATTTTCTAAAATTTTGAGTACCAAACTCTTTCCCTTTCTTCTATCCCCCTTTAAAGAGGCAAGCACTTTGTTATCAACTAAACATATGAAGTCACGCAAAACATTTCTGTATTAGGCATGTTGCAAAACAGACAAAAAAATCTAATTGATTGGCATCCTTGAAGCACTGCATTATTCTACTCTATCCTGTGTACTGCTGCCAATTCATTTTCCTTAAGCCCAGATCTGACTATAATAACTTCCCTGCTCTACCAACTCCACTGGTTTTCTTTGGCCTCTCAGATAAAACAATTGGACTTTACTCTCCCTTTTACAGTATATGATTCAGCCAAATTGTCTTTCTCTCTGTTCTTTATTCTCCATGCCTTTTCATTTGCCGTCCTCCATGTCTGACATGAATTCCTTCTTTACTGCCATTTTATAGTCTTTCACTTCACTCAGAGATCAGCTCAGCTGCCATCAGCTGCATAAAACCTTTTCTGATTCTCCTAAATGAAATTGTCCTCCTTTTCAGAACACCATGTATTTAAGTACTCTGTGTGTGTGTGTGTGTGTGTGTTAAATAAAGCCCTGAGACTAAAAGTCAGGAAGATTTGAGTTCAAACCCTGTATCCAACCTTTACTAGCTATGTGACCCTGAATAAATAAGTTAAACTCTGCCTGTCCTCGGTTTCCTCATTGAGGTAATGATAACACATTTGGTTGTTGGATCAAATGAAATAATGTTTCTTAAGAACTTGGCTCTGTGTATGGGACATAATAGGTGCTTAATACATGCTGATTTCCTTCCTATATATTTGTGCTGCATATATTTTTATATGTACCTGTCCATTACATTAGAATGAAAGATTATTTTGAGTTGGGATTGTTTTCATTTCTTATGCTTGAATCTTTTGTGCCTAACACAGTGCCTGGCACATAGTAAGTACTTAATAAATTCTTGTGAATTGAGTAATAGAACTAATGTTTGCTATATTCATTTAGAATTGTCAAGGTGGTAAAGGATGTGATAAGCCATATTATGCACAGTGTTTTCTTTTTAAACCATGCTTAACACAGCATGGTTTCAATTGAGAATTTTAACTAAGTGGAAAGAATCCTGATTAGTGAACCAGCAACCTGTGTTTATGACACATTTTTGCACTATTACCTTACATAAATCATTTAATCATAGTGTGGCGTGGTGCTGTCATTGAGAAAAGAAAATAAAGGATGAAATGACTTAAGGATCTGTTCACCTCCAAAATTCTGATTTGTAGCCTGTTTTCATCTTGTCTTTCTCTGCCTAAAGAGCTATGCCATCATTATCTGTCTTTGCTGTTGTTCCAGCTAGCTCAGATAACACTAATGTAAGAAAAGCTTTGTGCCAGGTATATTTGATGAGCGAACTGTGAAGTTTATGATCTTGCTTGGAAATCGATCAACTTCTCTTCATTTTGACACTATAGAAAGTACTCTAGTAATAATTTTGCACTCAAAGAAATCCTGTTAGTTTCAGTAGATTAGTAATCCAGGAGCCATGGGGATTGGAAAGAAGAGCTGGTTGCTCCAGTGGAATTTTCTTTGGTCTTTGATCTTCAATGGAGGAAACATCTTATCCTAAACCTTTAGCAAAATAACATTGTATTGAAGTTCTGGTTCAGTGTGATACAACTTGATTATAATGGCATTTTGAACATAGATCAGCAATATCTTAAAGCAATTTTAATCCTTTTTCTGGTGGGGGGAATTAGATCAAAGAAGAAGATATGAATAAAGAATTAAAACTGACATATAGGGAACAAAACAGTATTGTATGTGGTGAAATAGTGGATTGCTTCCCATTATTTATAGGCACAGTCTCTGAATTCTAGCCACTGTAGTTTTTTTTTTTTTTTTTTTTTTTTTTTTTTTTACCGATTACCTCACAATTTCATTTATTCTTTATCTATGTATAATGTAAGTAATTTATTATTGTGTTAATATGTTTGTAGTTTATGTGTATATGTTAAATGTATGCCTTGACGGCACTTTAACTTGTCTTCATAGGTAAATTCCAAGAGCAAGATAACAGAATCTGGCCCAATCTAGAACTGGCCTTTCTTACTATCCTAATAATTGTCACTGTTCCTGGCAGCCCTACGGCTCAGAAAATAATTTCTCTGATGGTCTTGTCCTGAGGATATCAAATTTAGAAATTGAAGGATCAGTAAGAGCAACTGAAGAGATATGAATAATAGAAAATTATTAACAAATTGAGTATAATTCAGAAGTAAATAATTGATGATATCATGCAATATAAGTGAATGTAATAGACAGAAATGATTTCTGTTGGTTAGATTAGTGTTTGTTCTTCTGATCTTTATCTTTGTTTTTGCTCTTATTCTATGTCTGTGTTCTTCCATTCAGTTATCTATAAAATCAATTTCTCTATAAACATCAATATTTATATTGTTTCTCTTCTCTACCCTGCCATTCTTACATTTTACCTTTCTTTCTCCTCTAACCTTGTATGTATTTTTTCACTTACCAGGTTGCTCAACTTAACTTTACTACCTCATTTTTATATAACTAGTGATGCTATGAATGTTCTAATTGAATGCTACAAATTTTTGCTTTGGGGATAAACTCTTATTATTTAATATGTTAAATATTAGTGAAGAGGTTAAGTTAGTTCTATTTCAATTCCTCAAGCATTTATTCGATTCCTATTCTTTGTTAGGCACTATGTCAGATTCTGGGGAACACAAGGACTGTCCTCAAGGATTTTACATTCTACTAAGGACAAATCCATATGCATCTAGCTAAATCAATGTAAATATAAAATAATTTCAGATTAGATATATATTAATAACTAGGTCTTCAAAAAAGACCTAGTCTAAGAGATGATACATAAACTGAACTTTGAATGAACCTAGAAACTCCAAAAGATTAAGGGGAACAAGAGCATTCCGGGTGTGGAGGGTAAAACCGACATCAAAAGCAAGAAACAGTACATAGGCCTGTTTGCTTAAAGTGTGGAGGGTGATAAGAGATTTACACTAAATCATTCTATAAAGATTAAGTTTGAGCTGGATTATAAAGAACTTTAAGTGACAAGCAAGGAAGTATATATATTCTATTTTGGAGTCAATTAGAATGAGACTTAAGAAACTTGTGAATCAGGAAGTGACATAGTTAGGCCTGTACTTTAGGGCTATTGATTTGACCTGTATGGAGAATGATTTGCAAAGAAAAGATTGGAGAAAATAGACAGTGAAACTGAAAACTTATATGATGGCATTGGGAGGATTGAGATTAGATAACATGAATTTGTTGTGAATATAGCACTGTTGTTATGTGATTTGCTCTATCAGTATTCAAAGCATGTAAGTAAGAATGAAAAGTGTGAATGGTAGGGGGTAATCCAGGATGTTATGGAAAGAGATGAGATGAGATGAATGGTAATAGGCAAGAGATTTGAAGGTTATATCAAATTGAATTTGTTAACTTATAGCATCAAGATTTCAAAAGAAGCAAAGTGAGGCAAGAGCAAGGGTTGACCACAAAACAAGGTTGGAATGGAGTGACTGGAAGTTTTGATGAAGACAAAAAATAGGATGAGGAATCGTGAGGATGAAGCAGACTGAAGGATAAGAGGTTATAAGAAAGAAGAGGAAATTTCACAATTCTGGTCAAAAGCATGACTGTGACTCATGAGAGTTAAAGTATTTGAGGAAATATTAGTGTACATTGAAGTCCTTAAGTATAAATGGCAATTGGTATAGAAGAAGGTGTTATTGTCTCTTGGCAAAGGGTCAGGATGTGACAGTGAGGAGCAGTGAATGCATATATACTACCTGTAGGCCCCGTGGGAGCCATGAGAGAGTGGCCAAGGAGGAAATGTCTTCTGGGGGAGGGGAGGGGGAAGCAAGTTTTCCGAGATTTCAAGAAAATGGAGTGAACATTAGAGAAAGGAGTCTAGTAGGAAAGAGCAACTTGTTTAACAATAAAAAAAGGATTCCAGAGACCACAGTGGTAAAAGAAGAGAGAGTGGCTATAAAGTGGCCAGACTCTAGGTAAGGATATAGGTTTCTAGAAACATGAAATTCAAGTCACCTGTTGTAAAAATGAGAAGATTGATTTTGAAAAATTTCAGATTTGTGCCTCAAGTAAGATAAGCCTGTTGGTGTGGACCTAACTCAGATATTTTGGGTTCATTCATATCTGACTCTTTGTGACCTTGGGGACCATTGCGTGCCAGTACTGCCCTTGGGATTTTCTTAGCAAAGATGCTGGAATGTTTTGCCATTTCCTTCTCCAATGGATTAAGGCAAACAAGGGTTAAACTGGGGTCACAGCTAGTAAGTGTCTGAGATGAGATTTGAATTCAAGTCTTCCTGACTCCAGGCCTAGTGCTTTATTTGTTGAGCTACCTACTGCCTTAGTTTAATCAGAGGAGATAACAGAGTTGAATTGCTTCTACATCTTTTATATCGATCACCAAATGTTTTGGCTGCTAATGTTTACAGCTAATAAACAGCTAAGAGAGTTGTAAGTAAATTAATTCTATTTTTTAAAAACATGAGACTTTGACTTAAAAATACTAAACAATACTTATAAAAATTTCTCTGCTTTCTGAAGGTGAAAAATGATAAACAGATGATTTGTTCAGTTAAAAAGTAGCAGAAGTTAGGACAAACTCTGAGAATAGTTTTCTTCTGACTACAGAACACTAACACTCTTACATATAAGATCTTAGTCTGATTTCTAACACTTATCAGCTAAGTATTTTTTAGGCAAAACATTAACCTCTCTGAATTTTAGTTTTCTTATTTGTAAAAAGGATATGATAATACTTCACCTGTACTTCAAAAGATCTTGGAAGGCATCAGGGTTTATCCCCTCTTTTTACAAATGAGGCAACTGAGGGACAAATAGCATGTCCATAGCCACACAGAAAATAAGTAGCAGTCAGGATTTAAAATGATATCTTCTGATGCCAAATATAGCATTTTTTCTAGTACACCATGGTTTTTGTGAGAAAAAATAATTTGTAAATCATAAAGTACTCTATAAATGTCAGTTATTTTAAAAAAGACAAACTATACATTTTGGAAAGCTGTTTGGAACTGTGCCAAAAAGTCTTAAATTGAACAAAATTTGACCTTGTACCCTAAAGAGATCAGAGAAAGGAAAAGGACTGATACATAGAAAAATATTTATAGTTAGGTCAAATCAAATGCAAAAATAGTCCCTGCTCTCAAGGAGCTCACAGTTTAATGGGGGAAAAACATGAAAACAACTTTGAACAAAGAAGATACGGACAGGATAAAGTTCAAATAATCTTAGTGAAGAATCACTGCTGATTCTTCACTAAAGGAGAGCTGAAATTTTTTTTTTTTTTTAGCTAGGACTTGGAACCAGGAGCTAGAGATGAGGATCTGAGAGTTCAGGCATAAGGGGTTATCCTTAGAAACTGCTCTGAGTTGTCATGTGGAAGGAATAACAAGGGAACCAGTGTCACTGGATTGCAGGGTACTTGAAAGGGAAGATAGGAAAGGACCAAATTATGAAGGTTTTTAAAAGCCAAACAGAAGATTTTTTTTATTTGATTCTGGATATAATCAGAAGCCAACAGAGTTAATTGAGTTGGGGAGGAGGGGTTGGGTCAGGGGAGGTATCAAAGGAGAAAAGGAAATGTGTACAAGAGATGCTACAAAGGTAGAATTAACAGGTCCTGACAAGAGATTGGTTACGGAAGGAACAGTAATAGGGAAATTAAGAAGAGGGGGAGAGAAAGTGTGAATTCTGGTTTGGATGAGTTGAGTTTGTGATGTCTACAGAACATACAGTTCAAGATGTTTAATAATTGTTAGAGATGAGTTTGATGACCAGTAAAGAGTTTATAGCTGGATAAATATATTTTAAGAATCATCAACTCCAAGTACTGGTAATACTAATAACAATAATAGTCAGCATTTTTATGTAGTACTTTCTAAGATTTTTCAGAACACTTTATAAGCATTTTTCTTATAACAACCCTGAAAATTAGGTATTATTATTATTATTATTATTATTATTATTATTATTATTATTATTATTATTATTCCTATTTTACAGATGAAGAACCTGAGGCAGAACAAGAAACTTATTCAGGGTCATATATAGCTAATGTCTGAGAAACTCATCCTGACTCCAAGTTTAGCACTCTATGCATTGTGACATCTAGCTGCCTCAATTCATTATTAACATCATAATTAGATAGAACTGATGGTTGAGACTGGTGATTTTAATTAGACTTCTGTTTTATCCTATAATAATTTTGATGTTTAATTAATTTAGTGTGATTGCATAGGGGTAGATTATTATTACTATTATAATTTTCTAGTAATAGTAGTATACATTTAGTCAGTCTAGTCAATTAATATTTGTGTATGAAAGACATATGTTAATGCATTTATATTTATGTGTGTGTATTTAGGATAATTAGACAACTAGGTTCTTTTTTTTATAATAAGCCCCCCACATTTTAAACTCCAATCTGTAACGTTACTGTTTCCTAATCTATATTAAAGTTCACTTGTTAATCATGAAATATTGATTTAGGGACCTCAACCCTTTTGGTGTGTAGATGAATGTAGGACTTGGCACCTCCACCTTCTTTTTTATTTTATTTTCTTGCTGAGGCAGTCGGGATTAAGTGACTTTGCCCAAGGTCACACAATTAGGAAGTTTAAGTGTCTGAGTTCACATTTGAACTCAGGTCCTCCTGACTTCAGAGCTGGTGCTCTATACACTGCGCCACCTAGCTGCCCTGACCTTTACCTTCTTTTGCTTAATCATTTTGTTTAAACCCAGTTGTAGGTGCATGACTTGATATGATGTGGAAAGTTCCCCAATTTAGAAAAATACTATAAAAGTATAAAGTAGCTTTTATAAATATAAAGTATAAAAATACTTCTAGATCACTCTTTTTTGCCTAACATAAGGAGAGTCAGCAGATATGACCCCTACCTTATTCATCCTGCAACCATCCATGCTGATACATTATTTCTGGTCCTCTTGTAGGGTCAAGAGCATGATCTATCAACTATTGAAACTCTATGAGAATCTGCCTGTGAGATTGTGCCTCTTCTGCATTTCACACTATGGCCATGGGGAAAAGGGGCATCTCAGATCATGAGGAAGATCTGAGATTCTATTCATCAAAGGGGAGCAGTTATTGCTTGGGATCTCTATCTCTGTTTCTTTTATTGTAGATTGGACAATTTTGGACCCTACAAAAAAATCACTAGCTGAAACAGGATAGAGGTAGCAAAGAAGGGGGCACATTAAAGAACCTCTGGGGATACCCACAGTTAACAAATGTGACCTAGATGAAGATATAACAAAGAAATCTAAAGAGCAATCAGATTAGAAAGTGAGAAGAGAATATAAAGAAGAGGATGATCGGCAATTAAGAGTTCACTGTTAACTTTGAATGGTGAGGTCTGAAGCCAGAGTGCATAGAGTTAAGAAGAAAGTGAGATTAAAGGAAGCAGAAGCATCTTATTGATGTTGATGGAGTGTTCTCAGTTTCTCCAGGAGTTTAGCCCTGAAAGAGAAGAGAACAGATATATGAGAGGAATGAACAAATCAAGGGAAGTCTATAGAAACATGGGTGTGTCTTTTAACAGCCAGATGACTGGGAATCATTGAAGATTAGTGAGAGCAGCCAAAACTATAAAGACCTGAAATTCAAACATAGTTTTCTAAAACCCAGGGAACTAAGAAGATCAGAAAATAAGGAGGAGATGGATCTAAGTGTTGAGTCCCACAGTCCCTAGAGTGCCAAGGACAGGGGAAGGCTGAAGAGAAGGGAAACAGCAAATCAGAACACAAAAGCTATTTGAGCTCATGAGGAGGGGCTGCACAGATTAACTGAAGGAATTCTTTGTCCTCACCATGACCTGCAGTCCTTCTAATTCTTAGTACTTTGCCAAGCCATCACTTCTATTCAGGCTGCACTTTTTTCCCTTCGCAGTATCAGTCCTTTGGTGAATACTGTCCTCTTCTCATAAATCCCTTGCTCCCTTATTCTTTTGCTCCTCAATACTTGCCAAGCCCCACCCCTGGATTATTGCCATCTTCTCTGCTTCTACTCACTCACATGCTGCTGAATGGAACTGGAGGAAGTCATGCAATCACACTGCCTGGATCCCACTACACATTTGTTACCTAATCACAACTAGGTTCTTATTGCATGTATCCAGGCAGTCCTTTTATTCCTCCCTAATTGTTTTTTTATCTCTGCTGTGCACATTACAAACCATTCTTTTCTCTCCTCAAGCCTCTCTCATCATTCCCTTCCACCTTACTCTTTCAATTGAATTCCCCTTTTGTGCTTTTTAAGTAAACCAAGGCCATTTGCTGAGGGTTTCCTCTTTCCTCATCTTAATCTTGACATAATTACTGTCCCATCACCCCCTTTCTCTGCCTTTTACTTATTTCTTCTTTTTGATGAAAAGTTTACCTTTCTCTTCACCAAGGCTAATAATGCCTCTGTATGATCCTATTGTCTCATCTTCTTCAATACATTGCCCCCACGATTGTCCTTTTCTCCCTTTGTAATTCTACCTACTTAATCCCTCACTGCTGCCTATAAGTATGTCCTCGTCTCCTCTATTCTCAAAAAACCACTCATTAGACCACAGTCTCTACCAGCTATCATTCAATACCTTTCCTAATTTTCTCAGCCAAACTCCTTGTAAAATTTTCATAACCAGTGCCTCTCTCTCTGCAATTTGTCTTCTGACTTCATCACTTACCTGAAGCTTTTCTTTTCCCAAATTACTGGTGATTTCTTAATTGCTAAGTCTGATGACTTATTTTTAGTTCTAATCCTTTTTGACCTCTCTGCTTCAATTTACCCTTATCAGCTATTCTTCCCAGACCCCCTGTTTTCTCTGGTGTTTTTTGTTTTGTTTTGTTTTTTATGATTGTTTTCTCCAAGTTTTCTTTGTTTCCTTAGTTACCTATATCAGAAGTGTCAGAACACACAGCCCTCAGCGTGCCATAATGTGGTTGAACCAGATGAAAATGTTTTTGGGAAATCTTTAAATAGTTATTATATTTACATAATTAATATAATGTTTTAATTAATAGAATATAACATATATTATATAATATATAATGCTATATTATATATTATAATATAAAGTAATTTAATTAATATAATAATATATATTTAAATATATAGAGTATAATGAAACATACATAATATTATACTGTAAAATTAAATCAATATGTCGCCCACAGAGATCCTTATATATGGATTTCATGGCCCCTGTTTCTGTTTGACCTTGATATCATTGACCTATATCATCCCCACTCTTACGGGTTCAGTTACAATCTCTGTGACTTTCAGATCTGTGTATCCAGCTCCATGTCAACAGCTGCCTCCTAGACATTTCAAATTGGCTGTCCCGTAGGCACCTCCAACTTAGCACATTCAAAAGAGAACACATCTTTTTCTCTTTAGACTAAGCTTTCTTCTGAACCTGCTTGTTCATGTTGAACACACTTCTCTTCTTGGGGTCCCCCAGAATCACAACCTCAGTATCATCCTCAGTTCCTCCCTCTTACTCATTTTTATGTATCTTCCAAAGTCCTTGGTTTGGGCCCTTTTACCTGGACTGTTGTAATATCTTGTAATTAATTGTTCTTACTTCTAATATCTCCTTATTTCAGACCATTCCATAAAGTATTTTTTTCCTAAAGCATGGGACTTAACCCCTTCCTCAGGCATCCAATGGCATCTTACTAGAAAATGTTCTTTTTGACATTTATAGCCCATTCCTACATTTACAATCCATTCTAGACTTATTAGCCTACATCCGCATTCCTTGTATTACCTTTCCTTCCTGCCTAGAATACATTCCCTTATTCCTCTGCCTTGAGGAGTCTTTACTTCCTAGTAGCTCAAGCACTATTTCTTACAGGAAGCCTTTGCTGAACCTCACCCACTCACTCATACAAACTGTAGTTTACTCCCCCAAATTACCTTGTACTCATTTTGTATTATTTTATGTTGAGATATATATATATATACACACACACACACACGCACACACACACACATATCTGCAACAACATGATTTAGAAGAGCAGTAGTAACTAAGGAGTTCTTTCCCTGACTTCATCTGTGATCCTAGAATATTTGGTTTTTATTTTGAGATCCTTTAACTTCTGAAGGGGAAAGCAGAGCTTGTAATGTGGCATAAACTTGGGATAGTTTAGGCTGAGTTATATAAAGCTTTTCAGGAAATGGTTCTGATATCATGACTGATTTATTTGTTCACAGAGAGGTGTGTATGTATTTTGCACAGGAAGTGTGCTCTTTGAGGGCAGGGACTGTTTCAATACCTTTTGTCTGATTTTATTTTTGTCTCTTAGCCTAGTTCTTGTCATAGTAGATTTTAATAAAGGGGTATTGATCTTCATTTTATGGATAATGAAACAGAGGTTCAGAAAAGTGAAGAAATATAAAATTTTTCCATGTCTAGGGCTCTTTCTAATTCTAAACTGCCTAGTTCATTCATCTTGGAGATTTAACCAGAATGTCCCATTTTCCTGAATATTTTAATGCATTGAAGTTTTAGTTGGGCTCTTCTATTATTAGAATATTTTAAACAGGTCAGGATCCACTAAAACTTAGCTGATATTATTACTTCTTAGAAGAATAATCTTGAAGTACCTATGCAAATATATATTTCATAGTTTAAGACCTAAATTTATTTTAAGAAATAATTAAAAATCAAATAAAAGAAATAATTTTTTAAAGGAGGAAGAATATTATACATCATTGATAACATAAAGTCTATTAACTTAAAGCCATCAGCAGTATAGATAGCAGCAAGATGAGCTGAAAGAGCAATGGTAACTAAGGAGTTTTTCCCTGGCTCCAGCTGTGATTTCAAGTCTTTGTTTAAATTTTGAGTTCTTTTTGTGTTTGAGGGAAAAGCAAAGCTTGTATCCAAGCACGAAGTTGGGGTAGTCTAGGCCTTTCAACAAATGGTTCTGCCACCACACTGATTTATTTGTTCACATTTTCAGTCCTGAGCTATTTAAGGATCATGGATTGTGCTGTGGTAGATCTCTGAGCTCACATTTTAAAGAGACATTTGCAAAAGATGGCAAGAGGAATATATAATCAAAGATGAATACAGAAAAGTAGTTGGATCCAGTAAGAGTATCATACAGAAAACTAATAAGCTGAAGCTCAAGAGAAAAAAAATATTAAGAGCAACAAAAAGGGATTTCTTTAGCTGTTTGGAATAAGATAAAGAAAAGAAAGAAATGGACTCCCTGCTTTGGAACAAATATATTATAAAAGTTCATTGGGGAAAGAAGAATACATTCAGCTCCTATATGACTTCAGTCTTCTTTATCAAGCAGAATACTAGAGGAAAAACTTGGAGTTAGAGTATATGATTTATATTCTAACCCTGCCATTTGTTTACCTAGATGAACTTAGGATGGAGTAACTTCTCTGGGCTTCAACTTGAGCAACTATAAAATGAAAAGGTTAGAACTAGATAGATGGTCACCTAGAAAAAATAACTTAGAACTAGATAGTCATCTAGGAAAATAACAACAAAATTCATCTGGAAGAACAAAAGGTCAAGACTTTCAAAGGAACTAATGAAAAAAAAAATTAAATGAAGGTGGCCTAGCTGTACCAGAAACTATATTATAAAGCAACGGTCACCAAAACCATTTGGTATTGGCTAAGAAATAGACTAGTTGATCAGTGGAATAGGTTAGATTCACGGGATAAAATAGTCAATAACTTTAATGATCTAGTGTTTGACAAACCCAAAGACCACAGCTTTGGGATAAGAATTCACTGTTTGACAAAAACTGCTGGGAAAATTGGAAATTAGTATGGCAGAAACTAGGCATTGACTCATGCTTAACATCGTCCACCAAGATAAGGTCAAAATGGGTTTATGATCTAGGCATAAAGAATGAGATTATTAATAAATTAGAGGAACCTAGGATAGTTTACCTCTTAGACCTGTGAAGGAGGAAGGAATTTGTGACTAAAGAAGAACTAGAGATCATTATTGATCACAAAATAGAAAATTCTGATTATATCAAATTAAAAGGCTTTTGTACAAACAAAACTAATGCAGACAAGATTAGAAGGGAAGCAATAAACTAGGAAAGCATTTTTATAAGATTCTGACAAAGACCTCATTTCCAGAATATATAAAGAATTGACTATAAGGAATCAAGCCAGTCTTCAATTGATAAATGGTCAAAGGATATGAACAGACAATTTTTGGATGAAGAAATTGAAACTATTTCTTGTCATATGAAAATCTGCTCCAAATCATTATTAATCAGAGAAATGCAAATTAAGACAACCCTGAGATATCACCACATACTTGTCAGATTGGCTAGGATGATAGGAAAAGATAATGATGAAGGGGATGTGGGAAAACTGGGACGTTGATACATTGTTGGTGGAATTATGAACGAATACAACCATTCTGGAGAACAGTTTGGAACTATATTCAAAAAGTTATCAAACTGTGCAGTTTGATCCAGCAGTGTTACTACTGGGCTTATATCCCAAAGAGTTCTTAAAGAAGGGAAAGGGACCCACATGTGCAAAAATGTTTGTGGCAGCTCTTTTGTAATAGTTAGAAACTGGAAATTGAATGGATGCCCATTGATTGGAGAAAGGCTGAATAAATTGTGGTATATAAATGCTATGGAATATTATTGTTCTGCAAGAAATGACCAGCAGGATGATTTCAGAAAGGCCTAGAGAGACTTACATGAACTGATGTTGAATGAAATGAGCAGGACCAGGTGATCATTATATACTTCAACAACAGTACTATATGATGATCAATTCTGATGGATATGGCTCTCTTCAACAACGAGATGAACCAAATCAGTTCCATTTGTTCAATAATGAAGAGAACCAGCTACACCCAGCGAAAGAACTATGGGAAATTAATATGAAACACTACATAGCATTTCCAATCCCTCTGTTTTTTTTCTGCTTGCATTTTTGATTTCCTTCTCAGATTATTTTTATCATATTTCTAAGCAAAATAACTATGGATATGTAAATTTATATTGCATTTAACATATACTTTAACATATTTAACATGTTTTGGTCTACCTGCCATCTAGGGGAGGTAGTGGGCGAAAGGAGGGGGAAAAATTGGAACAGAAGGTTTTGCAAGGGTCAGTGCTGAAAACTTACCCATGCATATGTCTTGTAAATAAAAAGCTATAATAAAAAAAATGCCAAAAAAAAAAAAAAAAGAATTAGATGGTCACTAAGATTGTTTCCAACTCTTCAACTATCATTATATGACCTTCAATGGAAATGGAAAAAACTTGAGTAAGAATGAATTAAAATTTATTAAGTGAGAAGATTTTTAAAAGAATTCATACCTGCTTTAAAGAAAATCATAAGTCCAGATTACATTTTCAAATTTCATTTGAAGATACTGGAAGAAGTTAAGAACTTGATCCCCAAAACCACTGTCAATAATTGTTAATAAATAAACCATAAACTTAGTACTTATCTTGGGCAAAACTCAATAATGAATTTTATTGCTAAACAGCTTGTGAACATGTAAAAGAGCAAACTATCCAAATTTAGAAGGATGAAGTTAAACAAAACAATGTCTTCTTTCTTGGTATCCTTAATGCTTAGTTAGCATACTAGTTACTAGCACATAGTAGTCCTGCACACAGTAGTTACTTCTTGTTAAATAGCGAGAGCAAAATAACTTATTGGAATATAAAACTAAAAATCAAAGGAACTAATTGAGAAAAGGCCTATTTTCAAGGAAAGTTAATTTTTTTCTACCTCACCATTTCCATTTTATATTTGATCAAAATATGCCATTAGCCATATAGTCGTCGTCTTCTTTTTTTTTTTTTTTTTTTTTTTTTTTTCTTCTGAGGCTGGGGTTAAGTGACTTGCCCAGGGTCACACAGCTAGGAAGTGTTAAATGTCTGAGACCAGATTTGAACTTGGGTCCTCCTGAATTCGGGGCTGGTGCTCTATCCACTATGCCACCTAGCTGCCCATAGTCTTCTTTTAAAATTACACATTATACTTGCACAATATACCAGTTACTTTATGTGCAATGAAAAAATAACAGGGAAAAGGAATCAAAAAAGAGAGAAAG
Organism: Sminthopsis crassicaudata; assembly: GCF_048593235.1. Classification (NCBI taxonomy): domain Eukaryota; kingdom Metazoa; phylum Chordata; class Mammalia; order Dasyuromorphia; family Dasyuridae; genus Sminthopsis; species Sminthopsis crassicaudata. Next base: position 315,916,446 of record NC_133618.1, read on the forward strand.
CTATATTTCACTAATCGGGGTGTAGATGAATCAAATCCTAGTCTTCTAATTGTGAATGTATTATTTTCCTTGATCAGAGTTCTGTTTAACTTTTTACTAATACCTCTGGTCTGCAACTAGAATATCAGTTGTGTGTTTATCCTTCATTTCCATCTGTGCAGGTTTCATTGGGATCTGTTTCATTGATGGACTGTCCATCAGATTGGAATCTGATCTGCCCATTGACAAACTATGTAGTTCATAATAGTCTTTCATTAGTTTGCTAAGTGGTATATGCTATCTTAAAATGACATCACAAACTCATCTTGCTCTGCTTCAACTTAATGTGGTAGTTGTTTTCAGTCTTGACTTATTACACTTCATGTCAATCATGGCAAGTCCCAGGGTCTTCTCAGCTTCTGCTTCAAAAGAGGTACCAGGAATAGGGGAAGGAAGGACCAGTAGCAGAGAGAGGAAGAGGAAGAGAGAGGCTGCCAACTACATTTTAAGAAGTATATTGAGAAATTAAAATATGTGCAGAAAAGTGTTACAGCCAACACGTTGGATAAACATTCAATATCCAAAAAGATCTTTATGGGATAGAACGTTGGGCTGAATCTAGTAAAGAAAGATTAAATTTATTAGAGAGATTGTAAAATTTTTATACTTGGGTTAAAAAAATCAACCACATAAATTAAAAATGAGGCAGAAAACATTCTGTTTGAAAAATTCCACCTCTGCATAATGAGACCTGTATTTCCAGAGTTGGGCAGTGTGGGAATTTGCTTTGTGTAGCCATACATATTTGTTTATAAGGTTTTTTCCTTCTTTTTATTCCCTGGTGGTGGGGACGAGTATAGCTGGCAATAATGTCAAAAAAGAAAAGATGGGGAAAGACGTCAAGAGAACATTTTTTTTTAAATGCACAAAAGAGAACAGAAGGGCCAGAAAGAAATATAAATGGGACAGCCTTGAAAGTTACATGTCGAATTTATTATGTACTTAGACCAAAATCTAAGCTGAAAATAGTAGAGATTCACTATCTCATGTATAATTCTCCTCTTCTGATTTTTATATAGAAATGCTTATTTTATTGGTGTTAATTTTTAGAATAAAACTAAAATTTAAAAAAGAAAAATCCCATTTCTGATACTTAAGACATATGATGATTGGTAAATCACCTAATTTTATTTAATTCACTTCATCAAAGTAAATTTTCTTTCTTTTTTTATTAAAGCATTTTATTTTCAACACATGCACAGATAATTTTCAACATTCACCCTTGTAAAATCTTGTGTTTCAAATTTTTTTCCCTTCTTTTCCCCCACTATCTCCTCTAGATGGCAAGTAATCCCATATATGTTAAATGTGTGCAATTCTTCTATACATCATATTTCCACAATTATCATGCTGCACAAGAAAAATCAGATCAAAAAGGAAAAAAAAATTGGAAAGAAAACAAAATGCAAGCAACAACAACAAAAAATGAAAATACTGTGTTGTGGATCCACACTTAGTCCCCACAGTCCTGTCTTTGGGTGCAGATAGCTGTCTTCATTTTGCAAGACCATGGAAACTGACCTGAATCAACTTATTGTCCATCAGAAGTGCTCATTGTATAATTTTGCTGTTGCTGTGTACAATGTTCTTCTGGTTCTACTCACAAAGTAGATTTTTAAAAGCACCTACCATGTGCAGGAAACTGTACTATGTATAGAGGATAAAAAAATATAAATAAAATAAAATAGTTCCTGCTTCGAAAAAGATTGAAAGATATGTATACATATAAAATAATTTACGGAGACGGAGACAACTAATAGCAAGGTTACCAGAAAAGGTACTAATAGAAATGGTACTTAAGCTGAAACTTGAAGAATAGGGATTCTTGATCTCTCCACTTTGGTTTTCTTCTCTCTAAAATGTGGATGAAATTTCTGTTACCCATCTCTAGATGGTTATTGTAAGACCATGCAAATTTAAAAGATTTATTATATTAAAAATAACATTACCTATACTACATTAAACGATTAATGATGATAGAGTTATCCAAAGAGATGTCCTGTGAATTGGATGAGCTCCTTGTTCTTCTACAGGTTGTAGCATGGACAGTATGACTATTTGCCAATGATGTGGTAGACAATTTATTTAATTTCAACATATTTTTATTTAGATATCTATAAGGATAACCCTTTAGAAGGTGTAAAGATGAATTAAACATAATGGCCGTAAGACATTAGAGTAAGTTTGAGTATATAGTGAGGATAGGGTAGAATAAGTATGGTGGTGAGTATATAGGTGGAATAATACAGGAATACAAATATAAGGTGGGATGATGTATCATACAAGAGGTATAAAGTACCGGTAGGGTAGAAAAGGAGGACTGATTCAAGGTTGGAGGGTATGGGTACATTTCCATGCAAAACAGTATATCTTGAAAGATGAAATATTCAGTCACATTTAAATGGTACTTTATAGCTTACAAAATACTTTCCTCAGCAAATCTTGTATAGTGGGTAATATAATTAGTCTATCAAGAAATGTTTATGCCAGGGACTATACTATATAGTGGAGATAGAAATACAATGAAGGAAACAATCCTGATTCCCATTATATTCTAATGGGGTGACAGGTAATATCTTCATTTTCTCAATGTAGAAACTGAGGTGTTGATTGGTAAAGTGATTGAGCCAAATGCCCACAGCTAGTAAGTAGTAGAGCTCGAGGCCAAGCTTTCTAATTCCACATAAGATGTTTTTTTTCAACATACCACACAGGTGCAGATTCAGGGAGAGGGCATAACAGAGAAAATGGCCCAAGTACAGATGCAAAGACAAGATAATGCAGAATATATTTAAGTACCAGTGAGCAACACTTTAACTGGTAGGCACATTACCTGTGGTAGAGTAATAAGCAAGAAAGGATAAATTGAAAAGATATTTTGGAGGGCCAAAGCTTCCAAACAGAGGCTCTAGATTTAATTGACAATGAGTAAACAATGAAGATGTTACTAGGGGAGTAACTTGATTTCTCCATTATGGATGAAATTGAACTAGTTGATTTCAAATGAATTAGTTCATTTCACATTCTAGAATTCTGTAAGAACTAATAGAATTTACTAGGAAGTTCTAAAAGACATGTTTTTTCCCCTGCCTAGTCTTTGATTTTTTACCTAATTCTTTTTTTTTTTTTTTTATGTACTGCAATTACATTTCCTTTTCAATAATTGTTTTCCCAACTTTCTTACATTATTTTGACTTCTGCCACTGTAACATGAAAAGAACTCCTGGGTGAGTCATTTTTACATGGCTTCTTTTATCTTGGTAGAAGCCAGGATTTTAAAAAGCGGTAACCAACCACTGGAAAACTTTGGTGAAAATCTTTTTTTATTTTATTTATTTATTTATTTATTTTTTAAATAAACTGTCACAGTAAAACTTAAGGTTACTTAGCTTTTCCCCTCCTTCTCCAAACACAGTCCTAAATACCGGTTAGTAGTGGCTTTTTATAATCATCCAGTTTTATGAGAAGAACTTTTTCCTGCCCTAATCATTATTAACTTAATAAAACTTTGAAGCGGTTTTCTGTTGATGGATTTGTGAGAATATCCTTGTCTTTATTATATAGGCACAGGATAGATTAAATCACTCACCTTATAAAGTCATCTGAATAAAAAGAACCAGTCTCACGAATAAGTCAGGAGAGTGAAATGGAATAGATTTCTTTGACCCATAATTTATCTGAAAGTTGGTCTTGTTTGACTCACCTTTAGAATAAAATATATACTTTTTCAGTCAGACATCTTTCTCCATCTTATTTTGCAGTCTTGTTTCATGTTATTTCCTTTTATAGACTAAGCGGAGCTCTTAGCTCTTCCCCAAATACTGCTATTCTTCATGAGGGGAATGCATTCCTTTTACAATGCTGTTTTTTAGAACCTTTATCTTACTTCATGTGCCACTTATCCCAAGATCTTTCCAGTTCTGATTCTGTCCCTCTTCAAATTAGTTCCTGTTGAAGGAGTTGTCTGAACAATTCTCAAACTACACTTCCTTAGTAGGCCTTTCATGAACCCATTGATCAATGATATCTCTAAAATGTAAGCTTTGGGTGTAGACTGTTTGCTGTGCATTTTTTTTAATTTAAAAAGGTATAGAGTAGAGCTTGGCATGGCAGTGGTGGCCCAAGATGGCATCATCCAGATACAGTGGTGGAATAATTAATTCCTGGGAATAGGCCTGAGGCATTTTGGACAGTACTATATTCTTGGATCCAGTCTTCTGACCAGAACTAGAAGAGTAGCAAAGGACTGAGCCATGATATGAGGAACAGAACCCCAAAACATTAATTACTATTATTTTCATTAATTATATAACTTGTGAAAGTCCAGGGAGTAGAGAATTGACTCTTTAAACTCATAAATATTCTCTTTGGAGGGAATCTTCAGGCACAAGGTGGTACAGTAAATCTGCAGAACTCTACATTTGAAGTGGGGTGAAGAAATGTAGGAAGGGGCTCACAAAAAAGGGAAGGATTATTTATAGGCTCAGATTTAAGACATATTTGCACTTTATGGGAAGAAATCCCAACTGACTTTTATTCTTAATAGATAATTTTCAGGGATCATCTATATATAATATTATCTGGAATCAAGGGAATCCTCAATGAGGGTATTAACAAATAGACAATGTGGTTTTTAAATAGTATAAGGCTCCATGTTATAGGTTCTTTTTCAACAAGATGTCTTTTGTATGAAATACATCAGAATAAAGGCATGTCATAAAACTGAATAGGAGGGATGTTCATCAAATTGACCACTGTGGTGGAAATAATAATCCAAAGTTTCCCTTTAAAGTGGAGCCATAGGGGCAGAGCCAAGATGGCAGAGAGGACACACGCTTCTTCTATCTGAGCTATTCCTTGCCCTCAGACTACTTCTTTCATGATATGGCCTCGGAATTAGTGCTTGACTGAAAAAACTCACGAATATTGGGAATACAGCACATCACCAACAGAAGATATCCTCGAAATCACGAGAAAAGGTCAGTTTTTACTCGTAGGTGAGGATGGTTAGACAGGTGTAGACTGCAGGCAGGCAGTAAGAGCACGGAAGGCAGCTAACGCTGAACAGACTGGAGTGGGGTGGGATGTGGTCTCAGCTGGTGGAAAATTTGTGGGGAGAACTTTACCACAGTGTGAGCTACTTTGCCCTGGCAGCAAGCCAGGAGATCAGCAGAGAACCTATAAACACTGGGTAAAGACTATATCCCCAAAATGCTAGAGTCTCTCAGGACCTGACCACACCTACCTAGCACCCAGATGACTCAGCATGCTTTCAGAGTCTCAGAGTTGCAAGAAGAAATAGACAGCAAAACTATAATAGTGGGAGATCTCAACCTTGTACTCTCAGAATTAGATAAATCAAACCATAAAACAAATAAGAAAGATGTTAGATAAATAGAATATTAGGAAAGTTAAATATGATAGAGAAAACTGAATGGAGACAGAAAGGAGTACAGTTTCTTCTCAGCAGTTCATGGAACCTATACAAAAATTGACCATATATTAGGACATAGAGACCTCAAATTCAAATACAGAAAGGCAGAAATAGTAAATGAATCCTTCTCAAATCATGATGCAATAAAAATTACGTTCATTAAAAAACCAGATCAAAAAGTAATTGGAAACTAAATAATCTCATCCTAAAGAATGGTTGGGTGAAATAGCAAATCATAGACACAATAATTTCACCCAAGAAAATGACAATAATGAGATGTCATACCAAAATATGTGGGATGCAGCCAAAGGAGTAATAAGGGAAAATTTTATCTCTGGAGGCTTACTTGAATAAAATAGAGAAAGAGAAGGTCAATGAATTGGGCTTGCAATTTAAAAAGCTAGAAAAAGAACAAATTAACCCCCCAATCAAAAACTAAACTTGAAATTCTAAAAATAAAAGGCGAGAGTTAAAAAAAAAACTATTGAATTAATAAATAAAACTAAGAGTTGGCTCTATGAAAAAAAAAACCCAACAATATTTTAAACCCTTAGTAAATTTGATTAGAAAAAGGAAAGAGGAAACTCAAATTGTTAGTCTTAAAAATGAAAAGGGGAGAACTTGCCACTAATGAAGAGGAAATGAGCAATAATTAGGGAGTTACTTTGCCCAACTTTATGCCAATAAATTCGATAACTTAAATGAAATGGAAGAATACCTTCAAAAATATGGTGTGCCCAGATTAACAGAGGTTAAATTGGTTAAACAGTCCCATTTTAGAAAAAGAAATAGAACAAGCTATTAACTCCCTAAGAAAAAATCCCCAGAACCGGATGGATTTACAGGTGAATTCTACCAAACATTCAAAGAACGATTAACTCCAATGCTATGTAAATTATTTGAAAAAATAGGGATTGAATTAGTCCTACCAAATTCCTTTTATGACACAGACATGGTACTGATACCTAAACCAGGTAAGTTGAAAACAGAGGAAGAAAATTATAGACCAATCTCCCTAATGAATATTGATGCAAAAATATTAAATAAAATATTAGCAAAAAGACTACAGAAAATCATCCCCAGGATAATGCACCATGACCAAGTAGGGTTTATACTAGGAATGCAGGAATGCAATATTAGGAAAACTATTAGCATAATTGACTATATCAATGACCAAATTAATAAAAACCATATAATCATCTCAATAGATGCAGAAAAAGCATTTGATAAAATCCAACATCCATTCCTATTAAAAATATTTGAGAGCATAGGAATAAATGGACTTTTCTTTAAAATAGTAGCATCTATTTAAAACCATCAGAAAACACCATATGTAATAGAAATAAACTGGAACCATTCCCAATAAGATCAGGAATGAAACAAGATTGCCTACTATCACCATTACTATTCAATATTGTATTAGAAATGCTAGCTTTGGCAATAAGAGTTGAGAAAGAGATTAAAGTAATTAGAGTAGGTAATGAGGAAATCAAAATAATCACTCTTTGCAGATGATATAATGGTATACTTAGAGAACTTCAGAGATTCTACTAAAAAGCTATTAGAAATAATCCACAACTTGAGCAAAGTTGCAGGATCCAAATAAATCCACATAAATCCTCAGCATTTTTATACATCACCAACAAAATCCTATAGCAAGAGATATGAAAATAAATTCCATTTAAAATAACCATAGATAGCATAAAATATATGAGAATCTATCTGCCAAAGGAAAGACAGGAACTATATGAATAAAACTACACTTTCCATGCAAATAAAGCCAGCTTTATAGAATTGGAAAAATATTAAGTGCTCTTGCATAGGCCGAGCAAATATAAAGATGACAATACTACCTAAATTAATTATTTATTTAGTGCTATACCAATCAAACTCTCAAGAAACTTATTTTAATGACCTAGAAAAAAATAACAAAATTCATATGGAAGAATAAAAGGTCAAGAATTTCAAGGGAACTGATGAAAAAAAAAATCAAATGAAAGTGGCTTAGTTGTACCAGATCTAAAATTATATTATAAAGCAGCAATCATCAAACCCATTTGGTACTGGCTAAGAAATAGACTGGTTGATCAGTGGAATAGGTTAGGTTCATAGGAGAAAATAGTCAATAACTTTAATAATCTAGTGTGTGACAAACCCAAGGACCACAGCCTTTGGGGTAAGAATTCACTGACAAAAACTGCTCAAAAAATTGGAAATTCGTATTGACAGAAACGCTTAACATCATACACTAAGATAACATCAAAATGGATTCATGATCTAGGCATCAAGTATGAGAGTATAAACAAATTAGAGAAACCTAGGATAATTTACCTCTCAGGTGGAGGAGGAAAGAATTTGTGACCAAAGAAGATTTAGAGATCATTATTGATCACAAATAGAAAATTTTGATTATGTCAAGTTAAAAAGCTTGTATATCAAACAAAACTAATGGAAACAAAATTAGAAGGGAAGCAATAAACTGGGAAAACATTTTTACAGTTAAAGGTTATGATAAAGGCCTCATTTCCAAAATAGAAAGAGAATTGATTCTAATTTATAAGAAATAAGCCATTCTACAGTTGATAAATGGTCAAAGGAGATGAACAATTTTCAGATGATGAAATTGAAACTTTCTACTCATATGAAAGAGTGCTCCAAATCACTATTGATCAAAGAAATGCAAATTAAGACAACTGAGATATCACTACACACCTGTCAGATTGGCTAAAATGACAGGAAAAGGTAATGACAAATGTTGGAGTGGATGCGGGAAAAATGGGACACTGATGCATTGTTGGGGGAGTTGTGACTAGATCCAACCATTCTGGGGAACAATTTGGAACTATACTCAAAAAGTTACCAAACTGTGCATATCCTGTGATGCAGCAGTGTTACTACAGGGTTTATATCCCAAAGAGATATTTAAAAAGGGAAAGGGACTTGAATGTGCAAAAATGTTTGTGGCAGCCCTTTTTGTAGTGGCCAGAAACTGGAAATTGAAGCGATGCCCATCAATTGAAGAATGGTTGAATAAATTGTGATATTTGAATGTTATGGAATATTACTGTTTTGTAAGAAATGACCAGCAGGATGAACATAGAAAAGCTTGGAGAGACTTACATGAACTGATGCTAAGTGAAATGAGCAGAACCAGGAGATCATTTTACACTTCACCAACAATACTATATGAGGATTTATTCTGGTGAAAGTGGATATCTTCAATAATGAGAAGATCCAATTCAGTTCCAATTGATCAATGATGGATAGAATCAACTACACCCAGAGAAATGGGAAATCAATGTGGACTACTTGCATTTTTGTTTTTCTTCCCAGGTTATTTTTACCTTCTGAATATTATTTTTCTTGTGCAGCAAGAGAAGTGTATGGATCTGTACACATGTATTGTACTTAAGATATACTTTAACATGTATGACACTGCCTGCCATCTAGGAGAGGGAGTCGAAGGAGGGAAGGGAAAAGTTGGAGCAGGGGACAATGTTGAAAAATTACCCATGCATATGTTCTGTCAATAAAAAGCTATAATGAAAAAAAATTACCTCCCAAAAATAAATAAATAAACTGGAGCCATATTGTTATTATCAATTTTTTTCTGGCATTATTTGGCCCAGGGGTCTTATTCATTTATTACATTTTGTGCTGAAACTGCCAGTTCACTCTATGTCCCCACTGTTCATTTCCTCCCTCCCCTGCCTCATTTGGAAGATTCTCTTTTCAAGTAGAAGCAGCATATGTAATAAGGGAAGTATATTGTTACCTCTTCTCCTTATGTATTGAGTTGTTTTCTTTGAAGTAGATTATAAATCCCTGTAAGAATGAACGAATCAATAAATAAGGCTTGTTTTCCATTTCTCCTTATTCGAGGTATGTGTTCATACTATATTCCTTGGGGCCAGAGATTGTTTTGCTTTCAGTTTTTTCTATCATCAGTTTCAAATCTAGTACCTTGTATGTAATATATGTGTTTGTTAAATTGAATTTAATCGTTTTATCTCTGTTTTCCATCAGAAAATCGTTAATTGCCACTTGTGCTTTCTGTCTCCAGCAGGGTTGTATTGAAAGCAAAGACATAAGTAGGAACATTTTGAATGCATGAAATTTCTTCCCAAAAGAATAGCATTCTCACATACACACACATTTTTTCAACGTGAATCTCAGTTTTCCTTTTTACTCTATCTCCCTTTTGCCTTGTATTTGACTTAGACAAGAATTGCTGGCTTAGTTTCATTTACCATTTATGAAGAACAGTGTCTTAGTGTTTGAGGCCATGGCACTGCTAATAAATACTTAATTATATATGATATTCATATACCATTTTAGGCTTTTAAGAACTATCTAAAAGTCTTTTTTAAAAAGTTAATTGATAGGTAGAATATGTCAATACTGACTGTATCTCTGTTGAGGTATTTGTGGGGAGTGGGTGGGTGTTGTTTAAATGACTGTACCTTCTTTCCAGCACAAGGGCACAGCTGTGTAATCATTTTAATTAGTAACTACATGGCCAACTGACATCTAGCTAAGTCATTGAATTAGCCATTTCTGGAGTTGAGGAAGGGAACTATCAATGTAGTTCATGTACCCTTAATGTCCTTTTCATTAAATGAGTGGAGGCTGTATAGAAAACAGCTGCTGAAATTTGCACATGGGATGGTAGGAAGAAATGACCTTGGTGTGGAGATTTAAAATTGTTTAAACTCCTACTGAAAATCCAAGCATGTGACATCTTCAGAAGAAATAAGGAAAAGCTTTAGAAAATAGATCAGTCCAATCAGGAGTAGAACATGTGGCAGCCTTGTTTAACCTGAATAGCTTCTCTTCTTTTTCTGGCAAGAGGCAAGTTGCCAAGCACAAGGACAAAATAAATAGGCTTAATCTAATTGGGTCTGTAGATGAGAAAACACTTGGCCTGTTCTATTATGAAAGAGACATGCACAAAGTCAGCATTCCTTGAGCTTTTAAAGCATCATTATATATAACAAAATCTGTTTTCTTAGAAATGGAGTAAGAGACACAGCATTGGTTTAAGTGGTCTAGAAATTTGGATTTGTGACTTCAAGGTCTACCCTATGCAAGGAACATTTAAACAAAGATTAGTTTTTCCCCTTACCCCCCAAGAACTACAATTTTACAATTTTTATTGTTTACCTCTCCTACTACTACCGGAAAAATTTTCCTTTTTTTTTCAGATATTTTACAAACTAGAATAGGATGTGATAGGGAGAATTGAATGGGACCCATCACTACAGAATTTCAGAATGTGAGCAGACCTCAGCAGCTGTCCAGCCTTACCCATACCTGAAAAGTAACCCCAATACAACAGGGTCTTCTTTGTTTGAAAGAAAATGAAAGGAATGCACTGAAGGGAAACACGGCTCCTTCCAAAGCAACCAATTCATTCTACTTGTGCATAACTATCAGAGGAAGTTGTTTTTGACATTGTCTATGGTTGCTTCTTTGCCTCTGTATCAGGGGATAAACTAAGGCAATATTATCCTCCAATTCTTTTTTTTTTTCCCCTCTAAACTAAGCCTCCCCAGCTCTTTTGAATAATTTTTATATGACAGAGGCTTATGGCATAGAATTGGAAATTACATATAGAAGTATGGAGACTAGATATTATGAACCCCAACTCCATTTTGTTGCATGCCTTTTTATTAACTTCTTTAAAATTGCCATTTTTCAGCTTCTGACTCTGTTACCCCAATTGAGGTTTTCTTGCAAAGATACTGGACTCATCTGCCATTTCCTTCTCTAGCTCTTTTTATAGAGTTATGTAAGTGAAGAGATTTATCTGAAATTATGGCAAAAATCCATCACTCCAGACTCCCCGTCCAGCAGGAAAGAAAAAAATCTGGGATTTTATCTTCCACCCATTAGATGGCACCTATGAGAAAGGGTTCTGTTAATAATGAATTTAAAAATCCATGTTCTAAACTCCTCACTGAATATTTATTGTTTTGGCTGATGGCTGGTTGAAACTTTCTCCACATGACCCAGAACAGAAGCATTAAATGTGAGATTTTCCAAAAATTTCTCTATAATATATTCTGTTACGTGTTCAGGACTATTATTTCAGTCCATAATGTTATTCTGGGAAAATCTCCAAGTTTTATCTCATTATCCCTTTAAATATGTGATTTTACAAATATCTATAGATTTTCAGTGTGATTTTATAACTTCTGATACTATTAAAAAAAAAACATTTTAAATGTTTGTTGCTATCTTTTGTTTTTATGTCACCAAAATATATTCCTTTCCCCCATCCAATAGATGAGGAACCTGAGGCAAATAGGATTAAATTACTTATCCAGAGCCACACAACCAGATTTGACCTCAGGTTTTCCCAGTGCTTTATGCACTGTGCCTCTGTGCTCTCTACATCTGTAAAATGAGGGAGTTACTATGGACGATATTTCCAAGAACTTTTTCAGTGTAATTGTGCAGTATTATTCAATAGTCAGTCTTAGCCTCTTACATCCTGCTCCCATTATTCATGTGAAATTCTTTCTTCAAAGTCACCTCTTAATTCCAATTTTTTTTTCATTCTTCATCTTCTGCAATAGTTAATATTATTGATCACACCTATCTAATGAAAGTCTTTTCTTCCCTTGACTGCCACAACACTACTTACACTATCTCCTTAGATAATCTCATCTGTTTCCATGGCTTCAAATATCACATCAATGGAAATGGCTCCTATATCTATCTAGTCCCAGTTTTTTTCTTGATCTTCTGTGTGGCATCTCTCATTATCTGTTGGCTTTTTCCACCTGGAGAAGTCACACCAGCCTCTCAGAAACAAGTTCCCCCTAAACTGACTCCTGCTCACCACTTCTCATTGCTGTAGAAGGAGCCTTCATGTTCCCTCCCAGCTACTTAGGTTCATATTTAAATCCTCAGTGACTCATCATCATGTTCAAGAATTTACAAATACTGTGTGCCTTGTGTTATGCTAAGTATTGTGATTACAAAAGAAAAAGTGAATCATTCTCTACATTCAAGGATCCAACAAGGGGACATGCTACATGTCCATATGTAGATAGATTCAAAATATATGTAAAGTAGATGTAAATTCTTTTTTTTTATTTTGTTTTTTATTAATTTTTATAATTATAACATTTTCTTTGACAGTACATATGCATAGGTAATTTTTTTTTTTACCACATTATCCCTTGTACTCCCTTCTGTTCCGAGTTTTTCCCCTCCTTCCCTTCACCCCCTTCCCTAGACTTATTCCCATACTTATTAAATATCTTATAGTATATCCTAGGTACAATATATATGTGCAGAACCAAATTTTGTTGTTGTTGTTGTTATTGCAAAGGAAGGATTGTATTCGCACGGTAAAAATAATCTGGGAAGAGAAACAAAACGAAAAATAAACAACAACAACAACAAAAAAAAACACCAATGCTCACAGTTTACACTCATTTCCCAGGGTTCCTTTTCTGGATGTAGCTGATTCTGTCCGTCATTGATCAATTGGAATTGGATTAGCTCTTCTCTATGTTGAAGATACCCATTTCCATCAGAATACATCCTCATACAGTATCATTGTTGAAGTGTATAATGATCCCCTAGTTCTACTCATTTCACTCAGCATCAGTTGATGTAAGTCTCTCCAAGCCTCTCTGTATTCCTCCAGTTGGTCATTTCTTACAGAACAATAATATTCCATAACCTTCATATACCATAATTTACCCAACCATTCTCCAATTGATGGACATCCATTCATTTTCCAGTTTCTAGCCACTATGAAAAGGGCTGCCACAAACATTTTGGCACATACAGGTCCCTTTCCCCTCCTCAGTATTTTTTTGGGGATATAAGCCCAGTAGTAGCACTTCTGGGTCAAAGGGTATGCACATTTTGATAGCTTTTTGGGCATAATTCCAGATTGCTCTCCAGAATGGTTGGATTCTTTCACAACTCCACCAACAATGCATCAGTGTCCCAGTTTTCCCACAGCCCCTCCAACATTCATCGTTATTAGTTCCTATCATCTTAGCCAATCTGACAGGTGTGTAATGATATCTCAGAGTTGTCTTAATTTGCATTTCTCTGATCAATAGTGATTTGAGTAGATGTAAATTCAAGGCAAATTTAAATGAGAAGGCACTAGCAGCCAAGGGTGGAGCTGGAGGTGAGGACTTAATAGGTTTCCTCAGAAAGCAGTATTTGAGTAGAGGAGTTGAAGGCCATGGGTGAGAAGGGAGAACATTTCAGGCATGGGAAACAGAGAGTGAAAAGGCAGAGAGCCAATATGATTGCTCTATGGGGTGTAAGGAGGGGGAGTAAAATTGATCACATAGGAAGGACCCATGTTGTGAGGAATTTTTTTATTTTTGTTTTTATTTTTTTTCTGAGGCTGGAGTTAAGTGACTTGCCCAGGGTCACACAGCTAGGAAATGTTAAGTGTCTGAAACCATATTTGAACTTGGGTCCTCCTGAATTCAAGGCTGGTGCTCTATCCACTGCGCCACCTAGCTGCCCCTGTGAGGAATTTTAAATGCCTAATAGAGGAGTTTATATTTGATCCTAGAAATCATTTGAAACTTCTGGAGTTTATTGAAGGAGGAGGTAGGGATAACTTCATCAGGCTTGTCAAAATTAGAAAATTCATTTTGCTACTTATATGGTAGGGGAAGGAGGATCGGTGTGAAGAGAAACTTGAGGTGGGGAGACTATTTACAATTCTCTAAGTAGTTCACAGGCAAAGCGACAGTGAAGGCTTGGACTAGGGAGGTGGCTGAGCATACCACCCTCGAATCGGTTGTGTGAGAGAAGTAGAAATGTAATATTTCAAATCATATCTTGGACATGGGGAGACAGTAAGGGAAGAATTGAGGATTACATTAGTTGTAGACCTGGATGACTGGATGGATAATGGTACCTTCTATGGTGGAGGTGAATAACATCCAACTTGTGGTCAGCATGCGTTACACATCACAATTCCTGAGAGTGGCCAAACCAGTTAAAGTATAGTTGGGAAATATTTAATGAAATAAATTAGAATACAGTAAAATATAGATGTGATTACATTTTGAAATTGTCAGTACCCAGCCTTAAAGGATCCTTATGGGTTGAGTTTTGGTTCCCATCTCCCAGTTTGACATCACTACTCTGTAGTAATAGGGAAGTTTAGAAGAAGCAGGAATTTGGGGGAAAGATGTCAAGTTATGTTTTGAATGTGTTGAAATTGAGATGCTTATGAGACCTCTACTTTGAAATGCCGTGTGTGTGTGTGTGTGTGTGTGTGTGTGTGTGTGTGTGTGTGTGTGTGTGTGTTTAAAATTTTCCTAGTTAATTAACTTTGCATCAGTAATGAGGGATGACTTTTTTTTTTCTTGGATGGGGGAGAGGAATATATTTTGGTGACAAAAACAAAAGATAGCAACAAACATTTAAATTTTTTTAACAGCATCAGAAGTTATAAAATCACACTGAAAATCTATAGATGTTTGTAAAATCACATATTTAAAGGGATAATGTTCTAATAAAGCTTTGAGATTTTCCCAGAATAGCATTATGGACTGAAATAATAGTCCTGAACACATAACAGAATGTGTTATAGAGAAATTTTTGGATCTCACATTTAATGCTTCTGTTCTGGATCATGTGGAGAAAGTTTCAACCAGCCATCAACCAAAACAATAAATATTCAGTGAGGAGTTTATAAAAAAATCCATGGATTTTAAAATTCATTATTCACAGGACCCTTTCTCATAGGTGCCATCTAATGGGTGGAAGATAAAACCCCAGATTTTTTCTTTCCTGCTGGACGGGGAGTCTGGAGATTTGGATTTTAGTGATGGATTTTTGCCATAATTTCAGCTAAATCTCTTCACTTACATAGATGTTAGTTTCTTCATTTGTAAAATGAAGCCTCTTTAGCATTAAAAACATCATTTTTTTTTTTATCATTTGAGTGATACAAACTATATGTAAAGAGAAGGGAGAAAGCCCTTCTGACCATTATGAATAGGAAAGACTTCATAGAAAAGGTAGCATTTGAATTAATTTCAAAGGATTGGTGAATGTGGGTGAGGAGAGATATTATAATGTTCCCCAGGCTTAATATCTCATCTCCCATCCCCCACATACTTTGCATTGTTGGTCCCTGTTCTCAGCTGCGCCTCAAGCTCAGCAGTACATGCCATCTTCATCTCTACTTTTTAAAAGTCACTAGACTCCTGCAAGACTTAACTGAGGAATGACATCTTATAGAAACTTTTTCCTTACCCTACACTTACAAGTTGCCTTGTGTTTATTTTTCTGGAACAATGTGTAAGCTCGAAGGCAATGATTTTGATTTTGTCCATATCTAGTACCTAGTACAATTTCTTGCACATGGTAGCTGTTTTAATAAATGATGAATTTCATTTAGTTTAATCCATAGGTGGTAGAAAGTTATTGAAGATTTTGGAGCAGATTGATGGATATGTTCCCAATGGTGCTCTGGAAAGTTTAATTTAGTGTCAGCATATAAGATAGATTGAAGTGGGTCCCATCATTGCTTGATGAGAAATTGAATTACTTTTAGCCTTAGCTTCAGGAAGAAAAGAAGGGTCATCAGCATTTGACAAAAGAACGACTACTGGAAGAGAGGAAGAAGTGAAAAATCATTTAAGATACTTAAGAAAGAAGTGAAAAATCCCTTAAGAGTCTAAGTGACTTGAAATAATTAACCAAAATGTATGCTTCTATAATAGTTCATTTTCCTGATGTAACACTTACTAACACTTTCCTTCTCTTTACAGTACCTAGGCCATGTAGAAGTTGACGAATCAAGAGGAATGCACATTTGTGAAGATGCTGTAAAGAGATTGAAAGCTGTATGTATATTTGTTTGTCAGAATGTTAGTCTATATGTTTTTTTAGTCTTAAATTCTTATCCATATATACCAAAAGCAATCAAGTGTCAGACTTAATGAGCACTTATTTCCTTTAAGAAAAAATTTGGGTTTGCTAAACAGACACAATATGGTGGTCACTGATCCACACTGCAATCTTTTGATTTGATATACATTCCAATGGAATTTTTTTTTTTTTCTGTCCATGATGCTTTTTATGGAACCAAAGTAATTCAGGTGGGGTAGCCAGAGTGGCACAGTGATTAGAGCACTGGTCTTCTAGCAGGAGGACCTGAGTTCAAATGTAGTCTCTGACACTTACTAGCTATATGACCCTGGGCAAGTCACAACCTAATTGCCTTTCTCCTCAATCTGCCATCGCAATTTGCAAAATATTTCTTGAGTTCATACTTTTTTGTAGGCATGTTAAACAGGAGATTAATTGGTATTTGAGGAGAGGCATTAAGGATTAAAGAATAGAGAGTTAGGACAGTCAGGATTTTTAATCTCCCTTCTGACTATGTGACTTTTGGCTGTATGACCCTAGCTAGACAAGACATTTGACCTCCCAGTGTCCCTAGCAGCTCTAAAAAGTTGTCCCTGGTAGTTGGTAAAATACTTGCTGATCCATATTAATAATGGGTGTTTCCTCATTGGGAGTCCCATATTCTAAGAAATTCACAAAAGACCTCCATTTAGACTCAGAGCATCTGGGTTTAAATCCCCATCTTTGTTGCTTTCTGCTTGTACAACCTTAAACCAGCTCCTTTCCTTCTCTAGCCTCAGTTTCTTCATCTGTAAATGGAGAAAATTGTACTAGATTCTTCTACATCTAGATCAGTGATCCTATTTTAAAGTTCTCCACCTTTAAATCCTATAATTCTATATATACTCTAATTAGAGGGCATATATTTCACAACAAGGTGAAAATCCACCTTATTTTTATTTCCATCTCTACTTCCAGAAAATATGTTTGTGTTCATATGTGCACAGACGTATATGTATATACATCTATATATGTGTGTATCAAATACATACTTTTCCTTAGGTTTTCTCCAATGTAACTTAACACTCTAAACTCCATTCCCTTTATACACAAATCAAAATGGTCCAGGATGGACTATTTTGGCCTGGATTTCATGTCAGGTGTGTATGAATTTATTTGAGAAAAGTTGTTACCTTCTGTTTTGTTTTAAAGAAAAAAAATGAAGCAATTAAATATTAATTGAATTTCTAGATTCTGTGAGGCTTAATTAAAACTTTGAATTTTCTACTTTTGGGTAGATAAGAAGATTGTTGAATTATTTGATACCTAATTATTGATCTCCCTCTGGGTGAATGAATTACTCCTTTCTCCAACATGCTCTTTAACTATTACTGCACAAGCTTGTAGCATTACTTCTGCATGCCAAATTTATCCTTATCCCAAACAGCATTTAAAATCTATGCTTTGGGTTTGTCAATGAAAGGCTGCCGTAAGGATGGCTTCTAATGACTGTTGTTTCTAATAGTGCTTGGTAATTCAAACTTTTCTTCTAAAGTGCATTCTGATAATGTCTTATCTGAAACTTCAAGTATCATTGGTAGAGAATATTGAGGAAGTGACTCAACAGAGGTCAAGGTTGATATTATATGTAAAGGAACCTAGACTGTTATAATCAGTGGCACAATTTGGATGAAAGGGGAATGCCCTTAAAATAATAGATTGTGATAATAGTGCCATTTATGCATTTGCTTCTTTTTTTTTTTTTTTTTTTTTTTTTTTTAATTTTTTCCGAACTCCCAACAGTAGATACTTGTTAAATGCTTTTGGCTGATGGAGTATTTTAAAACTAACTAGTATACTCATTTTATCACTAGGTTTTGTTTTTTGTTTATTTTTTTCTTTTGAGGGCACTATTATAAAAGTCTACTTACAAAGTGCTTTGCTATACCACAGATATAAAAAAGAACAAATCACATTTTATTCATCTTTTATTTCTTCCAAAGTTGAAATTATCAAGTAGTAAACTCTTAAGGAGTACACAAAACAAAAAGCCTGTCTCTGTCTCTTCAAGTTAAAGGATATAGAATGGTCTGTTTTAGGATAGATGAGGAAGGGAGATGGTAAACTAAAACTGAGCCTTCAGTACTTTAAAACAACATCAACTGTTCAACAGAAACCATGATAAATACAGGACAACGCAAGACAAGTAAAAATGAAGAACAGTAAAAGAAAAAAGAAAATTAACTTGTATGAAATACTTTTTTAATTTTTTAAAAAGTGTTTGTAATTTTTAAGGAGTTTTTAGAGGTATCTAATGGCAGCTTTTCCCACATTCCATCAATTTTCCATTCATGATAATAAGGCTTATTTCTACTAACTGTAACTGTGGTCTGGAGATGTTCCATTTATATTTGAATACTCTCATCTAAGAATTTTATTTTCTGCTTCAGTTTCTTTAGAGTAAGAATAAAAATGCGTTCTATTTCTTCTGAAATATGGGAAATTTTTGAAGCATTAATAATGAATAGTAAAAAAAAATTGGCTAGATATTAAGACCCAAATATAATATTCCATTGTCAAAAAAAAAAAAGGCATATGTAATTCTTTGAAGTCCAGATTTTGCTCATATTCATTCCTAGAACTGGTAAAAACTGGAAGTTGTCATGCAACTAAAAACTTAAGTTGTGCAATTTCAGTCTAATATTTTAATTTAAATTGGAAAATGGAAAAGGCAATAAAAGCTGCTTTCTATGCACCTCAATTTCAGTAACCCTACCTTCTTGTTGCACTGTAACTTAAATATTATCCAAGGGAGAGTAAGAAGGTGTGTCACATTTTTCGTTTATTGTCAAGTCCTAAAAATTAAAAAAGTTTTATGAAGGATGATTTTGAAATTTGTTCAGAGAAAAAGATAATAGTGCTTGAGTAGTTTAATGCACCATTTTAGAGAAACTCAAAACAACTATATCCCTTTTCTAATCAGAGCTTTACCATGTGTATGCAATCTTTGGTAATAAAATTTAGATGCTAGTAGAAGTGATGCCTCTTTGATATTCCTTGAAAGAAGGCTTTTTTTTCTATTGTATTTTTTGGTTTTATATTGTAAACTATTGGGAGGCTAATGATCTTTTGAATAACTAGTTTTTATTTGTTGACTGTTTTTTTTGAAGGGAGGTAGCAATATTTAGATCTTTTAGCGTTTTATTATTGATAGCAGAAAGCTTAATTATTTGAGGCCATAAAATTTATTTGGCCATAATATTCTAATGAATGTTTATATCTTCTAGATGTGATAAAGAAAGTTTTACCTACACTAGGGAATAGACAAACATTCTCAGTGCCTGATTAAGTCAGATATATTCCTTCATTTTTCCAGATTTGCAAAGATTTAGAGATTGTTTTCTGTGTTGGTGAGAATTTCACCAGACATATTTAATCTTTTTAACTTTAGAAAAACTTAGCTCTTTTGGCCTCTCTTTCTAGAAAATGGGAATACTATTTTAGGAGGCACCCCTAGACTTCAATTCTCTCTTTTCCCCACTTCTCTTTGGCCTGCCTACTTTCCCTCTCATCTCTGTTTTATTTTCTTCTCCCCCCCTCCCCCCATCTTCTTTTTTTCCTTCATTCTCCCTTTCCTGACTTCTCTTTTTTTTTAAATGTAAGATGTGGAAGGAAGGGAGGATGATACTTCAACTCCAATTTAACCACCTTTATACTACAACAAACCAATTATAAAAGTTCCTATATTCTCTCAGCAGCATTTTAGGGCCAAGTGTCTACATTCCTGGGAGATGCTTCATAATCTCTTTGAGTTAATTGAAGGACTTATCAGATTGATCAGGGATTCCTCTTTTCATAAAGAGAATTGTTTTATTTTGTAAATATGATAAATTTTCTATATTTAAGTAGAAGCATCCTTTGCCTTTTACCCCAAGTATTCTGTTGAAATGGCAGTGGAATTTTAGAAAGTCTGAAAGTCTTTGGAATCCTGTTATGCCCATGCCCAATTCATATTGGCCCAAATATGACTTTTTTCTTCTTTAAAAGCTTTGATGTATGCAGTTTATATTTGCCTTCTCTCCCTACAAAACATTCATTTGACAAAAATGATATGAAATAGTCTCTGACTTTTTTTATACTTACAATTTATTTTTTATCTAGCTCCTGATTGGATATAAAATAATTTTCAACTTTAACTGAGTATATTGTTCCATACTACTCATGAATTTAATAAATAGGACTATTTATGTTTTTCTGGAAAACTTGTATCTCCAAACAAGTCTTCTGTAAAAAGAAAAGGTTTGGAGATGCTTAGCTTGCTCCATAAAGGGCTTGTATTGTGTCAGATGCTATGTCTTTAGTTTTTTTCATAAATGATACCATTTAGATTTTGCTGTATAAATATAGGGCATGTTGAAGAATAAGCCTACAGAAGGAGGCTTATGCTAAAGTAATAACAAGTCTTTGGAACTTATTTATTAAAGTTTGAAATTCTAAAGAATCATGTAGCAGCAATGCACAAAAAAATCTGATTGAACAATGAATTTCCCAAAGTCCAGTGACTTTGGAAATACATGATTCTTAAACAAAGGAACTTTTAGCATTGTGATGCTGTTTTAATTTTGGAAGACATTTTAAAAGCAACAAGAAACCTCATTTTCTTATTCTTTCCCCATCCTGATTTCAAACAATCTCTATTACTTTTAAAGTTATTTTCATATAATTTAGGAAATATCTTTACAGACATAAGCTATACACAATCTACTGTTAATTTGCAATATCTTTAATATATAACTAGTCTCCACTGTAAGATGATTAGCAACATTTCCACATTAACTCCAACAATTTTACCTTCTCTTAATATGTGTACTTAATATCCCATGTATGACATTATTCCAAGGGAACAAGGCACTTCCCCCTATTTATATTGCTGTTTTGCCTAACCTCATGTTTTTGGTGGAACCAGTTAAGATCTTTAGATCCCTCTAATTAGAATTGTGATATTCTCCAGTGGGAAGTAATTAGAATTCAAATGGGATCTAGTTTGAGAATCAAAAAATCCAATTAAGTAAACCATTTATCATAACTGGCTTTAAATTACTCACCTGAACATGTCTATACCAAGCTTTTATTATATATCATGTTTGTATTTTGATAAGTAATTGACAATGGATTGATGACAGAAATGTCTGTTATCTACCTAATGTTCTCATTATATTTTTTATTTGTTGCATTTTTCTAAGCAATTTCTTAAAAGATAAACCAGAGTTTTTATATCTCTTGACTCTGAAGTAAAACACATTTTTCCATTGTTTATATGTTCTCTCTGTGTTTTTGGTTTTAGATTAGTTTCATTGTACTACTAGTGTCTAATATGTTCGGTTTTTTAAAAATTTCACTATTTGATATATTTGTTTTAATATTTGTTCTTGTTTTAGCAGGTAAAAGAATCATAATTTAATTTTTATTAAATGAATATTAGAAGTATTCACTAAACTATTAACTTGTAATATTTTAAAAATTCATTTTGCATGTCATATCTTCCATTAACATTTGGGATCTTTTTTAAAGAAAAGAAAAATATATATATATATATTCTTCATGTATAACAAGCGCTTTGCTGAAGACCAAATTAATTAACTGACACTTTCCCTCCACTCTTTCCCTTCCACAAGAATGAGGTAGCCACTGACGAAATTCCTAGCTTTTGCTACAACTTTGAAGGCTTGTGGTTACTTACAGTTAACAAAACCATATCACTGAATTTGGCAACAGAGATGGGCCCTTTCACACCCACTACTTAAAGTTCATTTTATGTCAGTTTAATAAACATTTGCTATGTGCAAGGCTCTGGGGAGTAAGGAAATTCTGTAGGAATACTCTGTTATACTCTGGAATGCTTTGTTTTAGAAACATGTTTTTGTTTTTTTCTAAGAAAACTTTCCAATGTTTATGATTATATTATATGGATTTACATACTTTAAAATTGCTTGTAAGAATTTAATGAAAATATTTTGTATTGTATCTATTTCTAGAACAGAGTAATTATTAGTCTTTTTTATGTCATAGACCTTTTTGGCAGTCTGAGATTACTTTTCAGAATGATGTCTTTAAATGCATAAAATAGAATGCATAGAATTACAAAGAAAGTAATTATATTGAAATATCAAAATATTTTTCAAAATAAGTTGATGGGACTCCATGTTAAAAACCTGTTTTATAAGTAAATCCAGTATCAAAAACAAATAACTATAAAAAATTTGAGCTACAATATGACAAAATCCAGGAAATACTGACTGAAAACTGAAACTTTCAGTCTCAAATCCTTCAGGTCTTTAATTTAACAGATTGGTGGTATTATATTAACTAAATATTGACTTAAGTTTAATTACACTTTTTTTAAATCAAAGATTAACTCTAGTGACTTACAGCAAATCTGTTTTGTTTCACAAATATTTAGTAAATAATAATTTCAATATTTATAATGGTGGTCAGTTTTTATAATTTTGCAAATATTAGAAAAATTCTTTAAAATTTGTACTTGAATTGCAGATATCAACCTTTATTTTGCCCAAGTCTTTGCAGAAAATATGCATGGCTTCATTAAGAGAGAAGGAAGAATTGCCTAGTTCCCTAAATAGAGATTAAGGTCTACTGACTTGCTAGATTCCCGGATTAATTCTTCCTCCTGACACCATTCGTACCAAATTCGTACTTGATACTCTCTGCAGGTGGTAGAGGCAAAGTCCATCTGTTCTTTTCCCAAATACACTCGTGCTTGCTATCTAATTTAAAAGAAGCAGACCTTGATGGACAAGTAAATGGAATTTCATGGCCTACCAAGTGTAAAGACCTTTGGAACTGGGTTATTGCCATTTCTTTAACGTGGCACACAAACTTTTTTTTTTTTTAACTAGTATGGAAATCTCTATCAGCTTACAGTTTGGGAGAAAGAAAAATAGAAAATGAGGATTTAGCATTGAGGCACATTCATTTAAAAAAAAAAAAGCAATCTTTTAAGTTTTGGGGAGAATATAATTGTGGCTCTTCCTCCCTGGAAATGGCCTTGCCAGTTGACATTATCCATAAAAGTGATGTTTTGAGAACCATCCTTTTCATAAAAAAGGATCCTATGGTAGTTCAGAAGTTTAAAATGTACATTTCATCAGACTAAATAGAGTCCTTATACTTCTCTGCTGCCAAATTCAGAAGATTACTATATTAAGAGAAATAAATGGGATAACAGAAGAAAATGCCAAACTAACCACTCTGCATGGGTGCGGATCTGAAGTTATGTTTTCTTCTTATTCTTCTTTTTACCAACTCTGGGGCTATGTGATGCTTTTTTCTTTGTTTTCATGGGCCTTTCCTCTATCCCTGTCACTCCCTGTATGGGTAACCCTAAAACTTTTCCTCCGTCCCCTCCCCTCTTTGCCCCTTCCCCAACTTTTGTATGTGCTTGTGGGTTTGAAACCCTGGGACATTTGTAGCCTCGTACAATAATAGCGCTCGACTTGTCCCTCCTGTTCCTCCAGGAAAGGAAGTTCTTCAAAGGCTTCTTTGGAAAAGTAAGTTTAATGCCCTGTTTGTGCTTGTTGTATAAGGAGTTACACCCCTGGTTTAGCACTCTATATATCTCCGTTAAGTGTTTCAGTTTTACAAAATTTACAGTAACTTTGGGTTCAGTATGTTACTACTCATTAATCAATTTAAGGATTGACTTGGACAGTGTTTGTGGACTAAAAAGTAGGCTTTAATGAGTGTATTTAATACCTGAATGTCAGATGATGTCCAGAGTAATCAAATAGAACCAAGAGCTTAGGAAATGGTATCAAAGTTATGATCGCTCACTTTAAGACTGGTTATCAAAGGATCTTCAGGAGGGGCTTGATCTAGAATGACTTTTAATATCCCTTCCAGGTCTAAATTTGTTTTCCTTTGTTCCCCACCCATAGTATCATTTCACAAATTAACAAAACTAGACTTTCTGTTTAATGTTCAATGTTGAAAAAGCAACAGAGGAGCAACCTCCAGATTCAATGAGCTCTCCCAGATTTTGTCATCGTAAATTCAAAACTAATTCTTTTAAATCATATTTAGCCAAAATTTTTTAAAAGTATAGAATTCTGGGAGTTCAGAAGCATTCTGTTTTGGAAGTCTGCCTATGTTTTAACATTGTTATCCAAGAAAAAAAAGTATTCACTTATGGTTCATTATGAGGCTTGTCATTTATATTATGTCCTTTATGAGGACCTCTCCAAAGAAGGACTGAGAATATGTAATCAGTCAACAGATTCATTTGTAAAAAAATACCATTCCATGACATATGGTAAATTTCTGCTGTTTTATTTATAAGACTTTCATCATTTATTTTTGCCAGGATAAAGCTGAGTATATCATAAAACATTTCCCCAAAAATGTATCATTTGATCTGAATATAAATTTCTGGACTCATTATTAATATGTTCATATAAACTACTTTAGCTGTTACTGTTTCTTCAAAAAAAAGTTACTATATTAAGTTGATCCATTTTTTTAATCAAAGAGACATCTTAATAATCACTTTATTTTAAAGTTTTTTGACCTAATTGGGGTCCCTTTCATACTTACTTAATCTAAATTGATTTTAAGAAATTTGATTTGGGTGATACAGTTCCATTTTTGCTGGTATTTTGAAGTGAAAGGTCAAATAATTTGCCTTTGCATATCATAGGAAATTTTTGGCAAGGATCTTGAATATCAGTCATATTTAATTATTCCTTAGTTCATAAGAAAGTTCAATGGGGCAGCTAGGTTCTGCAGTGGATAGAGAGCCAGACCTGAAGTCAAGAAGAGACATCCATCTTACATTCAGATCTGGCTCAAATGCCTTCTTGTGTGACCCCTGACAAGTCATTTAACCCTGTTAGCTTAGTTTCCTTAGATTTAAAATATGAACTGGAGAAGAAAATGGCAAACTCCTCTAGGATCTTTGCCAAGAAAACCCCAGATAAGAGTCATGAAGAGTTGGCACAACTGAAAAATTTATTGACTAACAATAAAGGTTCAAGATATCCATGTTTGGAGGGGATCTAATACTTATGACATCTTGTTTTAATTATTTAATTTCATTTTGATTCAGCAGATATTTTTTTCATTCCTGATAAAGTGCAGTTCCAGGATGATAGGTTCAAGGATTTAAAATTTAAAAACAAAACATAACAAACCCAGCCCTTAAGGACTTAAGATTCTGTTGGGAGATGATAAAACATATAGCCATATATCCCAAAGAGATCTTAAAAAAGGGAAAGGGACCTGTATGTACAAGAATGTTTGTGACAGCCCTCTTTGTAGTGGCCAGAAACTGGTAACTGAGTGGATGCCTATCAATTGGAGAATGGCGAATAAATTGTGGTAAATGAATGTTATGGAATATTATTGTTCTGAAGAAATGACCAGCGAGATGATTTCAGAGAGACCTGGAGACACTTACATGAACTGATGCTGAATGAAATGAGCAGGACCAGATCATTATACACTTCAACAACATTAGTATATGATGATCAGTTCTGATAGACATGACTCTCTTCAACAATGAGATGAACCAAATCAGTTCCATTTGTTCAATAATGAATAGAATCAGCTACGCCCAACGAAAGAACTCTGGGAAATGAGTGTGAACCACAACATAGCATTTCCAATCCCTCTATTTTTGTCTGCCTGCATTTTTTATTTCTTTCACAGGTTAAATGTACATTATTTCAAAGTCTGATTCTTCTTGTGCAACTGTATAGACATGTATACATATATTGTATTTAACATATACTTTAACATATTTAACGTATATTGGTCTACCTGCCATCTGGGGGAAGGGGTTGGGGGAAGGAGGGGAAAAATTGGAACAAAAGGTTTTACAATTGTCAATGTTGAAAAATTACCCGTGCATATATCTTGTAAATAAAAAGCTATAATAAAAAATATAGTCAATAATAAATATGAAAGCTTTTCAAAATACAGTTTCTAATAACAATACCACATAGCCACAGTACACATACAATTTCCCTTTTCTGATTTCTTACACTTAGCTTAAAATAGACGTAGATGGCATAGTTAAGAATAGGAATTACATTTATATTGGCATTTCAGTCATTCAACCAATAAACATTTATTAAACCTTTATTTTGTGCCAAGCACCATGCTCAGCCCTGGGAATACAAAGAAAAGCATACATTCTGGTGGGATATAAAACATGTAACATGTCAATAATTAGACACACAGAAAATGTGTACAAAGGAACTAAAAAGCAAACTGAAAAGAGTTAGGGGGACCTGAAAAGGCCTCCTAATAAAGGTGGACTTTGAATTGGATCTTGAAGATAGAAGTTTGAAAAAGCAAAAGTCAAAGCATTCCAGACATGGGGGGAAAGGCATGGAGAAGGTCATATCATGTTTAAGAAACTCTGAAAAGAACAGTGTTGCTGGAGCATAGAGTTCATTGATGAACACATAAGTTGTCGTAGACTAGAAAGGTAGGAAGAAGCTAGTTTAGGAAAAGCTTTAAATGCCATGCAAAGGATTTTATATTTGGTCTTAGAAAATCAACAAAAATTTTTGAATGTTGTTTATATTCTGCTTATCACTTTCCAAATGTAAGCAATTGTTGTTCTCTTTATTTACACTGGTGACATAATTTCTCCCACAGTATATGCAGCTGGATAGCACATTAGAGAGAACACTGGACTTGGAATCAGGAAGTGAGTTCAAATGTGGCCTCAGACACTTTTTAGCTACGTAGTCTTGGTCAATCACTTTACTCTTTTTGACTCAGTTTCTCATCTGTAGTATAAGCTATAGAAGGAAATGGCAAATCACTCTAGTATCTTTGCCAAGAAAACAGTCAGACATGACTGGAACAACTCAACAAAATATCATAATTAAAGAAATAGTATATTAAATTATTTTATTACATTGTACTACTTGCCCACATTTTGTGACTAAAAAAGGGCAGGCACAGATGAAACTATATTTTTATTATTTCTATAAAGCTAATTTGCAAAGATTTTCTGTAAAGCAAGTCAGAGAATATGTTTCATCCACACAGATTTCCAGGAGCTTTCTAAATTTTTTAACATTAAAGTTAAATGTCATCTTTGTAAAGAAAAAAAAATTCATTTCTAATAAAAGCGCCTCTTCCAGCAGTTAAGTAAATCATGCTACTATTTAAGAGATAGAGCTATTTACATTTTGGGCGAAATGTTAAAACACTGCTCTTGATTTTGTTTTCAGCAGAACTTGTCTGTTGGGGAAAAAAATAATTAATTTTACAAGGATTTTTTTCCCTGTTCTAATAAATAGATGGAGCTCTATTGTGTAACAAAGCATGGTTTTAAAACAAAGATTTTCATTAGAAGCTTTTAAAACTCGTTATCAATCATCATAGCTATGTGCTGAAAAAGAACATCCTAATTTTTAAGATTACTTATATATCGATTACTTATATATCGATGAGAGCTGATGGTGAGCACAGTTTCATAATATATTCCAAAGATGGCTAATTGACATTAATTAATCATAGGAACTGCAGTTTACTTGTTCAGGAATTATAATCTGAAAGTATTCATTGATATGGACAATAGGTACTTTAAAAGACATAGCATACACCTTTTTATAAATAGGAATGAAAAGTTTTGGACTATTCATCTTGATCCTGCTTACTGTTGCTAAAAGTCTCAGATCTGCTTCTTCTCTTCTGAGAAGCCTCTCAGCTCTCCCTCCTCCTTCCTCTAGTTCCAAAGGATAACATTGATAGTACAAGTTTCAGCAATGTGACCTAAATCAATTTAGATTTTATCATAGAGTTGTGCTGCATCTAAATATTCCTCTGTGATAAGATTCTATTTCTAAACCCATTTCAGAAGTTAAGAACTGAAGAATTAAAGTTTCAAATTGAAGACTCAAGAGTTATTTACTCCCCGCCCCCCCCCCCCACTCTTTGCGTGCATAGGACACTGTAGATAAGATAGTTGACAAATGTTTGGTGACTGATTCCAAGCCCTCTGTGATCCAGCTTAAGTTTTTGCTGACCACATCATTTAACTATACTACATATAGTGTCAGCGATGCCATTCTTGATCTCTGCCTTCTGAAGATTGTCATATGCAAGTAAATCTGACAGCCCAAGATAGGCACATGATACATTAAACTTGAAATATATTTTTAAATAAGTTTGTCTTTATATACCTCAGCAAAAATCTTATTCTGATACCCTGTTGGTCTTAGATACTTAATAGCTGGTGACCCTGGGCAAATCAACTAACCTCTGTTTGTCTTAGATATCTATAAAATAGAGAAAATGATATCAACCACTTCTCAGAGTTGAGGTTCAAATGAGATAATAATTATTAAAGCATTTAGCACAGTATATAGGAAGCATTATGCAAATGTTAGCTGTTAACTTATTACTGTGGCACAGAAGTCACACTCTATACTCAAAGACTGTGTCAGTATAGCACAAGCTAAAAAAGGTTTTGAAAGGCAAATGCTTCTTGTCCAAGGACAATCTACCAAGTTTGGAAAGGCTCATTACCAAGTTGGCATCAAAATGATGAACTCTGGGACCATAGCAACTTTCAAAGACCATCTGCTATGTTACAGAACAGTTGAGTTCAGCGTTTTTACTTTCTTCATACAGATCCTTGTGGTATTTGAAGAGCCAAACCATAACATTGCCTTAAGTATCATTTCTATCTTATGGGAAGGACAGAAAATTAAATTCTTTGTTCCAACTCACAAGGTTAAAAATCTTTTAATTTTTAATTTGTATAATGAAATAAACATTTCTATATAGGTTCTAGAACAAGGTTCTATAACACCTACTTTTATAACCTCTGCTTTATAGAAGCTTCCTTAACAATTCAGGACAAAGACAGCATTAAAAAGCTAAGTCCTCTAGCCACTTTATTTTAATTTTCATTTCTAATACAATCTAATAACCATATTATAGGACAGTTAGATGATGTAATGGATAGAACACCAGCCTTGATGTCAAGAGGGGCTGAGTTCAAATCCAGCCTCAGACACTTAACACTTCCTAGCTGTGTGACATTTAACCCCAATTGCCTCAGCAACAAAAAAAGCAAAAAAACAAAAAAAAACCATATTATAAATTAGAAGAAACATCCTATCCTATAATTTAGGTTTTCTATTTGTAGGGAATCTTAGAATTCACCTGAACTCTGAGATCAGTGTACAGTGCTGTGACCTAAAAGTCTTTACTATGTACGTTAATGTGTCTGAAAATACTAAGTAGAAGAGGAATATTTATGATGTCACTATGATTTTTTTTTGTTTGAAATAACCAAGCCTCAGTGTAAAAATCACCAAAATAATTGACTTGAGTTTTTAAAATATTGTTTTATTCAAATCTTTATCATTGTAGTGTTTTGAGACTATTGCTTACTAGTATCAGATTCTAGGGAATAGAACAATTGGAAATAACATTATTTTATTTTAGTATTATGGAGTTGAAAGGGTTTCTTTGGTTTTTTTGTTCTTTGTTTTTTTGTAAGATGAGGTGTCTGTTTCATACATTCTTAAATCAAATTTCCCAGATTATTCTTAAAGGCATCATTTTCTGTAGTAAGAGGACAATAGTTCATTGGGGCTTAAAAGTATATCATTTTGCCATGTTCATCTTTAAAATACTTCCTTTATCAGAAATGCTTAGCTCCTATCAAAAAAAAATGATAACAACTTAAACTTTCAATTAGAGAAATATTGCACAATTCTCTTTGGCACAAAACATACATATTTAGTGCATATGTAATTCAAGTTTACATGTTTCTAGTGACTTTATTGTTGTTTCTGCAGAAAGCATTTGGAATTAACAAAAGTTCTCCAGTATGTTTCTAAGGCAGCTCAAAAAAGCATTAGCTAATTATTTCCCTCATTTATAAGCTTAAGAATCATTTTTTTTTCCAGGCACACATGTCCATGAAGTACTCAATATGAATCCAAACTTTTTGTTACATTGTAGTTGGTGAATGATGGAATGCTCCAGAGAACATTGTGCTATTTTTTCTCTAGGGAAGGGCAGAAAGTCAGACATTTCATATAAAAACCCATTGAGTGATATGCAAGAATGTGGACATGGGAAAAAAAAAAAAAGGAGATTTTCCAATTCTTCTTGATACTGTTATTTTTCATATATGTCAGAACATGTATTTCAAAGAATAAAACAAAAATAAGAATCCAGAAAGAGCATATGTAATAAAATACAAAAAAGATTAACGTCATACAGGAAAGGGTGTGGGGATTAAAATAGCCACAAGGAGGAAAAGGGAGGGTATACCAGACACTCCCTCATTTAGGGAAAAAGAATCAAGTCCATTCCACAGTAGATAAGTGGTCAAAGGATGTGAACAAATGGTTTTCAGAAAAGAAGTACAAACTATAAATGATGTCATGAAAACGTGCTGTAAGTCACTGATGATAAGAAAAATGCAAAACAAAAACAGCTCCAAGATTTCACTTCACTGCATGCAATATGAAAAAGAGGAATAGTCAGTTTTGGAGGAGTTTTGGAAAGATAGGTACACAAACGCTCTCTGGGTGGATCTTTGAGGTAATCTAGGTGTTCTGGATTTCAGTTTGGAATTATGCAATACAAAAAGGACTAAACTGTCCATACTCTTCAACCCAGCAATCTCATTATTGGAAAGTAAACATCAGAAATGAAGATCCAATACCATATGAATGTTATGGAATGTTATTGTTCTATAAGAAATGACCAGTACAGAGAGGCTTGGAGAGACTTGCATGAACTGACGCTAAGTGAAATGAGCAGAACTAGGAGATTATTATATACTTCAACAACAATACTATATGATGATCAATTCTGATGGAAATGGTTATCTTCAACAATGAGAGGATCCAAATCAGTTCCAACTGATCTATAATGAACAGAACTAGCTATACCCAGAGAAAAAACACTGGGAAATGAGTATGAACCACAACATAGCATTTCCACTCTTTCTGTTATTGTTTCTTTGCATTTTTGTTTTTTCTCCTCAGGTTATTTTTACTTCTTTCTGAATCTTTCTTGTACAGCAAGATAACTGTAAAAATATGTATACATATATTGTATTTAACATATACTTTGCATATGTTTTGTATATGAAAAGCTATAATTTTAAAAAAAGAAAACTTTAAAAATTAAAAATAAATAAAACCAACCATGGGCGGGGAGGGGAGAAGATCCAATACCAACCAAAAATATTGCAGCAACACCTGAAAAAGAGGAGCCCTATCAAGAGGGAAGTGGTAGGGAAAAAAATCTATAAGAATAAAACTGTAGTCCTGTTGTGCAGTAAGAAATGAATCTGAAAATTGGAAACTACATGAATACCCATCAATTGGAGAATGGCTGAATAAATTGTGGTATTTGAATATTATGGGATATTATTGTTCTATAAGAAATGACCAACAGGATGATTTCAGAAAGGCCTGGAAAGACTTTCATGAACTGATGCTGAGTGAAATGAGTAGGATCAGAAGATCATTGTATACTTCAACAACAATACTGTATTATGATCAATTCTAATGGATGTGGCCATTTTCAACAATGAGATGAACCAAATCAGTTCCAATAGAGCATAAATGAACTGAACCAGCTACACCCAGCAAAAGAACTCTGGGAAATGAATTTGAACCATTACATAGAATTCCCAATCCCTCTATTTTTGTCCACCTGCATTTTGGATTTCCTTCACTTTATACTTTAACATATTTAACATGTATTGGGCAACCTGCCATCTGAGTGGGGAGGGGAAAAATTAGAACAAAAGGTTTGACAATTGTCAATGTTGTAAAATTACCCATGCATATATCTGGTAAATAAAAACTATTTAAAAAATGAAATGAAATGAATCTGAGGAATACAAAGCAACACAAGAAAGTTCATATGAACGATGCAGAGAAATGTGGAAGATCAAAAAAAGTCTAATAACTACAACAAAGTAAATGAGAAGTTCACTAAAAAATTACATCCTTGATTCATGGAAATCCTAATTCTCTTGCAGAATGAATAATGAAACATAATTCATCCCTTACTTCAAGGAATAAAAAAACTACTAGAACAAACTTTTGTCAGCTTTTGGCTCTAGTTTTTGTTTTATGTGTTCAGTCTGAAGGTAGTATGGGAAAGGACTATGATCTACAAACATATTTAAGAAAAAGAATTGAGTTTCCCAGAGACTATAATCCACAAATTGCCTTATAGAGTTATTAGAATAGAGCTTAAACTCCTCCCTCTCCCTTCACCTAGACTTGATGCCTCTGACAGAAGAAAGTATAAATATAACTCTAGTGAAATTTTACCATGTCTGAAATAATATCTTTTGTAAGATTTCTTTTCACATCAGAAAGCTTTGTGGACCATGCAAAACAAAACTGAAAACTTCATTTCATGTCAGTAGGAATATGAATTCCATTGGTTCCCTTCATGTAAGGCTGTTCACTCTTTGTTTTTTCTACAGATCTTGAGATGGAAGGATAATGTGATAATTCTGCCCATCACATTCTTGCCTTTTTATCATGAATTCAATCTTCACTACAGAATAAGGATGTTCTCTTTTCTGCTTTGTGGATTAGGAATGCTTCCTTGTAGAGTTCAGTCAATATGAAGTTGGTGAACAACTATTCCTACATTAGAAAATGCTTTTTCCAGATAGGTTGTCATCCCTTTCTGTATGTGTTGGGGGGAAAACAAAACAAAACAAATTCTGAGTTCTTTCCCCATGGGATACGTGTTTTAGTTTGAGACTGGAAACACTTGAAAAGCTTTCTCTTCCACTTTGTCTCATAGGCTACAATCATCTCTCTGCTCTGCAGATGATCTGCAGCTGTGGTTTCCTAACATTTCATAACTGTTCCACATAGTTTGATGTTGTGCCCCATGTTTGTAAGGCTTTTTTCTTTAATGTCTGTTCTATTAGTTTGTAGTTGCCCCATTTTAGGGCAGTGATCTCCATGGTATTCTGTTATTCTGTGCATACATTCAATTGAAGTCACTGCTGTGACTTCTTTACTGATTTTGAATGAATGCCAGTACTTAGTTGGTAGTTTAAGTAATCATATAATTTTAGACTCCTAAATGACAGAGTAAAGGTCATCTAAGACCCTTCTCTCTATTTTATGTACAAGGTAGCTTGTAGATAAACTGATGAAGAAAAATAATTCAATGACTCCATTCAAATAAGCAACAGACTCAGAGTTCATCCAGTCCATCCCAACTGAATTTTTTCATATGTCCTGACAAATAGTCATCCAAATTCTGTTTGAAGAATTCCAATGAAGAGCAACTCTTTTAACTGATATGAGAGCTCCATTACACTTGTGGGTAGTTTTGATTGTTACAAAAGCCCATTTTGCTTGTGGGGAGTTTAAATCTACTCTGACTTATACTCATTCACCTAGTTCTTCTCTCTGAGATCTAAAAGGAAAAAAGTTGATTCCTCTTTTACATGATATGCCCTTTAAAAATTTGAAGCAGCCTAGTATATCTTATCTTGGCTAAACATCTTCACTCTTCCATGGTTTTCCAATTCCTACATAATTCTAATCATACATCACTACCCTGGTGAAATGTGCCTGCCAGAACTAAGGAAGATACTCTAGGTACATGATGTGATCAGGGCCACATCCATTGTTTGAAAGCCTCTTTTCTCTCTTAATAATTCAGCCAAGTACTACATTGCCTTTTGACTTCCGTGTCACATTGTAGACTCATAAAGTCCATGGGCCTCTTTAGCAAAAACTGAAGTCATTGTGTCTTCCCTATCCTATTCTTTATTCCTATTAAAATATCCTCACACTTGTTGTTCAGTGTATTTGCTGTCCCTATCTGAAAACCTTGATACAAATCATTTGTACTGCCATTTATTAGCTGTGCAATCATGAATCAAACAGTTCATCTTGCTTGAATGCAGTTCTTTTCATCTGTAATATGTGGTAATCATATTCATGCAGCCTATCTCATATGATTGTTGTGAGTAAAATGCTTTGTAAAATTTTTAAAATTACTAATCTAAATGTGATCAGTGACTATAGTTACATCTGGAATAAATCTCAGATGTCTTCACCAGTTTCTATTATTTAAAAGGGGAAAAGAACTAAAAGCTAGCCAATACACCTATGATTCTTCTAGTTTTTTTTTTTTTTAATTTAAATTTTTTGAAGCCTGGAATTAATTTACTACATACAATTCCCTCTCTAAATTTAGCCAGTAATTCTCCGCCCTGACCTTCTGGCAGCTATTTTCTATTCCTTTCTCTCATCCGTATTAAAACCAATTTTTATTCCTGTTCATAACATTATCAATGAATTTCTCATATAGTGAGGACAGATTTTATTTGTGGATTATACATTACTTTTCTCCATTTAATTCTAAATATGCAATTTACTGATTGGGTAATTTATAATAAATCCAATACTTGTTTCCGCTTTAGTGTCAGATTATTTAAACAGTCATTTGATTGCTTCTTCTAAGCAAATAGTACTGTTGGCTAAGGTAAAAAATAATTTAAAAGTCAAACATCAAAACATTTGGAAAGAAAAAACTGAAATTCTCAGCAAACTGAATTCCATTTCCTGTCATTGACCCACAAGTAGACATAATGGTTTGACAAATGAAGTTTGGTGATTTAAAGTTCTGAATCAAAGCAAGACCTTTCCATTCCATAGAAATCATATTTTGCAGAATGATTTTCTATGTTTTATGAGTCTCTGTTTTAGTGATTACTCAGCTTTTCTGTCATTGTTAAAGTAAAAAGTGTTGAAACAGTAGTGTTAAAATAATTCTTAAGTTTCAAATCTAAATTTCTGCTGCCTCATTTTTTTCTTATCAATACCTAGGGTGTCAAGTGTTCTTTAAAAAATATGCTTATACCTATAATATAAGTATTCTCAAACTCTCCATTTTAAATACAAAACTGTTATATTTGTCCTTTGACACTCTTCTCCTGGATCTTTGGGTCTTCTGACTTCAACCAACAGAAAAGCATTGCTCTTATGAATATGACATTTTTTGTGATACACCATAAATTATAAGGGGCATATAAGTGGATAGTATGCTGGCCTGGCACTCAAGGGAGACTCACCTTTCTGATTCAAATTTGGCTTTGGACATTTACTAGCTGTGTGTCTCTGGGCAAGTCACTTAACTCTTTTTATCTCAGTTTCATCATCTGTAAAATGAACTAGAGAAGGAAATGGCAAACCACTGGTATCTTTGCCAAGAAAACCCCAATTGGGGTCATGGAAAATCAGACATGACTGAAAAACAAATTTTAAAATTAATGTTTCAGTGTTTGAAGAAGAAGTGATTGAGCTTGAGATGGATTGAAGATTGTGGCTTTGATGCATTGCTTTTGAGTTACAATGTTTAGGAATCATTGATTGGTAAGCTAGTTCAGAGCTTGAAGATAAAACCCAGGGGATTTGAATATGATCAGAGACCCTGTTTGCTCAAAACAATCCAGGCACGAATGGAACTGTAGGACAAAACACCTATCTTGTTGAAGTAGCAGTTGCTTTGCAGACCATAGTGACCGAAAGAGAATTTAACATTTAAGAACAAGACTGAACAAGAATAATTCCATGAAATTGTTGGGATATTATGACAGACAAAGCCTTTTATTGACAAAGGAATGTAACAATGGAAAACAAATGGAATGTAATTTCAGAAAACTCATATATGTTACCCATAAATAAGTACTATTTCTGAAATAACCTAGTAATGACACAAAGGAGTATATTTAAGGCTATATGCCCACATATGCAGGGAAACCTCAGATTGTTATCTGAGTAGAAATTGGTTTTGTGTAACTTTATTCTCTTAGAGAATGCAGTTTAGTTGTTTTAAGATTTCTTTGCTTGTTCTTGTCCTTGTGACAGAATCCTACTATGAAGTTGATGTATTCCATCTTTTATATTATTTTGTTTGTACAACCCCTTAAAGCAGATAGGACAAAAAGCTATGAAAATGACATTGCAAACTTATCCATTGCCTTTCAGAGAAATCAAATGCCAGCCTAACATTTCTCCTAGCAAAAAAATTAAATTCATATTGTGTTAAAGATATATTTCTAATAACTTTTCAAGTGATCTTCTTGAACCTCTAGTTATACCCATTTGATTTCTGAATTAGAAAGGGACAAATATTTCTGTGCTCATCTTCAAAAAAATAATCGTTATATTTTTTGCTAATTAAAATGAAAATGTTGACTTGGTTGTCCCTTTTAGCATTAAATCCATGATGCTGTGATTCTGCCACACACACTGGGGGCATTAGGGGTTGTGGGAATGGTCAGAATCCAAATTTAAACCTGGTATGTTATTACCTTTATCTTTTAAGTACATTTTTAGAAGCTACTTGTGGTGTAACTCCTTATGTATTTAATGTGTATCTTACTCTTGTTTTTTTCTTGGTTGATGTTTGGAAATGGGTGAAGAATCTAACCTTAAGTTCTTTGCCCTTAACTGAATGTGATAACCTGGTTTTGATTCCACCTATACCCTCCCCTCTTTACTTAATTTCATATTATTGTTTTGCATTGTGTTTCTAAATTACTGGCTTTGGCTTGGTTTTCCCTGAATGTTTTTGCAGTCTGGTTTGAGTATCTGGCTTTGGGCATCCCTCCTGAACTTCGACTCCATCTGCACTTATTGTTGTGGTTCTTGGAAAGCACAGCTGGTTTGTTGTTTTTTTTTTTCTTCAGGAAGGTGACACTATTTGTTAATATTTTATATGTGTATGTGTCTTTCTCTTGTCTTCTCTTGAAAGACTGGAAAAAAGGCCGTGAAAGCAGTCCTGTGGGTTTCAGCAGATGGACTCCGAGTTGTGGATGAAAAAACTAAGGTTAGATTTGTCTAAACTTAATTGTAATCATTTGTGTATCGTGTGTTCTTCCCTAGTGATCAGGTCTAATTTCATTAAGTTGTTGTAGTCGCTGTACCTCCTTCCGCTGTGTCCAAAGTGCAGCCCTCTGAGGGACTTTCAGCATTCATGAAGCCAATTTAGTTACCCCCTTAAAAAGGAAATTTTCTCAGCAGTACACTTCTGGCTTGTTTCACATGACAGAACATGTTTGTTCTGTGCAACATTAGCGTTTACTGTTAAAATCTGGATCTTTTTTTATTCCTACGTATAATAAAGCTGCAATCAACCAGATCCTTGAATTGTGAATTTTTTTACTTGAATTATGACTGACTATGTCTGAACCTGCTTGGCTTTCCTTCGTATATTTTGAAAAGTGATGTTTAAACTGATTAACCTGCTTTTTTGCCAGACATTTCTTTTAAGACAAATTTCACAAACCTGGAAATTGGTTTATTTTATAACATTTATTCATATCCCATAAAGTATATAAGAACTTGGAGCAGCATTCAGTAAATGGGAGAAAGCATTCCCACAAGATTGGTTTAACCTTGACGTTATATGGTTATAGGTATAGAGAGTAGAAAAGTTAGAATTTCTGCATTAAGGGCAGAATTGTTACAAAGATACAAGTAATTTTGACTAAAAGTCTCCCAAGAAATGGTCAAAGGTCAAAAATTTCTTATCTTCAACAAGACTTCTCTAATTAATTAAACTAAGAAATTACCTTTGCTCTGGAAGAAAGGAAGAAAAGCTTATTAGATAGACTGTTTTTTTTTTTTTTTTAAACTACATGGCTTTAATGTGCCCAATTTGGTTGGTTATTTAAAACTTTTACAACAAAAATTACAGTAATTGGGTCACTTTTTAAGAGCTTGACTCTTTCTCCCCATACCAAAACTAAAAGTGAAGAGTAGTCTTAGAGATATATAGTTGTATTAGCAATCATTTTATTTAGTTTTTAGGTAAGATTATGGGTGTTTTTTCTTTGTGCCATCCTGCAGGAGCACTGACTCTTTGGAGTGGTACAATGCATTGCTTTACAATTGGGGATGTGATGCTGCTCCCTGGTGGCCCAATACAACATTACCAATAGTTTTGCTCAAGACAATATACAGAGTGGTTTTGGCAATGTCTGTTCCAAAAGAAATAACTATTTTCACAAGTCACAAGACCATATCTCATTTAAGTAATGAATGGACATGATTCTAGACCTCACATATTTTCTTTCAAGGTATCTTTCCTTGAAATACATGTTTTGGAAGCCATTTGGTAATGTATTCCTTATAGAATTCAGTAATAGTAGAATATAGATATTCATATATAGAATATAGAATTCATAAAATTTAAAAATTCAAATTCCTAAGAAAGAGAAAAGGGGAAAAGGGATCTGAAGTACAATGTTCATCAGCAAGACATATTGCTCAAAGCATAAGACAACTATGGAAAGAATACTAAAACTTTACAATTCAACCTGAGTCTGAATCCTACTTCACCCTCTGCCAGTGTGACCTTGGAGAAGCCACTGAAACCTTTTAAGGGGCTGGATTTCAAAGGTCCCTTTCACTTCTAAACCAATCAATAAGAATTTAAATGCCATATGTTGGATAGAGAACTGGACTTGAAGCCAGGAAGACATGGCTTCAAGTCCTGCCCCTGACTATAATTTTGTGTAAGCTGCTTAAGTTCTGAGTTCTAGTCTAAATAAATCTTTAAGAGTATAAATTGAGAAAATGTCAACCTGCATTGCTAGAGGGAGTTTCCTTACCCAAGAATTTCCTATGCCACATATCTAGTTCCTGACTTTTCCTATGCTCCAGGTCCTGAGACTCAGAAGTAGGGTTACAAAGACAAAAATGAAATGGTTTTTGCTCTCAAATTGCTTGCACTCTGTTGGGGGGGGGGGAGAATAAGTTCACAAATAAATATACACATAATAAATACAAGGTAATACTAGCAGAAACTAGAGGGACTAGGGAAGGCTTCATGTGGAAAAGTAGCTTTTTGGGGGCAGTTTGAAAGAAATAATGGATTCTAAAAAGTGGTATAGTGATTGCATTCTAGCCATGGAGGCCTGACCAACTGGTGCAAAAGCCTGGTGATAGAGATGAACTATCCAGTTTGAGGAACTGCAAAACTTAGACATAGTTGTTTATAGAGAGCAGTGGAGGAACTTGTTAATGGGGAGAAGCCAAAGATGGGGATGGAGATGAAGTAAAGATGATTATGAACTCAAAAAGCTTAGAGGAAGCTTTGAGAGGAAACAAAGGAACATACAGAAGAATTGCTTTTGGCAAGGAGAAATTTCATTTCTTAATCAGAGACTGGAATAAAGGAGGAGAGAATAGTAAATGAAAAGGCATTTCAGAATGTAGACAAAGACAGAAAGGAAAGTCTAGTAAATGATGTCATATTATCAGTAAAGTATGAAGAA
Organism: Sminthopsis crassicaudata; assembly: GCF_048593235.1. NCBI lineage: Eukaryota > Metazoa > Chordata > Mammalia > Dasyuromorphia > Dasyuridae > Sminthopsis > Sminthopsis crassicaudata. Next base: position 315,956,123 of record NC_133618.1, read on the forward strand.
GCATAGTTTTTCCTAAGAGTTTAGGTAAGGAGAACATGTGGAAACCTTTAAGAGATGAGAAGGTTTAGATAATCTTTGTGCAGAGTGGGACAGAAAATCAATCAGACAGAAGGAGTATTATTAATAAAAAAGTTCTTTTTTTGAACTCTTATGGAAAAATAGTTAATTTTAAAAAAAGTTTTTGGCAGAGAAGGAAAAGTCCTAGAATATTACCTCCTCCTCTCTCCCCAAAGAATCTAAAACAACTGTGGTCATATAATAATAATGAGTAAAGGTCCCACGTTGAAAAAGGGATGCCAAAATGAAAGGAAGATTGCCATTACAGTGCTTATCAAACCTAACTTTATTTAATCAGTTTTCTTAGACTATTCATAGAAGGTTTTACAAAACCACTAACTGCTGTTTCTGAGGAACATAAAGCAAACAGATAAAAGACTGGAAAAGAGCAAGTATTATATTCATCTTGAAAGGGAAAAAAAGGATCTTTCAGCTCAACAAATGGTACTTGGGGAAATACTACCCCAAATCATCCAAATTAAGTATTATGCACTCAGTAAAAGTAAGTGGCACCTTTATGGTAAACAAACAATCCCTGCCAAGCCAAGAATGAAATTCATTCTTTTCTATGAAATCTAGGAAAGAAGGGGAAAACATTTGACTTTTTTTTTCTATAGCAGGCAATTTTTATCATGCAATTAGAAAGATAATAGTTTAAACCATTTTACTGATCACTAGTTTTCTACAGGACATCTCTTGGGTCTCTTAAGTGTGTTATCAAAGCAGATGTTCTTTTGTCTTTTGTCTTTTATTCACCTTTCATTCTATACTAGCTCTTTGAGTATTAAAATTTCAGATTATTAAAAACAACACCAGAAAGTTTCCAAAACTCAGCATTTTAAAAACATTTTAGATTATACTGTCAAATGAAATAGCTAATTAGAATATACCTCTTAAAATGAAGTTAGTAGCTTAATATCAGTTTAGAACAGGGGTAGAGAAACATTTTCTGCCATTTCTGGCCATTTAGAAATGTATAACATCATTTGTGGGCCATACAAAATTATCAACTGAGAGAACTCAAGCAATGGTTGTTGTACTCTTCTGCATTTTTTGCAGTTGCAAATGGTTGTGCAAAGCCTTATTATACAGTCTATGGGCCTGATTGGACATTCCTAACTCCTGGATTAGAGGAATATAAACCCATGGAAATCATCGCTTAACAAAAACTGGAGAAAAAGAAATTCAGTTTACAGTCACTATAATTCAAATAACTGAGTAATAACCTACCAAGACAAGCATAAGTCTACATAAAGATAATTATAAAAAAGAAACTTTAAGAGAAACAAAGGAAAAATGAAATAATTGAAGATAAGTTGAATAACAAAAATCAATCACATTCTAGATTGCCAAAAAATTGAAGATCTTTTATAAATAAGATTAAGTAGCCATCCATTTTGCATATATTAGTTGAATTCTCTGATCTTTCTTTTTACTTTCCTTGAAGCAGTCAGCTGATTCAGATGACCTCTTGTAAATCTATAATTCTCTTTAATATGTGTTTTATATATATATATAAACTTCCAAAAATACAGTTTTAAAGTACTATTAATAATAATAGCTTTAATAATTTAAAACTTCACTGAGACTTATGGGATACCTTGTATTCCACCTGTTTATAGTTATAAAAGTGTATAAGATAAGTTTTGAGATACCCAACCTTTGTTTGGTCATGGACCATTTTGGCAGTGCACTAAAGTATATGAGATGGACATCTCAGAATAATATTTTTAAATGCAAAAATAAAATACACAAGATTGCAAAAGATTATATTGAAATGAAGATGTAATTTTTCCTCCATCTATATTCATGGAACCTCTGAAATCTATTCATGGACCCAAATTAAGAACCCTGATTTAGATAATAGAGCTGTGACCCATAAATGTTTATATTTTGTTTTTATATCATGATTATTTTAAAGTAATTAGTTTCATTTCTATAGATATTAAATATAAAGTCTATATAGGCACATGTGCACAAATTGGATAATGTTGTTGCTCACAAAAATTTCATAAAAATTCCTTCCTGTGATGCTCTTGTCCTAAATTTTACATGCCATAGAAAATGATTGTCTCCTTTCCTTTGATTAGATAGGTAGTAGATAGCCAGATTTCTAAGCATATACTTCTTTATCCCATGTTAGAGTAAGTCCAAAATATTTTAAGCATTTGAATTTAAGTATTCTAAAATTAATGAAACCTTTCTTTCCTTATGCTTCAATTTTCTAGGACCTCATAGTTGACCAGACAATAGAGAAAGTTTCTTTCTGTGCCCCAGACAGGAACTTTGACAGGGCTTTCTCTTATATTTGTCGTGATGGCACAACACGACGTTGGATTTGCCATTGCTTCATGGCTGTTAAAGACACGGTAAGTTGTGGCAGCTTGTTTTTTCATACGTCCAGAAACCGGGGTTTTATCCAAATTTGGTTAGTCATTAATTTCCCTCCCAAAAGCACAGGTAAGAAACTAGATGCTACATTAGCTACTAATGATAAGGATACCCAAAAAGAACTTCCTTCCTCCCATTTGGTCAAGTTACTTTCATATAACCTAGCAACACATTCAGTAAAGTGATTGGTAGACATTCAGGATTTGTCTATGGCTACTGGAAATTAGCTAACATACTCATGGTGGTTTATATCTCTTTTTTCATTTGTGTTCTCTTTTTTTTTAATATACTTTTAAGTGTTTTTGAGTTTGTTTCTTTTTTTTTTTTTTTTTTAAAGAATTAAATATTTAATTTTCATTTCCAAAATCGCTTTACCTCCCCACCTCACACTGAGAAGGCAAAATAAATAAAACCCATTACAAATATGTATGGCATACAAAACAAAAATTCTTGCATTAATCATGTCTGTATTCCTTCTTCCTCTACTCCCTCTCCCCCCCCAAAAAAAAAAGCAAGAAAAGGAAAGAAATAAAAGAAAATATGCTATAGTCTGTACGATCTCAGTTCCTCAGTTCTCTTTATGTATGTGGTAACATACTTACTCCTGAGACTATATAAATTGTATTTATATCTGTTTATACGAATCTTTTAATGTTTGGATTTAAATTTTTTTTTACTTTTAATTTAACTGTTGCTGAATGATTGAACTGAAACTAGGAAGGAGTTCTTTTAAAAAAAAAATGTTAATTTAGCAAGAGAAATTGCCTTCCTTTAATAACAGTTTTAGCCATAGACAGTAATATAGCTACCAGAACCCAATCTGGGAGGGGAAAATACTTCTGCTGTTCTGGAACTGGCTTAGCTCAAAAGACATTAAGCCAACCCCAAGAATATTGTAGAGATAAACAGAGGGACAACATGCTTTTTTGTCATTTTAGACTTCAGAAAAACCTCAAAGTGTATTTATTTATCATTTTTTCTATACTTTCAAAATCTTAAAAAAGCTTCGGGGCTAGGATTATCTTACTTTAATTTTAGAATAGTTTGTACCTCAAAATCTTTCAAAGTTTCTTTGATTTTCCTAAGAGGCTTTTTCTGCTTTTAAAACTTTGGACCTCCTGCACACACTCTTTTGTGTAAATAATAATTTGGCTGTATTCACATGAATTCCTCAGTGATCTTTTGCTCTTTATTATTAACTGGGTGATGGGGCAATTTGCTTGACTGTCAATGTGCTAGGCAATTCTCTGAGTCTATTGTAAGTTACAAACAAATTGCTCATCAGTGTTGATGGGTTTCCAGTTTGGGAGCTTTCTACACTGATAAAACACCAGGTTCTGGCAAAAAACTAATTTCATGTTATATCTTTCTAGTAGATATATCATTTTGTTGAAGGAATAGAAGAAAACTTAATCAGATTCAGTTAGCTAAGAAGCACTGTAACTTTTCTTAGGGATAATAGCAGTTTTAGAGTGATAGTCATATAATGTTTAATATTATAAAATTCATTTAAACTTGTCATTGCTTGATGTGTAAGTTGAGGAAAAAGCTGTTCACATCTATAAAATATGGGACTCTGGGTATGACCCTCTGCCCATAAACATTTTCCTCATTATTTCTGGTGCCTACATTGGTCCCATCTTTTCTACATATGAGCCAAGTAGCCTTAGATAGGTCAAGTGATATTTCTGAGCCTTCCTTTTCTTTTACAAAATGAGGGAGTGGTTTCTGGAGAGCAATTTGGAACTGTGCTCCAAGGGCATAAAGAATCATAAACAGACTGATTTTAGAAAGACCTGGAAAGATTGACGTGAATTGATACTGAGTGAAACAAACAAAACCAGGAAAACATCATAGACAGCAATAACAATTTTGTTTGATGATCAATTATGATAGATTTGGTTCTTCTCAGTGGTTCAATGATCTAAAGCTATCTTAATAAACTTTAGATGGAAAATACCATCCTCATTCAGAGAGAGAACTGTGGAGACTGAATGTAAATTAACACGTGCTAGGTTCTCTTTTTTAATTTTGTTTTTTTCTTCATGGTTTTTCCCTCTTGTTCAATTTTTTTTCTCCCAACATCATAATGGAAATATGTGAAAAATGAATGTATGTGTATAACCCCCCCAAATATTTACATATAACTAGGAAAATAAAAGTTAAATTAATTTTAAAAAATGAGGGGCTGACTTTTAGGCCCCTTTCTTCTATGAAAATCACTTAACAAGAGACAGATCATGACATTTTATAATTAGAAATTCATAATTCACATTCTTCTAGGAAAAGGAATGCAGTAACTTGAATTCATAAAGTTGTATGTTGTTTATAAAAATTATGATCTTACTAAGCTACACAAAAATCTGTCTTACTACTCACAACTGGGAGCTCTTCTGCTCCCAAACTCTATTCCATCCTCCTCATAACCTTTTGAGGTAAGAAGGATATTGGAAATTCCACTTTCTAGCCCAGAGAAATTGGCAGCAGACTAAAATTAAATAAAACTTTGTCCACCCACTTCACCTGCCTCACCCTCAGGCAGGCCAAAAAGCAGTTGAGTGATCAAAGCCCAGCATCCCTGGCTTTTGTGTTGACATTTCACTGTATGGAAATTGTTAACAATGCTGTCATTGATATAATGAATGAGCATAGATCTTTCACATAGATTCCAATAGATAGCTAAAGAGGATCTCACAAATGAAACAACAGTAAAGAAAAAAACAGAAAGACTGATAAGCTCCTCTAACCAGTCCATAAGCACACAAAAAGGAGGCTGGAAGAGGTGACACACCAGGAAAGCAAGCTCCATTAAGGGAGATAATTTTTGAATCATCAGACTCCCTAAAAACCATAACCAAGCAATTAGATATTATTGTTTTAATAAATCATAAAAGGAAAAATACCCAGATCTGTGGGATCAGAAGGCAAAGTTAAAAAAAAAAATTCAGTAATCACTTTACCGAAAACACCCAGAAATTTCATATTCATTTTCAGAGCTTCCATGTCAAAGAAAAAATACTATAAGCAGCCAGAAATAAAGATTGCAAGTACCAAGAAACTAATCAGGACCACACAAAATTTTATGACAATTACATCTTAAGATAAGAAAATTTGGACTATAAAATTCCAAAAAGCAGAAGACACTTTTACAAACTTTTTACAAACTGCTTTTACAAACAAGAAATTTACTTTGAAATAAGTGAGCACAATTCCATAATGAAAAAAAAATTAGTTTTTAATTGACTAGAGGACTTTCCAGTGAAAAGTATAATTTTTAAACTGTAAACATAAATCAAGAGAAACCTTGAAAGAGTAATTTTGTGAACAGCAGCTTCCATGAATTTAACAAGGATGTCCACTGTCAACATTAGTCTTTCATAGTTATAGAATGTTTACAGTAACAATTAGACAAGAAAAAAAGTTGAGGAAATAAGCATTGACAAAAAGAAAACAAACATAATTTTTGTAGATAGACATGATATTTTAGAAAACTAAAAATTTAATTTAATTAATTTTAGTAAAATAATAGATATAAAATACTACATCCACAAAAGAATCATCACTCTTTTTATATATTGCCAATAAAACTTAGCAGGCAGAGAGAATAAGAAAGTCCTTTCAAAGGAACCAAAGAATGTAAGATGTCTTTCCAAACATATGTAGGAATTTTATGAATACAAGTACAAAAAAGTCTTTAAAAACACAAGACAGATTATTGGAGAAATATTGGTAGTTTATAGTTATGCCTTGCCAATATAATAAAATTACAATACTATCTATTCTAAGTTGTATCTTGATATGCACCTTAACAATTATACTTACAAAGGATAACTTTACAGTACTAGAAAAAAATATCAAAATTTCTTTAGGTTATTGTGCTCTCAGCTCCTTTTCTCAATCTAACTCACTAGAAAAAGCCACATACGTTGCCTATCTCCATTTTTTCCCGTCTCTCATTCCTCAACTTTTTGCAATCTGGGTTTTGACCTAGTCATTCAATTGAAACTATTTTCTTCAAAGTTACAAGTGATCTCTTAATTTAAAAATCCTATTTTTTCCCCTCTCTTCTCCTTTTTCTTGATGTTTCTTACATTTGATACTTACTTTTTTTTTCCCCTTTATGTTCTATTTTTGTGACACTGATTTTTTTCTTGGTTCTCCTACTTATCTGACCTCTCCTCCTTTAACGGCTTTTTTCTGTATCAGTCTTTGTGTGTTGCCCAGATTTCTATCCTAGGTTAACTTCACTTAAAAAATATAACCAGTCAAGACAATCATGATTCCTACCTCTTGGCAAAGAGGTGATGAACTGGAAGAGTAGAGTGAGACATTTTCAGGCAAGACCTAATATGTGATGTATTGTTTGATTCTACTTGTTAGAAGGGAGGGCTTTTATGGAGCGTGTTTTGGTTATGAAAGGGAGTGGGTATTAATAATCCCCCCCAAAAAAGGATAGAAAGAAGCATCAATGAAACATTTTTTTCAAATAGACAGAAAAGAGCAGAAGAAATTTCAGAAGGATAATCAGAGTCCTTTTGATTTTTCTATGAAAAAATTAATATATACTTAAAAACAAGCTGTATATAATAGAGATGTATGGTGTCCTATACAAACCTTTTTCTGTTCTTTGTGTAAGTAAATGTTTACATTATCAAGTTCATCTGACATTATCAAGTTTATAACAACAAAGGATATTTTCAGAATGCTTTTTTTATTGTTTCTCAAATTGTGACATTATCAGATAATTTCCTAAAAGCAGGTTTTAATGTAGGAAAACAAGATAGATTGGGCAGTACGTGAAATCAATAAACTCCCTAACTAATAATATATAGTTGTGACTCATTGAGGAGACTTGATTATGACATGCAATAAAAGTTTTGTTTTATTTGTGGTTTTTTTAATGTGTGCCAATGGAGAAAACAAGAACATTGATCCCTAAAAATTTGATAATGGTATAGAGTGGATGGGTGCATATTGGGTTTGAAATTGATTTTTGAATAGGAAATTATATACAGAAGTTTTGGAGAAAAGGGTTACAATCTCAACTCTGTGACTGACTAGTTGTATAATTTAATTTAAACTCTCTGGGCCTCAGTTTTCTTACCAAGAAAATTGAAGGAGAATTAGACAAGTTCCAGGGTTCTTTGGCTCTCTGATATTTTTCCTACTTCATAGGTTTTGTGTTGTTTTTTTCCCCTGCAGGGTCAACCTTACCTTCAATTATTACAATATATACCTTTTCTTTTTCCTGAACTTATCAAATTTCTGGTGTCAATATATACCTTTTCTTTTTCCTGAACTTATTAAATTTCTGTGTCATTTGCAGGTGAGTTCCTGCAATTTGTATTGTATTTTCTGTTACATTCATTTTTAAAATTACCTTAGTAAACATCTCATTGTTCTACTTATTCCATTTGAAGAATGCTAGAAACTTTAGCATACCTTTATGATGCTTCCACAAAACCAATATTATAAAGGGAGAAATAATGTTCTAGCCATTTAAAAGCTGTTGGTTTCCAATAAATGGATAAGTTCATAATGATCCCTTTATGCATAGCTCACAAATTATTTTATTACAGTTCTTCACTTTAAAATAAGCAATTAATAAAGCATAGTAAAAAATGAGAGGTAGTGTGTCCTGTTGACCAGACAGCAAGCCTAAATGTCAAGAGCAAGTTGAACATAGTAGACTGGCAGTTTCATGTGTAATCATCTTCTTTATTATACTGTACAATGAAAATGCTTGTTTTATTCCATAAATTAAAAATTAATTTTTAAAAAGAAGCAACAGCTTTATACTGGATTCAAGTCCCACTTCTTATACCTACTGGCTTTATGGTTATTTAATCTCTCAAATGTTCCATACAAATTCTTTAAGTTTGCAGGGAATGGTAGGGTAGGAAGTTTCCTCACTGGGACTTCTCCTTGCCAATGGGTGATTTTTTTTTCCCTCCAAAAAGTTAATTACCCTCTATTTGCTGTATTTTTTATAGGCCCCAGAAAAATTGTAGGAGAAGTAGTAATATATAAATAGAATTCCTATGGCATGTATGTTTGAATCAATTTTCAAATAAAACAAAGATTATGAAATATTAAAGTGTCAAATTTATTTCCTATACTTATTCAACTAAATTCTTATCAAAAAGAAAAATCCTTCCCTTTTTTTTTTTAAGGCAGGATCTGAGATCTTCTGAGATGATAGGAGACTTAAGTTTAGACTCCCTCATGTAAAGAAGTTTATTTGTGGCCCTTTAAGAGGGTTAGTTGGAGCTTCCAAACCACCCCTTACTACCTTTTACAAAGTTTTGATTTGGTTTTTAACTCTATTACAAAAATGTAATGCCAGTATATTCTTTCCTTTTTATAGGGAGAAAGATTGAGTCATGCAGTGGGTTGTGCTTTTGCAGCCTGCCTGGAACGGAAGCAGAAACGGGAGAAGGAGTGTGGTGTGACAGCCACTTTTGATGCCAGCAGGACCACATTTACCAGAGAAGGCTCTTTCCGTGTCACTACAGCTACTGAGCAAGCAGAAAGAGAGGAGGTCATGAGGCACATCCAGGACACAAAGAAAGGTATGGTCCCACTGTTGAGCATTATTCACAAGTACACAAACTTGGGGAAATCCTAGACAAGGTGTTGAAATTGGTGGCTGTGTTTGACAGATTGATGCCAATACTGTTCGGAGAAAAACTTTTCTCTGTGTCCTTTATTAATTAATCACTTGAACCTGTTACCTAGATAGTAATGACATTAGCCAGAAAAGACACAGTTGCCATCCCTTGTATTTTAAGATGATATTTATGATGATTCTGATGATTAGTCCTGGCTAGAAGAAGAAATGCAATATAGTAGCAGATAGACTTAAGAAGTTATGGATTCAAGGCCTGTTGTAATACAGACAAGTGCTCCCAGCATCTCTTTAAAACTATGAATAACATAGATTATCCTGGCTTAGTGGGTAGGGAAGCACTGAGCTTTCAGCCTAGAATTGCAGACTGAAGTTGCAGTTCTGTCACTTTCTATATAACTTTATCTCTTTGTTCTCTTTTTTCTTGTCTGTAATAAGGGGCCTAAATGAGCTCTGCAGTACAACAGTGCAGCAGTCTCTTGAGCCACTATTCTTGATCAGTAGAGGGAATTTCCATCCTAAGAGCTCCTCACCTCAGAGTAGTCACAGAAATATTTGTTAGAAAGCTTTAACTCAGGAAACTTAAGATCTAGCCTCATTACTGGGGATTCAGAAAGTGTGGATTAATCATTTGTATATCAAACATAGAATAACATCACATCACACACTGTTAATCACACACACTGGAAAGGAACTGTTATAGTAATAAAGGATGTAGTGGCGGTTCACAGCAGAACAACTTGACCTAAGCCTGTGAGGCTTAATCTCCATCACTTTAGCTGCAGATCCTATCAGTAGTAAGACTTCAGTGAGATATCCCTGCTATCACAGATGCAGTTTTGTGGTAGTAGAATCGATAAATTCTCACTGAAACTGAACTTACTTGGAATTTTGGGATTCTTACCCCAATGATTTTAAAATACCTTCATTGCCAGATTAGAATCCTTTTTGGAAACCTCTATGATGAGAATCCATGTGTAACTGCTTTTCTTCATGTCTGGCTCATAGGCAAGTTATAATTGCTTATCAATCATAAAAATGGAACTACAAGATCTAAATTTGCTTCCAATTTTAAAATCCTGTGATCTTGAAATCTATTTTTAGGCTTGTGACTTTTTTTTTTGTATGAGAAAGATAAGCCACACTGCTACACTTTTATAAAATTTAGAGGATGAAGTTATCTTTGAAAGAGTTTTAACTCCTTAGTTATGTGGGCTTTAATTATTTTGAAGAAGGCTCAACATTCCTTTTGCTTTCCCAAGCTGAAATAGATGTGAAGACTTCGGTGGCTTCATCAGTAACACCCAGTAACTCTGTCCCATCCCCATCTTCTCCTACCTCCCCAACTGCTGATACCACTGCCTCCCTTGAGATGAATAATCCCCATGCCATCCCTCGACGTCATGCACCAATTGAACAGCTTGCCAGACAAGGTTCATTCCGAGGCTTTCCTGCCCTTAGTCAGAAGATGTCACCTTTCAAACGTCAGCTATCTCTGCGCATCAATGAGTTGCCTTCCACTATGCAAAGGAAGACTGATTTCCCCATCAAAAATGCAGGTAAGATAGAATCTGCCTAGGTTTACAGCACCACTAATAATAGTCATTCCTTTAATTTCTCAATTGTTTTCTGATTCTCTGCATTAATAAGGAGCCTCTGCCAACCCTATCAGATTAGTTGCTGGTGTTGTCCTTTGTAATTTTCCAATGAAAGAAAAGGAAACCAGAGAAGGGGATTGTTTTATTTTATTTCCCTTCCTATGGAGAGATCTGGGAAGGGTGTGTCAGCCTCCTGCTAAAAAACAATAATCTGTAGTTTCTTTTTTATGTTCCATTTGATAATCAACAAGGGTAGATTAAAAAGACTTGAGAAATAAGTACAATTAAATAGAGAAAATCAGATGGACTCAGATTTTGGTCCTTTTGATATTCCTCCAAAAAGATGGAGGAAGAACTTAAGATTTCAATCTTTAAAACTCCTCATCCGCCATGGGGGGGAGGGGCATATAAGCTCATATATGTTGCTTATATATACAAGCACCCATCCATTCCTCCCTGTCTCTTGAATTTTGCTCAGTTCCTGTAGTAGTATGATCTACATTGAGTCTTAAATTATCATATCTAGTTAGTCTTTGATAGGTATCCTTCAAAAACCAGAGGCACTCTCTTCTTAGTTACTGTTGAGCTTTTATTCCATTGTGATGTAGGGAAGCTTTTTTGTTCAAGATAATCCTCTAATGGATGTATTCTCCATGGAAGTGGAAATCTTCAACATAAAGAAGATCCAACTCACTTCCAGTTGATCAATGATGGACAGAGGTAGCTACACCCAGAGAAGAAACACTGGGAAGTGAATGTAAATTGTTAGCACTAATATCTGTCTGCCCAGGTTACATGTACCTTCGGAATCTAATGCTTATTGTGCAACAAGAAAATGGTATTTACACACATGTATTGTATCTAGGTTATATTGTAACACATGTAAAATGTATGGGATTGCCTGTCATCGGGGGGAGGGAGTAGAGGGAGGGGGGGATAATTTGGAAAAATGAATACAAGGGATAATATTATAAAAAAATATATAATAATAAAAAAAGATAATCCTTTAATGGTATGCAAAATAAAATTATACTATTATAGTTCTCTTTTGAAACCAGCCTATCTGTTGGGAGGTCCTAGGTATTCAAGATATCTCATTTACTATATTTAGTGGTGAGAGAAGAGATAGATAGGGATGATTAGCTTCAATTCACTGACGTTCAGGATAGTTCACTAATTTTAACAAAATCACAGAGGTGGATTATAGAACCCAGATTAAGAGAGTCTCTGGGCTCTGCTCTCATGCTCAGATTACTAAACCTTGCTGTTTGTGAGCCCAGAAAGCCTTGACAGTATACACTTATGGTAACCTTATTATATTGTTCCTGAACTGAGTTCAGAACACAGACCACTGGGAGATCTATGAAGACAAAAGTAACTTCTAGATTTATCTATCCAGATTGGCCAGGAAAAACACATCTCTCTTGGGAAATGAGAAAATAAGCGTAGCATTTGGAGAATTTATTAAAACCAGGCAAAATATTGAGCTCAGGTGTATCACTTGAGTTTTACTTTTTCCTGTCAGAATAAATGTAGTCAAATATATTTTCAAAATTATGCTTCTTAACACTCTCTTTGGGGATGACGGATTACAGCTTTCTGTTCCAGTGAGTAGTTAATGTTAGTTCACCCTTGTGTTGATGATGGTGTGTTTTAGTATTACTCATCTTTCCAATCTTGAATAATTCTCTGATTTCTAGTGCCAGAAGTAGAAGGGGAAGCAGAGAGCATCAGTTCCTTGTGCTCACAGATCACTAATGCCTTCAGCACACCTGAGGACCCTTTCTCATCTGCCCCCATGACCAAACCAGTGACAGTGGTGGCACCCCAGTCCCCTGCCTTTCAAGGTTGGTCTTCTCTTATGTTTAGCAGTCGGAGTATGGCATTCTCTCACTCTTCTTTCTACCTGCATGTTGATGATCTGAGCTTTCTGAAGACCAGCTAATTCAGTCAATTTCCTCCTCCTGTTTAAAAAGCATCTTGTGCTTTGTGGTTTGCTTCATTCTTTCTGCAGTTTGAGTTTCTCATTTTGCATGTATATCCTCTGTAATGTCTGTCATCACATCCCCTAAATTAGGGCTTCTTAAACTTTTTCTACCCCTTTTTTACCCAATAAATTTTTATATGACCTTGGCTTATAAGTATATAAAATAGGCATACAAATCAAACATTTACAGATAATCATAATTTCTCCACTCCCATATTCAGTTACAAGACTCCATATAGGGTTGTGAACCACAGTTTAAGAAGTTAGGTGGTTTAAATGACCTATATATTTCTTGCCTTTTCATCTGCCTTTTGATTATTGAAGATTACATCCTTTAGTGCATAGTGGATTTATATCTTATTTACATCCCATGAATTTCTAATAAGTTACAAAATCAGGATTGTTTCTGATTATATACTTTGTCTGAGTGGATATTAATCTGGGCACTAACTTACTGGGAGAAACATTTGAATACACTCTGCCTGCTTTCAGAAAGAGGCTTATAGAAGATGCCTCTAATTTTCTACTTTGAATTATTTTGTCTTTTGTGACTGATGAGCAAAATAATAATAATACATTAACTTCAAAGTTTAACTGTGGTTCCTAGTGATACCAAATTGTCCCTTGATTTTTAATTACTGGACAAAGAAATGAATCTTTACAATTTGCATTACAACTTTTAAAAGCTAGCAGTAGAACTTGCTGTCATTATTGTCTCTCTGTGTCCTTTGAGAAATAGCCTAGAAAGATTTAATTTGGAAATCTAACTTGTACATTAGACCATACCCCCCAAATCTTTCAAAACAGTTCACAATATATCAATTACCCCTTTTGTATATTTATTCATTTTTGTATTTCTGTATTTAAAATATAGACAAGAAAAGTTCCCCTTAAAAGTTTTATTTGCTTTAATTTATAAAAAGGAACCTGTGGTTGTAATCACATGGTGCTTTACATGGAAAAACCAAATGGTAACATTCCCCAATTTCTTCATACTTATTAGAAGAGATATAGGAAGAATATTGGAATCATTACCTGGAAGGAAAGGAGCAAAGGTTGGGAGAGTTTTTTTCTACTGTGGAAGATAAGGAAGGAGTAAGAACCTGTATGTATGAAAACTTCCAAAGAGAAAGAAAAAGCTTCAACATTACTAGAAGAAAAATTATAGTAAAATTATTAAATTGGAATAGACTAGGCCTGTGGAACAGGATGCCCCATGAGTAAACGAAAGGGCCTACCAAGTTCTTAACTTATGGTTATATATGTATACATATATACACACATAGATATAGGTAGGATTATATGATATAGAGCCTGGAAAGAATAAAAAAATAGGAACTATTTGGTCTTTGTGGAAAGTAGTACTAGAGAGAAACAATGTCTCTAATCTGTTCTTTTCCAAAAGACTATAATTAGAATGGGAACATTTTGATGGTGTTTACACTGATTTTACTAAGCTTACTAGAAGAGTAGTATTTCATCTGATGTGTGCAGTTTTTGCCAAAATTGCTAACAAAAAAAAGCTTTTCAGTCTTGTGTCCATTTGTTATGCAAATACTGCATGTTGGCCTAATTGTACCTGCCCTTAGTCATGTGCACATTTTGCATGAATTAACTCCATTGATGTTGTCTGCTCCCATTTTAGCTAATGGCATTGACCCTGCCTTCCATGTGTTTGCTGCTAAGCCAGCCCAAACTGCTCTAGCACCCACAGCATTACCTGTTCGTGAAACCAACCCTTGGGCCCATGCCCCTCCTGCTGCTAACAAGGAAGTTGCAGCTACACATCCGGGTAAGGCAGACACAGATGTTGGTGAGGATCCGGGGATCAGCCATTTGATCCTGGACTAAGACCAACCATGTATTTAGATGGGAAAGGGGAAGCATAGCTTTAAAAAAGTTTCTCTTCTTGGAAATAATCTGATCTGAAGATGATGTGATACAAAAGAAGAAAGCAAGAGGTTTGATATTTTTGTGAGAGTGATGGTCTGATGAACTTCTGACTGAGGAGCCTGAAAGAAAATTTGTCACCAAGACACTGCTCCCTCCCAAACAACAAAATCAACAACTAAGGGATCCCTAGTAAGTTGTAGAAATATGTTCAGAGGCATCAAGACATTAAGCAATTTTCTTTATTTACTGAGAAATCTAGAACAAATGGTTATTGTTTGTCCTTCATTCTCTAAGAGGATCATGACATCAAGATGGGGATGCTATGATGTGCAAGTGAATTGAAATGAGGGTGTACTGTGCAAAGTCACCAGCCTCACCCTCTCCTCCAGAACCATCTAGGTCCAGTGGCACAGGATGCCATGGGAGCCCTTGGCCTTTTTTTCAATCTTAAAGAATCTACCTTGGCTCTTTAGGTTATTTTCAAACTTGTTTTTGTACTGAGGATAAGCTGTGGTCACAGGGGATCTTTGTCAGATTTTGGGCCTTTGGGACTTGTTGGCTCAGAGGCTGCTGGAACTGTTCTGACAATACATTTTAATGCATTTTCTTTCATCCCTCCATAAAAGCTTCATATTCAGTGACACAAATGTCTAAAAGGATTTTTTTCTATAATATTGATTGTTAAAATAGCCCTGGTTATCATAAGAGAGAAAGAATAAACAGAATCAATTAACATTTCTGATTATTTCGTTTACAGGCACAGAGTGGGGCCCTTCATCCGGAACGGCCTCACCAGGGATCTTCCAAGCCGGGCATCGGCGCACACCCTCAGAAGCTGACCGATGGTTGGATGAGGTGTCCAAGACGGTGCGGGCCCAGCAGCCCCAGGCTCCAGCTGCCCCTCTGCAGCCGCCTCTTTCCCAGGCACCCACCTTCCAGGGAAGTGCTTTTGCTGGCTCTCCGCCTGTGCCAGTGGGCGTGGTGCCCCCTATGCAGCCGGCCTTCGTCCCTGCCCAGACCTACCCTGTAGCCAACGGGATGTCCTATCCCTCCTCCAGCGTGCCTGTGGTTGGCATCACGCCCTCACAGATGGTGGCCCACGTGTTTGGCACCGCGGGCCATGCCCAGGCGAGTCTCCCCCACCAGTCCCCCGGCTTGGCAAAGCAGCAGACATTCCCTCAGTATGAGCTGAGCAGCGCCACGGCCAGCCCTTTCTTCAAGGCCTCTGCCCAGCACCTCAACGGCTCTGCTGCTTTCAATGGGGTAGACAGTAGCAAGTTGGCCTCAGGGGACAAGCCCTTGGAAGCTTCTGCTCCCACTGACCCAGTGGATCCTTTTGAAGCTCAGTGGGCTGCATTAGAAGGCAAGTCCAAACAACGCACTAACCCGTCACCAACTAATCCTTTCTCCAGTGACTTACAGAAAACATTTGAGATTGAACTTTAAGCAGTCCTTGTGGCTCGTGCATATGGTCTGTCTTTTAGGTGAGGGAAGTGGGTTAAATGAGCAAGGGGGACTTTCTTTTTCTGATTAGCACACTTTTTGGTAATCCCAAAGGCCCTCGGGAACACAGTGCAGGAAAGAATGATTTTTAAGAAAATTGCTTTTTAAAAATCCCTACAGATGGCCCTGTCCTGCAGTTAGGGTTAAAAGAGTCATAGAAATGTGCCCCTCCCCTGTCTTTCTTCCTCTACTGCCCACGTATCCTGGAGAAACAAAGTGGCTGAAGAGAAGGAGCAGAAAACTGAAGCCCATTTGCAGGATGCAGAATGTAATGGAAAATAATTGAGATCTACCTTTGTTTTTCAGTACATCTGCCTGCTCCTCCCATAGGAAAGAAGGAGCAGCAGTAACAGAATGTGCTGCCTGCCAGGATTAAGGAGTAAGGGGAAGAAGTATCATTAGCCCAGCAAAAGCTATCTTTTTTGGGGAGAAAGGTGAACTTCCACCTTAAGTAACAATGGATATATATAAATATATATAAATATATTACAAAAAAAGCCAAAATTTTTATTTTTATGCATTTAGAATATTTTAAATAGTTCAATATTAAAAAGTCATAAGAGTTGTAAGTAATCTTGCCAAAGGGAAAGGAAGATTAGCTGTAAGAAATTGTATATAAGATTGATTTATCATTGATTCCTATCTAAAGTAACCAGAAAAAGGAGGTTAGAGAGTATGACGAAGGGGATTCCTAATTTGTTCTATAGAATACCTTGTAAGTAGCACATTGCAACCACAATCATGAGTCATGACCAATAAAGTTCCTAGGTGATAGTATTCAATAAAGACAATGAAAGAGCAGTATTGTCCTGGCTTTCAAATTACTGCAAAATTCTATTGGATCTAAATTACAAATAAATACATATACACATGTATGTGTATAGACATGTATGTTATACCCATATACATGTATACATATATATACAAATATAGTCTGTATTTTCTGTATTGATGCTCTTTCCTTGTATTGATCCTTCCCGTGCCAGTTACAGAATCAACCACACGACAGGGTGGCTGGGTCCTTATTTTACCAGGTGGACCTCTGACCTCAGATTTACTTGCTTCTCCATCTTTAGTGAAGATTTGGGGAGGTGAGAGATCCTGCTTCTTTTAGCTTTTCATGGTTTTTTTGTTTGGTCTTCCCTTATCTGTTTGGATTATTGAAAAACTCATCAGCTACACCTATTGGACCTCTGGTAACACAAAATCCCATCTCATTTAATTTTACTTTTAAACGTTGGCCTTACAATCAAATGTAAGTTACACAGACACAGACACACACACATAGACACACACACACACACACATATATATTTGTACTGATGACAGTTTATAATCTGATTTAACAGAAATAAATGTTGGTGGTAAGAAGCTGTTGCCAGTGGGATTGTTCTTTCCCCATTTCTGCTCTAGAATGTCTATCCATTCTTTTTCTGTTTTCTTTTTTGGCTGATTATGTCCTGGGCCTGCAACAATCCATAAACTCTCATGTTGCTGTGGGGAAAAAATCTTTTATTGGGTACCATTTAGAGTCATAAATCCACTACTTGTTTTGATTCATAACCAAGTAAACATGGGCCAATCCTAGATCTTTCTCTCATTGGAATTTTCATTCAGAAATTAAACTCTTTCACACATAAATAGGGACAAGATCATAGTCTTGTTAACTTTACTTCTGGTGGTCCCTGGCTAGAGTTTATGATCACTATTGTCCTTGGTGTCTGGCCTGAGTACAAGAGTTATGTGTTGAAACAACTTTAAGAAATTTGGTACACACCTGGAAAAGTCAGAATTTAACCTGATTACTTGTCCTGCCCAGGGCAGATATTCTGCCTGTAATTTCAGTGACAGTGGAGACATGAACATAATAACTTTCCTTATGCTGTATTGGTTTAATAGACAATCACATAAATATAAGAAAATTGACTTTATTTTCCAATTTCTATAGAATCTGATATGTAAAAAGAAACTGATAATATAGTCCCTAATAGCTAATATTTTTAAAGTATGTAAATTATCTCCACAGATCATGTGTTCTTCCTGGAATGCCAGAAGAAAGGTAGAATGAGAAATAGTCAATCATGATGCATTGGTTCCATTTCCAATCAGCTATGACATTGTCAGAAGATGAGAGCTGATTTTTTTGAAGACATACCATGTCTAGGGTTTTTGTCTCCACTTGTAGACAAGATTACAGGTGCTCTGCCAATCTTATTGGGATTTAGCCATATGGATTAACTGTGGCGATTGTGTTCATCCTTCTGTTAACACCCATATATACACACCTGGTGCTCTTACTATTAGTTGTGTTCAGTGTTCAGAACACAGGTACTTGGAGATTTCTGCTTTATTTAGTTCTGTTCTTCTCAGCATCCTTAGGGTATGAGACAGCTTTGGGTTTATTGAAACAGTTTAACCTGGATCTATGTAAGATGACCATCAAGAGAAAAGGCAGGTGCAAAATGATCAAGGATACAAAGTCCATGTTCCAGATGAAAGAAGCAGCCTCACACCCTATCCCTCCAGAGAAAGTTTTAAGGTGAGTTTATATGATACCAGAAGTCATCTAAACTGCAGAACATTAGAACTGTGAAAACATCAGATTCGGCCCCAAAGAAAAGTCAGTCTTGGATGCAACAGAATTGTTGACCCTTATACAAACAAGCAAGTCATGTACTCAGATGGACCACACCTCAACATCCATTTAGCTAACATTAGTAATGCAAGACATTGGGAATAGCAGAAATTTTCTTCCAAAAAAAAATATAATAAGAATGTAATAATTCTCTCCCCTAGAGCTTGCTGTGAGAAATAGCAGGCTTCCATTTTCATCTAAGCAATCTCATTACAAAATGACTTCTTGTTGTGTCTGAAGAGTAAACAAAGCAGGCACTGGTGATTAGGGCAGGAGCTTATCCCTGCTACTACTGCTACTACAGTAGCTTTCCAATTGATGGGTTTTTGAAAATGCTAGTTTGCTGCAGAACAGACAGTTATGTTTTATCTCTGCCCACCCCCTTCTAGTTGACGTGTCTTTCCTCTCCCCAGCCACAGGTTTGGGGATCTAGGGCAGGAGATACCTTTATCCCTGTTGCCAAACGGGACGGGCATGAGGCTGATAGCGGGAACAGCTGGCACAACAGAAGCTAGAGTAGTAGTCATTGCCACAAAGCTGGGCTTGCAAGATCAAATCACAATTGGCGAGCTCTGGCTGGTCGATGCATTCCCTGGCAAGGTCCTTTGGCTGCTCCACAGCTTCTAGGACAAAACAACCTAGGTTATATAGAGGTTACCCTATAACCTTCCATTTCAGTTCACTGAAGGCCCAGTAGCCTAATATTCATTTGCCTCTTAACCTTGTAAATTCCAGAAAGGGTCATTATGTAACTCCACTCCAAGTTCCAACCTAATTCTCTCATAGACCTAGACAGTGCTCTTAATACTTCCTCCTGAGTTGCTTCCAGAAAACTAGATGCTTTGCAGCTGACCCACCCTCTCACCAGGTATATGAGATGGAGAGATGATCTAAAAGAGAAGAAAACTATAACTTGGTCTTTCAGAAGAGTAGGAAGGCCAGGGTAAGGACCAGTCTCGATAGTATTTTAAGTAGACAATGTTTGGTATGGTAGGGTGTGTTCCCTCTCTCCTTCTTTCAGAGTTCAGTGTTGCCTGCTTGGCTCTATCGTAATCCATCACTGGAAACCTCCCTTACTTCCTGATCTTAGCACTATTCTTTCCCCAAGCCAATGCCCTCAATGATTAGCTTTTAGATATAAAAGTAATATTTTGTGCTTTCATATACACAAATGTATTGTGATGCAGATCATTGTGTTTCAAATTAACTTTGTTGTAAATTATTTCAACTTAAGACTCTGTATTTAAGCTTCCAAGTATTTTTCTCAAGTGATATGGATATCTCCTCATAACTCAAATATATCTACATACAGACTTATTTCTACATAAGTGCATTATGCTGTATTATCTGTACATTAGATATATGTATACTCTGTATACATTATATACAAAGAAGGAAGGAGAGAAAAAATTGGATTAATTGAGAGATGGGTCTGATTTCATCTTGCTTCCCTTCATACTTACTGGGCTCTAGCCAGACAGAATGGCTTTCACTCTGTCATATTTTGCATGCCTAGGATGGGTATTTGTAACTAGCCATGGGATCCTAAGCAAAGCACAACAGAATAAGGGAATTAGATTAAAGGATCTCTAAGGTCTCATACAATTCTTTGTAAATCTGTGAATTTTCTTCTCCCTTTTATGATTCCTCCTTATAGAAACTTTAACCACTTATATTAGAATATGACCCTCCTCCCTCCTCCCCCCCAAAAAAGGCCCAACTCTCAGAACTACTTCTGAGGGGTCTTTGTAAGATCACTGTAGTACCCAATTCCCCATTTCTTTTAGTCACCTATTCCATTTGAGCCTATGGCTAAATTGGGGAAGAATATCCACTTCCAGCTGCTGCTCAATAAATATCCACTGGAAATAACAAAAACACCATTCTTCACTTTTAGGTCTAGACCAGTCATGTAATTTTAACTGTAAGGAATGCAACCATTTGAGCTCTGAGGTTTCTTTTTAGAGAAAGTAGGGATAGCTAATTGGCCCTATCTAGTTAGCCTTACTTAATGATTAGATTAGTTTTGGAAGTTGGGCTTATTATCAGGGCCAACCAATGACCTGCTTGGGCTTTTTGTTTCCCCCAAGTTTTGAGTTTCAAATTCTATTCCTCCCTCCACTACTCCTTCCTTGAGACAGTAAGTAGTCTGATATCAATTATACATGTGCAGTCATGTAAAACATTTCTATATTAATTATTTTGTGCAAGAAAATTCAGAAAGGAAGGGAGAAAGAAAAAGGAGGGGGAAAAATTAAAAACTTAGAAGTTTCAGTCTTTATTCAACAACAGTTCTCTTTAAGATTATCTTGGATACACCAGCCCTGAAGTCAGGAAGATCTGAGTTCAAATCTGGCCTCAGACATACTGCCTGGCTGCGTGACCCTGGACAAGTCACTTATCCCCACTTGCCTCAGCAGTATATATCTTGAATAAATCAGATGGATGGATAATTCTGAGAAGAGCTAAGTCATTCATAGTTCTTCAACATACAAGATTGTTGTTACTGTATATAGTATTCTGATTTTGCTCACTTCATTTTGTATCAGATCATATAAGTTCAGTTTTTTTTCTAATTATGATTTCTTGTAGTGCAATAGTATTTCATTGGAATCATATACTACAATTTGTTCAGCCATTCCTCAATTTATGGGCATCCCTTTAATTTATGAGTTTTAGCTATCCTAAAAATTGCCACTATCTTTTTGTATAAATAGGTTTCCCTCCTTTTTTTTTTCCCTCTTTGTGATAGAGACCTAGCAGTGTTATTGTTGAATCAAGGAGTATGCACGGTTTTATAGCTGTTTGGGCTTAGTTTCAAATTGCTCTCCAGAATGTTTGGGTCAGTTCACAGGTTCACCAAGAGTGCCTCACAATGTCTCAGTTTTCCCATATGCCCTCCAACATATATCATTTTTCTTTTTAGTCATATTAGCCCATCTGATGGGTGTCAGTTTGTAGCTCAGAGTTGTTTTAATTCCCATTCCTTAATGGTGATTTAGAGCATTTTTTCATTTTATTATCTGATTTTTTTTTAATCTGAAAACTGCCTGTTCATATCCTTTAACCATTTATCAATTGGATAATAGCTTGTGTTCTCATAAATTTGATTCATTTCTATATATATTTGAAAAAAGATACCTTTGTTAGAGATACTTGCTGTAAACATTTTTCTAGTTTTTCCTTTCTAATTTTGGTTGCACTGGTTTTATTTATATAAAACTAATTAATTATCAAAATTATTTGTTTTACATTTCATAATGCTATCTTTATCTTATTTGATCCTAATTTCTTCCCTTATCCATAGATCTGACAGGTAAACTCTTCCATGCTGTCATAATTTGCTCAAGGTTATCACCCTTTATATGTAAATCATATACCCATTTTGACCTTACCATGGTATACAATGATCTATACCTACTTGGTCTATACCTACTTTCTTCCATATTATTTTCCAGTTTTCTTAGCAGTTTTTGTCAAATAGTGAGTTTTTGTCCCAAAAGCTCGGATTTTTAGCTTGTTCTTCACTTACTACAATGTATTCTGTACCTAATCTATTCCAGCGATCCAGTATCAGATTAGCCAGTATCAGATTGTTTTCATTATTATCATTTTATCAAACAGTTTGGTATGGTTAGACCATTTTCCTTCACATTTCTTTTTCATCGATTCTCTTGATATTCTTGACTTTTTATTCTTCCAGATGAATTTTTAAAATAGTAATTTTTTTTAGTTCTCTAAAATAACTTTGATAGTTTGATTGCAAAGGAACTATTGAATTATCATTTTTATTATATCGGCTTGACTTACTCATGAACAATTAATATTTTTCCAGTTGTTTAGATCGGATTTCATTTGTGTGAAAATTGTTTTCTAATTGTATTTATATAGTTCCTGGGTTTGTCTTGGCAGGTAGACTCCCAAGTATTACTTTGTATTACTCAAATATTTATAATACCCAAGTATTGCCCAGGTAACTACAATTACTTTTAAAAGTGTGCCCTCAGACATGACAGAGCTCCCTCTCCTTCTTGTCTCTGTGTTTGAACATAAAATTGGAGTGGACCTCGTATACACAGAGATGAGTTAAAATACAGAATACACCTTCACAAGGATGTAGGGAAAGCTGAAGAAACTTTTAAATGCTAAAATATCATTTCATATTTTGACTAACAAATAATTGGCAGACAAAGGACAGTTTCTTTCTCACAGTGGTGTGTTACAACCCTGGCTCTTCCACTGACCAGCTAGGTAAGCTTCAGCAAATTACAGTTACTTTGGTCCTCAGTAGCCTCCTTGATAAGAAGATGGTAATAATAATGGCCTTCTTACCTACCTGGAAGGTTATAGTGAAGATCAAATGGGTTTGAAGAGTGCTTTGAAAAGCATATTATAATATATATATATATATATATTTTAAAATTATTTCTCAGCCCAGATCCTACCTATTTCCAGAAACTATTGGTTCACTGTAATGGAACATTATAATAAGACACTAAATACCATTGCAATTTCTTGAAATGAGTTTTCTCTAAAAACAATAAAATGCTAGGAGCAGGAACTCATCCCATCCTCTTACCTGAAGGCCTAGGACGGATCACTTTCACTTCTGTACTGCGGCTGACCGCCTGAGTCTCACTATAGGCGCTGCAGGTATAGGACCCTTCATCACGGGCTTGTGTGTTGTTAATCACCAAGGTTCCATCCTGGGACAGGTGGATGCGGTGGCCATCACCTTGCATGGGTACCCCATTTCTATTAAGGAAAGAAATCTTGAGGTTATGGTTCTCTGTGGGGCCCTAGCCTTTGGTGCCTGGGGGAAGGTCTGTCTGGATGACCAAGCCACAAGCACTGATATTTCCCCAAAGAAAATAGGCCAGTTCTCCAAAGTAGGCATCAGATATCTTCTGTTAGACAGAATTTATTTTAAAGAGTAGAAAGAAAGCTTATTCCCTCCTTTTAAGGAGAACCTTCTCATCTAAAGGTCATGACAAGTTTCACATAGTAGAAACATCACAATAATCTCAAAGCAAATCTGTTGTATTGATTCATCCTTTGAAGCCCCTCGACCATCTGTCTTTCTCGTTCTAGATCCATTGCCTTCACCTCAGTTCAGGGGATAATCTCTTTCCAAAGCCTTCTAATTGGTCTCCAGTCTCATCCCCTCTCCAATTTGCAATTCAGACACTGTCAGAACACATGTTCTAGTGTGCATCTCTGACTGTGTTATACTTGACTGTTTTTTAAACATTCCATTTTTTAAATAATAAATTTAAGGTTTATTTATTAATAAATAATTATCTTAATAATTAGATATTATTTAGATATAAATCTAAATAAATAAATCTAAAAAAGAATTGGCAGTGCAGGTTTTATCATGCCCTCAAAGACAGCAAGAAACATAATTTCATGGGATGTTGATAAATATTAGGGTTGTAATAAATATTTGCAAAAGTATCACATTAAAATAATTGCATTCTATACCAGCTTCTATTGTGGAGAATGAAGAAATGACACTGTAGCCTAGGACAAGTCACAACGTCTAAAAGCCTTAGCTGCTTCATTTATTCTACAATAATAAAAATATATCTGCCTCAAGGCTTTTGTGAGGAGAGCATTTTGAAAACCTTTAAGTGCTGTATTAATGAGTTACTATAATTATCAGAATAAAATGACAAGCCTCTCCAGTATTTTTGCCAAGAAAACCTCAAAAATGGGTCACAAAGATTTGAACATGACTGAAATAAATGAACAATAATAATTACAATTATTATCACTTACACTAGGCAGGCTAATGATATAGCATCTGGGGAGGTGTGACTCAGATACAACGGAATTGTTCTGATCATTTTGGAGGAAAGAAAGAAGCCCTAGCCATGTTGTGGTCCATGTAGACCTTTGACCCATCTCAAGTGTAAAAGAAGAGGATGGACAGAAACAGGGCTTAAAGGGATATGTACCTGGACCATCTCACATTTACATTGTCTCCTATCACCACACAATGGAGCTGGGTGTCTTCTCCCTCAGGTACTGTAATGGTGGATTGTAGTCCTATAATCTTCAGCTCCCCTGCAAACAAATAGGGGATTTCATCACACTTCATATAGAGTGCCCACTCCAATCCAGACTCCTGGTGTCCTTCTATGTGACATCTCAAACTCAAATGAAAATGAGAGTTGCTACCCTCTCTGTCCTGGTCTAGTAAGATAGACTTGTTCTCCAGAGTAAATGAATAGCTCTGACCCACTACTACCACCAAACTTCTCAGTATCCACTATTTTGCCTTCTGCTCTGGGCTGCATCCTAATCCCACTCTGCCTCTACCCAAAATTCTGAGCTGGACCCAGCGCTGGTCTCTTTCTCGTCCATTGAAAGCAATGCAGGTGTAGAAGCCACCATCCTCCACGGCAACGCGACTGATGACCAGGGAGCCATCTGGCTGCTGTTGATGTCTGCAGATCAAGCATAGATGTTATGTTCTTTAGGCCCTGAGAGGCAAAAGGTCCAGAAGGAAGGCAGAGCAAAGCCATTTAATGCAAGTGAACCAAGTAGTAATCACATTTAAGAAAGAATCTCTGAACATCCCTCTTCTCTTGGTCAAAAACCACTTGTGACTATGTACAATATGGTGGATCCTCCAGTTGGCTATCATTTAATATACCTGAAATACAGCTTTTTTTGTTTAAGAATGAAAATTTCACATGACATTTTTTTTTACATTTTATAATTGGTCTATAAATGAATTTTCAAGTGACTTCTAGTTTTTGCTTTGCTCAAATAAGTGATTTTTTTTTCTAGTCAGGAGTATTTTCATGTCTCCATCCTTATTAATCTCTAGCATCTGATAATTTGACACAGGGAGATGCTGTTGATATCAAAAGTCATTTTGATGATACAGTCAGAAAGAAACAGTATTCTCAATGGTTGTCTACAACTAGTACCCAGAAGTTAGTGGCAGATAAAGCATGAGCTTGGAATCAAAAAGACCTGAGTTCACATCCATCCTCAAACACATAATAGCTGTATGACTCTGAGCAAGTCACTTAAACCCTGGTGGCATTAATTTCCTCGTGTATAAAATGGGGAGAATAATAGCAACTCCCACTCAAAATTGTTGTGAGGATCAAATGAGATAAAAATTGTAAAGTGCTTAGCACAATACCTGCCACATAATATGCTTTATATACATGTTATTTTGTTATATATATATATATATATATATATATATATATATATATACATATATATATATATATATGTATATATATATATATATATATATATATATATGTAGAGAGAGAGAGAGAATACATATGTACTCTATATATACAGTAGTAATAGTGGTAGTGATGGTGCTCTGAGTAGGAGGGAAAAAAAGTAAGGCTTCCCTCAACTATTCCATCTACAATCCTAAGTTCCTTGGGAGAGCCATCAGGATGGATGACAGTTCATGAAGTTGCCTTGCAAAGTACAGTGATTACAGAACTCTTTCTTGGATGCTGAGCCCATTAGGAAATAGGCAAAGGTATCACTTTTAGTTCCCATCACTCTCCACTTAGAGCTGTAAATAGAAAAAAAGACATTAACTAAACTTACCTGGGGGAAGAGGGGGGCCGTCCATCCTTCTGCCACTCAATGACAGGGGGAGGGTAGCCATACGTTCGACAGGGAAGTTGGACTCTCTGGCCTACACTGGCATCCACCACTCCTGGCTGGTTCTTGTCAAAGCTCAAACTGTAAAACACAAGCATCTTATGTAAAAATGTTCTCTTGTATCGTTCCCTCTTCTCCATTGTCCCCGGTACCACTCTAGTCTATAGTTTCATTACTTCTGGAACTAAATACAGTCCCTTTCCCAATCTATCTTTCACTTCCTCCATTATTTTGTCATTTCAGGTTATATGAAACCATAATAAATACAAGAATTATTTTTTCTTCCAATTTTAAAAAAATGCTATGTGACTGGGAAAGTCACTTAACCCCAATTGCCTCAGGGGAAAAAACCTATAAAGATTTTTACAAATAAATCAAAATAAATTTGAAATCTAGCCTATAGGAATTTACATGAAATAATAAAACCACTTTCTTTGGGTAATGAAAATTGAATTAAATGTTTCTTCAAGTTATATCCAGTTATTAGTTTGAGATTTTGGAGGGGTTGGGATAGAGGTAAATGACATAATGGATAGAGTGTTTTCCTTAAGATCAGGAAGATCTGAATCTGAATTCTGCTTCAGACATGTACTAGTTTGTGATCCCAGGAAAATCACTTAACCTTTCAACCTCAATTTCCTCATTTGTTAAATGAAGTTAATAATAGCATCTTTTCCCTAGAATTGTTGTGAAGCTGTATATATATATATATAAAGCACTTAACCTTTCAACCTCAATTTCCTCATTTGTTAAATGAAGTTAATAATAGCATCTTTTCCCTAGAATTGTTGTGAAGCTGTATATATATATATATATATATATATATATATATATATATAAAGCACTCTACAAATCTTTTTCAAAACTATATAAATATGAAGATGGTAGAGAGATAAAGAGTCTAACTTCCCACACACGTTAATGAAGATCTAGAAAAAAATGCCAGACTAAATTCTAATTGGGAAAGCCAAAAAATCAAGAGTGAATAATTTTTCTACAGACTTTTAGAGGGAGACTGGCCATGAATTCCCAATGGTAGTGATGATGAAGCAGGGGAGTAATATTCCAGTACCCAGAGACTGAAAGAACCAAGACAGCACAAGAAAGAGACCCCAGGGGATCCCTCAGCAAGCACTAGCATGGGTACCATCCAACAGTTCTGGCACTCATCATACAATATCAACTCACAGATCCAGGGCAGGATGGTGGTAAACATTTGTCCTCATTGTATTTGGAAAGCATGTGGTAGCTGGACAGTTCTTTTTTTTTTTTTTAATTATAGTTTTTATTTACCAGATGCATGAGTATTTTTACATGTTAAATATACTCATATTAAAACATATACTCATTTTTACATGAGTGTGTGCATGAGTATTTTTATAGCATTGACAATTGCCAAACCTTTTGTTCCAATTTTTCCCCTCCTTCCCCCCACCCCCTCCCCCAGATGGCAGGTTGACCAATACATGTTAAATATGTTAAAGTATAAATTAAATACAATATATGTATACATGTCCAAACAGTTGTCACCAAAAATATTTTTAAGGATTGGTTTTCTTCAGACAGTTTTTGTGTTTTCTTTTCCAGCTCTCATTTCCTTTCCCCACTTTTCTTTTAACTCTCTTTTAAGATCCTTTTTGAATTCTTTCAAGAGTTCTGTGAGATGGAAATCAACTTATATCACTCTTTGAGGCTTCAATTGGAGATATTTTGATATCTCCAATAGTTTATCCATATAGATATCCAATATAGAAATCTGTTCTTCCCTGTCTCCATAAAAGTTATCCATGGTAAAGAGCTCTTTTTGCTTTTTTGCTCATTTTTAAAGGTTATGATCCACTCTTAGGGCAAAGTGGAGATTATCCTAAGTTTCCTCTATAGGTGATAGCAGATTTTGCTTAATAACCAGTGTAACCTGTTTCCTCCTTCTGCTGGGTGAGAGTGGCCAGCTTCTACTTGTGCTGAAGTTCAGAGGCTTCTGTACTTGTGTTAGGTGTCTCACAGGCTAGAGTAGCAAACATTGCTGTATTTTGGCTATGAACCTCCCAGTAGGTTCCTCCAGCACACAGAAACTTCTTTGTTCCTGCTTTCCCTGCTCTGCACTATGCTGCACCTGCACTGGCTGCAAAGTCCTCCCTACTTCTGCCACACACACACACACACACACACACACACACACACACACACATTCCTGATGTTCTTCCAAATATCTTTTGCTGGAAATTTATTACATTCCAAAAATCTTTAACTCGAAAACTCCGGCTCCTGACTTCCAGCCTGCACTTTTATCCACTCTACCACCTAACTTCATCACATAGTCAATATATTGCAGAGTTGAACTATCCCAAAATCCAATGCCCTTTCTTTTGTATCCTACTGTGGTCTCCGTTCATTTGGAGATTCAAATAGAGGGCCCCCCCAGTCACATGGTGAATGAGAAATATAAAATATATTGTTTCTAGTATTCCTTCTCATTGATTCACCCCACTAGCAAGTTTTCCAATTTCTTATACCTTGTATTTTACCTCTACAATATCTCAGCTCCTTTAAATAGTTAAACAAATACGTGGGTTTAGATTAGTTAAAACATGGGGAAATTATAGTGAATTTGCATTTCTTCCCCAAAAAGTACTCCCTTACTTGATTCTATAATATAACTGAACTATAAAGACAGAATTTAGAAAATTCATCTGATAACTATCCATCCAACATCACCCTGCACTCTTGGCAATGATATGGTATATTCATGTATGCCCCAGTTAGGGAAGCAGACATCTAGCTTTGTAAGAAATCATCACAGTAGCTTCCGCATCATGTAACTACCAAGCTATGTCAGTCAATCAGTCTGCAAATATATTAAGCTCTGTGTTCTAGATACTGTGCTAAATGCTGAGGAACAAATAAAGGCAAAATCAAAACAAAATTAAATACAATTTTAAAAAGAAAACCAACAACAATGAAAAACATTGTTTCTTTCACAAAGGTGTTTGAATTCTAAAAAAATTGAATGAGTACATACAATATTTAGAAAATAGAGAACAATTGGTTTTTCTTGATTCAAATGGCTATAGGAGTATTCTCCAATGCAGTTAGGGGCACTATGGTACACAGAGTGATGGGACTAAAGTCAAGAATACTCATCCTCCTAAGTTCAAAACTAGCATCAGATACTTATTAGCTGTACTACACTTTTCAGATCACTTAACCCTTTTTGCCTCAATTTTTCTTACCCCATCCTGGCTCCCTAGCTGGATAGTTCTTAACCTAGGAGCTGAGTGCACTGCCCCTTCTCTGTAACTGGATCCTCCTTCCAGTCCAATAGTGTTTGAGTCTAGCAGTAGTTTGCTAAAAATTCCACTGGATCCAAATCTGGGTTAGAAACTTGCATAATTCAGACCAGGAGGGCAGAGAACAGACTCTTTCCTGGATCGATCCATTTGGGGAGCAAGCACTGAAAGCTAACAGGCCTCCAGCTGAATTTGTGAAAGTACCAGGACAAGACAGAAGCTCAAGCTGGACATCTCCCTTCATTGTTCAGTATAAGAGTCTAGTCCTAATATAAAATGCAAAGTTGCAAACTAACAAACAAACAAAAACTAGCCATGGAGAATGACTCGGAAAGATCTATGAGCAATTCCTCAGACAAATACAGTTTAGACTCAAGTCCAACAAGAATTCCAGAAGTTAAAAAGAAAATGTGAAGTTCCTTATAGGAAAAACAACAGACGTGGAAAAATAAATTGAGGAGAGAATTTAAGAATCATTGGACTACTTGAAAGCCATGAACAACAAAAAGAGCGCAGATGTCATATTTCAATAGCTCATAAAGAAAACTGTCCAGATATCTTAGAACCAGAGGGCAATGTAAAAATTGAAAGAATCTATTTGGTCATCTCCCAAGATTTCCCAAAATGATATTTAGACCTCCCAGGTCATGGAAAAAAATACTAAAAGTAGCCAAAAAGAATTCAAATACTGAGGATCCAAAAATAGGATCACACAAGATTTAGTAGCTACATCCATGAAATATCCGAGAATTGGTAATATGATATTCTAGGTTTATAATCCAGAAAAATGTACTCTGCAAAACTGAATATAATCTTATGGGGAAACAAGAGCTTCAATAACATAGAATACTTCTGAGCATTCCTGAGGAATAAACCAGAGCTGAATAGATAATTTGACATATAAATCCATAAGTTGGAAGAAGCGTAAAAAGGTAAACATTAATGAGAAATTATAAAGGATTAAACTGTTTACATTTTAAAATGGCGACATTATACATGTAGCCCCTAATTACCAGAGGTCATAGGAAGATTTCAATTAGAGTGCTTAAATGTGATTCTGCTGTGTTCTTGTTATATAAGGTTGATTTATGTGAAACACATTTCTCTCCCTTTTTCTGTCTTCCAGGTTTTTCCTCTACTCATACCCATTCTTGGTTTGACATCATCCAAACATAACAGAATCACAGTAATTCTTAAAAGAAAATTTTCTAAAATCTCTTTCATTAATGAATTTGATATGCAAGTGAAAAAAATTAACTAGAAAACCAACAAATTCTAAACCTTCAATTAAACACCAAAACAAAAAGCCTGAAAAAAGCAAAGGGAAGAGACAGCTAGGTGGCACAGTGGACAAAGCACCAGCCCTGAAGTCAGGAGGACCTGAGTTCAAATCTAATCTCGGTCACAACACTTCCTAGTTGTGTGACCCTGGGCAAGTCACTTACCTCCAACTGCCTCAGGGGGAAAAAATCAAAGGGAAGATAAACAAAAATGTTTTAAAGTTCAATTATTAAATTGAATTAATAAAAGGAAAAATAACAAAATAGACAAATCCTTTGATTAAGAAAAAAAAGAAAATCAAATTACCAACAAAAAATAAGAAAAAAAATTCACAACATATAAAACAAAAGTTTTATAATTATTAGTATCTATTTCACCCAACTATCTGCTAATAAAATCAACGATTCAAATGAAATTAATATTGACAAGAATGTAAAATGCCCAGATTAACAAAAAGAGTAAATTGAATACTTAAATATCTTAGAATAAGGGGGGGAGTGAGGGACTTCAACCATAAAGGAACACTCAAAGAAAAAGTATTGATTCACAAATGAATTCTACAAAACATTTAAAGAACAACCATTTCCACTACTGCATAAACTTTATGTAAAAAAAAAAAAAAAGTAAAGAAGGGATCCTTTAAAATCCATTCTATCACATGGTCTTACTACCTAGAGTCAAGACCAAAAGAGTACTATAGACCAAGTTCTCTAACGAATTTTGATGCAAAAATTATAAATAAAATGCCATCAAAGAGATTTTAGCAATATATTGCAAAGATTATATATTATGATCTAATAATATTATATATTATTAGAATTTATACCAGAAATGCAGGGCTAAGTTCAAAGAACACTGTAAGTGTAATTAAATCAATAGTAAAACCAATATAAATTATATGATTATTTCAATAGATGAAGAAAAAATCTTGAAAAAAAAAAACAATACCCATTCCTGCTTTAAAAAACACCATTAGAAGCAGCTAGTTGGTTCCTGAAATCAGAAGGACCTGAATTCAAATTTGGCCTCAGACATTTAACACTTCCTGGCTAGTGACCCTGGTCAAGTCATTTAATTCTAATCACCTCAGCAAAAATAATAAAATAAAATATCATAAGACATATGAATGAACAATTTTCCTTAAAATTATAAGCAATCATTATTTAAAACCAAAAGGAAGCATTACAGGGACAAACTAGCAACCTTTCCAATAAAATTGGAGTGAAGCAAGAATATCCACTATCACCATTCAATAATATTGTAGAAAGATTAGCTATAGCAATAAAACAAAGGAAAAGCGAGAGAAATTAAAAGAATAATCATAAAGAGGAAGCCAAAAATATCTCTTTTTGTAGATTATATGATGATCTAATTAAAGAATCCTAGAGAATGAACTTAAAAAACCTAATTGAGGGGGCAGTTAGCTGACACAGCAGATAGAACACCAGCCCTGAAGTCAGGAAGACCTGAATTCAAATTTGGCCTCAGACACTAAACACTTCCTGGCTGTGTGACCTTGGGCAAGTCACTTAACCCCAATTGCCACAGCAAAAAACAAACAAAAAAAAACCCCAAAACACCTGATTGAAACAATTAACAACTTCAACACATTAGAAAATACAAAATATACCCATACAAATCACAAGCATTTGTGTATATAACAAAAGCTATCAGGCAGAGATAGAAAGAAAAATTCCAATTAAAATAACTACAGACAATATAAAATACTGGGAGTCTACCTGCTATGACATGCAGAAAAAGTGAACACAATTTCAAAACATCTTCTATGAATAAAAACATCTAAATTACTAACTGAAGAAATACTAGTTGTTCATGAGTAGACCAAGCCAATATAATAAAAATGACAATACTGTTTAGTTTACTTATTCAATGCCATACCAATAAAACTACCAAAGAATTACTTTTTAGAAAAAAATAACAAAATTCATCTGGATGAACAAAAGATCAAGGATATCACAGGAATCAATGAAAAGGAAAAAGAAAAAGTTCACCTTGCAATATCAAACTCTATTACAAATCTGTAATTGTCAAAATAATTTGGTATTGGTCAGGTATGCAATATGAAAAAGCAAATAAGCATAGATATTTGATAAACCCACAGATTCCAACTATGGGAACAGAACAAAAACTGGGGCTAATGAACAAAAATCATTCAAAAACCTGACCAAAACTAGATACAGGATAATAGAACATATACCAAAATGAGCTCAAAAATGAGTTTTTGATTTATATATAAAAGGTGACATTTTAGGCAAAGTAGTGAAACAGGGAAGAGATGGTCTGTGGCAAGAAATGAAATAGAGCCAAGAGATGGGACAAAAGCAGTATTACCTGGTTCCTGGCTGATGGTACCTGTGGGAGTTGAGTCTCTGACCCTGTACACTTCTCTCCAGGCCAAAATCCAGGCGTCTGTGGCCATGGATCTGAGGGAGATTCCTCTCAGCTTCTGCGGGTGCTGCTCTTTCATCCCCTATCATGAAGCAGAGCAAAGTACTAAGGCAGATAAGAGCAGAAAACTTCACAACTAATCCTCCAGGGAAACCTAGGACAGCTTGTAAGTAGCAAATGGAGCCTGAAAATGGGGTCTTGTCATGGGTTCATGAATGCCAAGGCATTCACTGTAGCACTGGACCTCCTTTTCAGAGGATATTTCCTTTTTTCACCCTCTGTTCCTACACCTTCCCATCCCAGGGAGAGAGTGGGCAGGAACTGAGCAGTCCATTTAAAAATCCCACTGGAGGGGGCTTGACCAAGTGACCTGTGATCCAGAGTTGAACATGGCGACTGCCATTCTGGTCCTCAGTAGGACTGCTGCAGGTGTAGGTTCCAGCATCTTCTTCATTCACTGAACTGATGACCAAAGAACCATCTGACCGTAGATGGTGCCTGTGGGAGACCACATATCAAGGGACAGCCCTGACCAACATTTGAGTCTTTTAACCCATGTCCCACTGTTCCTTCTCAGAATCCTGACCCAAGTGTGGTAGAGGAAAGAATGCTGTTCTTGAAATCAAAAGACTCTTGGGTTCAAGTTCTGGTTTATCATATTCCCTTCCGCATTGAGACTTTCCATGGCAGTTTCAATATATGACAGGTTGTCTTAAGAAATTAAGTGGGAATTTTGGGAGAGTTTTGCTAATATCACAGAAAACATGCAAAAGTCAGCAGATGACAAAAAGTTCAGACTCATAAATGCATAAAATATACTTATAGTACTGTATAATATCAACATATTTTATCTTTTAATTTCATAAAAATGTACATGACTTTTCCAGATTATAGAACCCCTGTGATGTGGAAGGGATACCTGACCTAAGTTCCCTCCCCTCCCTTCTGCCTTTCCCCCAAGGTTATTTGGAGAATAATGAATGTAATATTCTTTATAACTAATAAACTATATAAATAAGGACAAAGCACCATAAATAAACATTTATAACTAAATGTTTATAATAATTTTCTTTATAATATCCCTGAATAATGCCCTATCTGGTAAGATCTGTAGATAGAACTATTCCAAGTCTATCACTCTTGACTTGCCCAAACTCCCAAATTCTATCTTTTGAAAGGAACATTTTTAAGTTGTATAGGGTCATTCGTATTGTGGGAAGAAAGAGGGTTTGGGTTTTTTTTTTACCTATCTGATGATCTGACTGGCTCCCCATTTTTCTGCCATTTCACATGAGGGCTGGCACCTGCCACACAGAAGAACCGAACCATCTGCCCCAGCGTGACCTGAACCCCAGAATATTCTGTCTTGTCCAAGACAATCCTGGAAAAATGGCAGGATAATATACTATGATTATCTATGTACATGTGTTATCTCCTTTACTAGTCCATAAATTCCTTGAAAGCAGAGAATATTTCTTACATATGTTTGTATCTCATATTGTTTAGCACATAAGGCTAAATGCTGAACCAATCTTAGTTGAATGATAAAGTAAACCATTTTATTATTTCTTTTATCCTTTCATTAGTTAGGGATTTTCTCTTTCCACAACTGTGATTCTCCTTTGATTTTTCTAATATGGTTTTTTCCTTTAAGTCATCATATCCTTTTATAACTTATTTTTATGTATATTGTAAGATGCTGGTCTAAACCTATTTTCTACCAAACTGCTATGTTTTTCATAGTTTTGTTAAATACAAAGTGCCTTCCCTAATATTTTGTGTACCTGAGCATATCAAAGAGTGGTCTACTTACTTAAGTCTTGCTTTTAATATGATCTGATCGATTAATTTTTTTTTACTCCAAATGAAAATCTTCATAATTACCGCTTTATCATATAATTTATTTCTTTTGATATCCTTGACTTTTTGTTCCTTCATTTGAATCCTGTCATCATCTTTTCTAATTCTATAAAGTATTTTCTTAGTAGTTTGCTTGGCATAGTTTAAGTCTAGGAGCTATTTGTACAATAGCATCATTTTTACATAACTGGACTACAGAAATCATGAATAATAAATATTTCTCCAATTGTATAGATCTTTATTTGTGTGAAAAAATTTCTGTACTGTTTATATAAATCTATATATCTACACTTTATTGTTATTTTAAGTAGTACTTATCCTTTATTCTTTTCTTGTGGTCCTTCATTAAGAAGTAAATAGAAATTCTGAAGATTTTGTAGTTTTCTTTTATACTATGCTATTTTGTTAGAGCTAATGTGATTAATTTTGTTGTTTCTCTAAAAGTTTTCTAAGTGAATTAGCATATCATCTAAAAATTAAGATTTTTATGCCCTCACACACAATTAATTGAAAGTCATTTGGGAACCTGAGAAATACAATAGTCCCTAAGATTATTATTCATTGGTTTCCATTAAATTCTGTTTTCCAATATGCTTTTCAAGACTTTATCTTCCTGGTAAATTTGTCAAATTCTGATGAAGTGACATTAAACTAGTATAAACTCATGTCTATCTAGGTCTTTTTTTTTTTTTTTTTTTTTTTTGCTTTTCAGTAGTCATTCCCTTATAAACTTGGTTGTGACGCCATTCAGTGGTTTTTATTTTTCACTGATATTGTTCCATTATCTATGGTGCCTGTAATTATATTGATTTTTTTTCTGCTTGCCTCTCAATGAAATTTGTGTTTCCTTCTGCCGGATCTAAAACCAAGCCTGTAACTCTATATTTTAGGATTAAATGAAGCATAACATATTTTATTCTAAATCTGTCTAATATTAAACCTAATTCACTTTCATGTTAGATTCATTTTGAAACTATATAGATTTCCTGTGTGTTAAATGTTTTTTTTTTGTTTTGTTTTGTTTTGTTTTGTTTTGGTTTGGTTTGGTTTTTTTTGTGGAAGCAAATTGTTGGGCTCTGTTTTCTAATCTATAGGAGTATTAGGATCTATTAAGTGATTTAATGGTAGAATGCTAGATACCACAGCAAGAAGTTGAGATATTTGCGGCCACGTAGGCCTTCTTGAATCCTATCAAATCCCACCATTAGGCAACCATCCTGTCCAACTCATAAGTCTGGCCCTAGCTAGGCTGGCATCCTCTTAGAGAGAGGAAGACCAAGAAAAATATCAACTTGTTCTTGGTGGGGAAAACAATAAAGGAGGGGTATTCGTCAAAAGTTCCTTACTAAATTCTACTGAGAAGGATAAGAACTTAAGTTCATATAACGAATACCCTTTATACTTCATAATGATTTAATTTTTTTTAAAGTAACTGGAAGGGGAGTTGATGCACAGGCAGAAACTTCTTGTCTACAAGTTTTCCCAGGGTTTCCTGTACCCCACCTAATAGTCCAGCTTTACCTGTGAGAAGGAATCTGTGGAGTAGGCTGCCTAATGTCTTCTCCTGGTACAAATGCACTTGGTCTGATTGCCCGGTTCTGGTGTTCCATATGTTGGTTCTTCAAGGGTTCCTGCTCAGAGGTCCTAGGCAGTTGAGTCTCATCTTGCCTCGGGTACTGCCCACCTTGCTCTATCCTTGAAGTGCCAACTGAAAGGGAAGGCCCTCCCTGGGATGCCTCTGGGTAGTCCACATGCCCACTCCTCCTCTGCTCTTCATTTCTGGATAACTGGCCATGATAAGGGGCCTCGTGGTAGTCTCCACCTCGGCCTTGGTTATAACCAGAATGACCTTGCTGGGGCTGGCTGGGCCCCAAGGGAGTGTCTGCCTTCCTCTGGGAGGGAGAAGCCCATCCATGCTCTGCTCCATGAGTCAGGGGTCCTGAGGCCCTTTCCTCAGCTTGCTCCTGGCAGGTTTTCATGCACCCCTCCTCAGAGAGGAAATTATTCCTGTTGCCATGACAGCCACCATACCAGAAACGGTTGCACTTGCCCACAGCGGGAATGAAGTACCAGCGAGGAGTCCAGTCCGCACAGGAGCCATGTGCACTGGGCAGCAGGCACCTGAGTGGATAGGCTATGGAGGAAGAGCAGGGAGACAGCTGTGTCATTATGGTCATTGGTCACCTATAGGCATTTTCTTCCTCACTTAGAATCCTTAGTCAGGGGGAGGACTACCACTTTCTCTCTTTATCAGCTTTTCTGAGGACATAAGCTCAGGAAAACTGAGGGGCCAAGAAAGGCAGTGACATGGGAAACAGAAGCCTAAGAAGATGGGGGAAACTAAGGCCCAGAACCAACGATGGTGCTGGGTGTAGCTGTCCCTGGCTTTGAGAAGGAAGGAAACTTTTTTACCCAGATTTCTGCAAAAAGGAAAAATGCCAAGGTTTTTTTTTTAAATACTGTTAAATGAAATAGGATCTCAAGAATCACTGCTAACACACATAAACACATGTAAGGATGAGAACTTAAGTTCATATCAATTAACACTTTAACGGGAGTAGGATTTATCCAAATCAACATTTTTTTTTAAGAGCCTACTGAGTGTGAGGTATTGACTAGTTCCTGACTTGCTATTTTTGTATGTCCTTAAGGTTTTAGGGGCAAAGGAGGGAGAAGGTATTAGAAGGCTAAGAGTATCACTGGAAAAGACCTGAAAAATGGGGGGGGGATCCTCTAAGTGACTTATGATTTAATTTGAAAAAAAAAAAAGCACTTAGTACAGTGGCTGGCACATAGTAGGTACCATATAAATTCTTATTCTCCTTTCTTTCCAACCTGATAAAGACAAGGTCACTTACGGTAATTGGGTCTGCCTCTGCAACCTTCTCCCTGGGGGCCCATACTGGAAGCCACATTGTCATAGCAGCAGCCATACTGGGATCCTCGGCACTCCATGGATGGGTTTGGCTGAGACTCAGTTTGCTCCGCCTATGTAGAGGGAGTAAGTGGTCCCAGAGGATAGAGAACAAAAGGACACTCACACTATTCTGCTAAGCCCTACTTGGTGCAGTGTGCCAAAGAGTGTTTGGAACTCATTTTTTGGAAAAGGATGGAATGAAAGAAAGGCTCTCAGCCCAGATTTTAATGTTTCTATTGCCACGCTTAATCCCTTATACAACTCTTACCCTGGCAAGGAAATCAGAGAAACAGCAATAGGAGACTTTTTTCCTCCACCCTACTCCCAATTCCCAGGTACACCCAAACTCCAGGTCCATTCCAAGTCTTGATAGCCAGCATGAGTGGTGGGGACAGTCCCAAAGGGAGGCAGGGAGTCCCAAAAAATGCTCAGGAAGGCAGGAAAAGATGCAGAAAGTGTATTCTGCAATCTAGCCACTTGAGCCAATTCTAAATGAACAGTGTGTCCCTCCCCTGGGTCAAGAGATCGAGTCACTTGCCGTAGAGGAAGCTGCTCTGGGTCCATGTCTACTCCCAAATGACAGTGGGCAGCCTGCAAGGTTCGGGCCCGTTGCTGACGAGACCCCATCAGCGCAGCATCCATACCTGTTGAGGGCTCTTATTGAGAACTGTCTTCTCCCTGCCAAACCTTTCCCTCTGCTTCTCCCTCCCCCTGTTCTCACTTTCCTCTTTTCTACCGAGCTAAAGGATCTAGGCAATCCAGGATGGACCAAAGATGTCAGGAACTGAGAGGTCTCAGGGCCAATATAACCTTATAAGAGACTAGCCCAGAATAATTTACTTTTAGAAGTAGAATTTGAACATGGGGTTTCCTGAGCTGTTCTTTCTACTTTATATTAGTATATTAGTAGAGGCTTAAGAAACATTTCATAGAAAAAAAGTAAAGAAGGATCTACTTATTAATATATCACCCCTTTCAAGAAATTCCTCTTTCAAGAATACAAAGTCATGTCTTTTCCATTTCTATCTCATTGTACACCATTTATTTCATATGAGCCTTGTGACCATGATCAAGAAGGGAAGAGAGAGTTAGATTTGAAGTGAGAAAGATCTGAGTTCAAATCCTATTTCAACATTTACTAGCTATGTGACTCTGCACAAGTCACTTCACCACTATCTGCCTCACTTTCCTTATCTGTAAAATGAGAATAACAATAATAATAGCACCCAATTGCCAAGGTTGTTGTGAGGATTAAATAAGAATATTTGTAAAGCATTTTGCAAAACTAAAAATACTATATGAATGTGAGCTATTAATTACGATTATTTACCAGCTTTTATAACTACCCCCAAACTCAGTACTTATGATCAGGACATAAACACTCTGAGTTTGGTGGTAGATATGAGTATAAAATCCATAAGGAATAAGCATGGTGGAATTGAGCAACTAGGCTATTGGAAAGTACAGTGGAGAATAGCAAAAACAATATTATATGATGATTAAGTGTGATGGACTTGGCTCATCTTAACAATGTGGTGATTCAAGGTAATTCCAATAGACTTGGGATGGAAAATGCTATCCTCATCCACAGAACTATGGAGATTGAATATGGATCAAAGCATAGTATTTTCACCTTTTTGTTGTTGTTTGTTTGTTTGTGTTTTTTTTTTCCTTTCTCACATTTTCCTCTTTTGATCTGATATTTTGCACAGCATGACAAATATGGAAATATGTTTAGAAGAATTATACATGATGATCTATACTGGATGGGGGTGGGGGAAGAAAAATTTGTAACACAAGATTTTGCAAAGATGAATGTTGAAAACTATCTTTGCAAGTATTTGGAAAAATAAAATACTATTGGGGAAAAAAGAAAAGAAAGTATAGTGGAGATAGTTCTATGGATATGGCATCCAAGATCTTTACTTTTTTCTTCAGGACTTCAGTTTCCTTATCTGTTAAATGAGGGACTAGACTAAATATTCTCTAATGTTTCTTCCACCTCTAAATCCCATCTATCATCTATGAGTTCTCATGAAACTCTGGTTCTACATGACTCATTTTCCTTGGGAACAATGACCGCCATGATTTTTGATACAAATGGGAGCTCATGCATTTTTTTTGCACTCTCTCTTTTTGGCTGGTATGAATGAGGATTGTGAAGGAAGAAAAGTTATCAGGTCCCACCTGTGGCCTCCAAACAGTTAGCACAAGAAATCTAGAGCTGGGGGCAGCTAGGTGGCACAGTGGATGGAATACTGGC
This sequence comes from Sminthopsis crassicaudata, assembly GCF_048593235.1. NCBI lineage: Eukaryota > Metazoa > Chordata > Mammalia > Dasyuromorphia > Dasyuridae > Sminthopsis > Sminthopsis crassicaudata. Next base: position 315,996,485 of record NC_133618.1, read on the forward strand.
ATTGGAGTCAATAGGACCCAAGTTCAAATCCAACCTCAGACACTTGATACTTTGTAGTTGTGTGATCCTGGACAAGTCACTTAACCCTGACTGCCAAGAGGGAAGAAGGAAGGGAGGAAGGCAGAGAAGAAGGAGGGGAAGAAGATAAAGGAGGAGGAAAGGAAGAAGGTAAAGAAGGAGGAAGGGAGAGAGAAAGGAAGAGAGAAAGAAGGGGAGAGAGAGGAAGAAAGAAAGAGAGGAAGAGGAGGGAGAAGGGGAGAGAGAGAGGGAGACAAGAAGAGAGAGTGAAAGGAAGAAGATGAGGGAAACAGGAAGAGGGAGAGATATTTAGAGTTGGAGAGTATATTGGGAGTCACAGAGCTAGAAATCAAAGCCAAGTGCCCCGACTTCTTTCATGCTGCCATGCTGTCTCTCCTGACCCATGCAGTTAACAGATCTCAGAAATATGTCTTTTCTATTTCCCCTTAACTCTGGAATCTTCCCTCTGTTTATTATTCCCAACAGGTCTGTCACAGTTTATTCGTACCTACCTGGTTGTCTGTTGTCTCCCCTTTAGACTGAGGGCTCCTTGAGAGAAGGGACTGTCCTTGGCCTTGCTTTGTGTCCCCAGCACTTAGCACAGAGTCTGACACACAATGCGTCCTCAATCTAATCTGTACTGACTAACTGCTTTCTGACACCTTGCCAGGGCAGAATGCCTTCGCATCTAAGGTCACTGGGACAGTCACCAAGCAAAGGAGCCTAACATGAGCAGAGGAGATTTCATTCTTTTCACACTACTGGAAAACAAGCTGAGAGTCAAGAACGGAAGTGATTTGTCTCAATTACAGCTAATGATAAGACAGAGCTTAAAGCCCAGGTCTCTTGATTCTCAGCCAAGCCTTCTTTCCACTAAACACACTACCCCCATGTTCCCCTGTGCCTGGGCTAATCAGAGCTCCCTGAGCATCCTCACTTTCCCTGGTGAGGAGGAAACAGCCATCTCCATCACTTACCTGCTCTGCTGACATGAGATTCTGGGACAGCCGCGCCCAAAGGGGCCAGGAGCCACAGTGTGGCCATCCGGGCAGCACCCGTGGATGCTCTGGCTGCAGTCATGAGACTGTGACCTCATGGCAGGATTCTCCTGGGGGCGAGGCTGCTGAGATCGAGAGGTGCTCCAGCCAGACTCCCAGGGTGGGGGCAAGAGGTTAGTGCCCCTGTCTGCCTCAGGGAAATGTTCTGATGTGGGCTGATTCCTGGGTCTCCACCATTCCTCCCTAGTACCTAGAGAAGAAATAGAGCTTAACCCCATAGTTCATCACCTCCTCCCACCTGCCTTCCCTCTTGACCCACCTTGCCAGATGTTAGATATTCTGAAGCAGCTTCTCCCAGCCCCAAGGGAGATATAGCTGCTGGCCACCTCTTTATGCAGATAACTGACATCTAGAGCCAGCTTTGTCCTTCCCCAAACTTAGGGAAAGCTTAGGACAGAAGAGAAGGAAAGTTTGGAGGGAAGGGATGCATTTGCTCCAAACCTTGGGAGGGGGCTTCCAGAAGGTCCAAGTGGGCCAGCGGGTCCTGGCGACTGGTGTCATAGCCTTGGACATCCTGCATGCTAGGGACTTCTGTGGGATGACACAGAAAAGGAGAGAGAAGCAAAGTGGGAGAGCAAAGGATAAAGTTCAGAAAAATCACTAAATTGGCTCCTTCTCAGTTAGAGGGACAGCTAGACCATTTGGGGGTGGAGGGCATGGAAGGAAGTCTTTGACTCTCTTTGCTACCATCTGCTTCAGGCCACATTTTTAAAAAGCAATTCAGAAGTGAAAGGAGAATGAAGAAGCATTTTTAGCCTCTGTTTACAAATGATCTACAACAGTGATGTCAAATTCAAATAGAAAGAAGGGCTTGTGGTCACTAAACCCTACTTGCAGATTCCTGAGGCTACATATTGACTTAGAAAACCACATATTGACATTATCTTTGTTCTCTTTTATATTTATTTAAATTTTGTTAAATATTCCCCAATTATTTTTTAATCTAGACTGCCCACCTATGTTGCCCTACAATATGCCTTAGCACATAGTGAAATGTTTCCATCTGTGGCTTTAAAATAGAAGTATCTCTAACATATTTAATATGTATTGTTCAACCTGACATCTTGGGGGGGGGGAAGGAGGGGAAAATTAGAACAAAAGGTTTGGCAATTGTCAATGTTGTAAAATTACCCATGCATATATCTGGTAAATAAAAACTATTAAAATAAAATAAAAATAAAATAGAAGAATCAAAGAAGTAGGAATTATGTCTCAGTTTTAGTTTAATTTTTTATACTCTATCAAGAGACAGGGCATGATAACACTGAAATGTGGCAGTTTTTAAGTACTGATTCTTTTCACAAAATAGGGAAATAAACTATCTTTCTCACACCTTCATCTCCTTTCCCCCCCCCCTTTCTACTTGAGGACTCTTGGACTAGCGAGGGAACGTCCTTGGAGCAGATTAGAAATGGTCCCCTCCCAATAAACTTTGGCTAGAAAATGCCATCTGTATCCAGAGAAAAAACTATGGTGAATGAATATAAATCAAAGCATGCGTTCACTATTTTTCTCTTTCTTCTGTTTTTTTCTCTCATGCTTTCCCCCTTTTGTTCTGATTTTTCTCTCCCAACATGATTCATAAAGGAATTTGTACTTTAAAAAAATTAATGTTCATGTAAAAGCAGAAAAATAAAGAAAATAATAAAAGAGAGAGGGGGATATATAGAGAGAGAAGTGGTCCCCTTTGCAGACTCTGAGAGGGGGCTATGAGGGGAGATGCTCCATTTGAAGGACAATGATCAAGGCTACTTTTTGACATATCAAGAAATGAAAACAATGCCATACTTAAACTATTATTATAGCCTCCTAAGTGATATGTTCCCTTGCTGCCTTTCTCTCCCCTATACTGTTCATTGTGTGTACTGCTGGAATCCTTTTTTCTCAAACTGTCTTCAACTAACTCAGCCTCCACTCGTCAGGCTGCTTTCTTCTCGCCACACAAGCGCGAAGGTCATTCCCGAATCCATACCTTCACTTATGTTGTGACCTTCCCTCTCCTTATTCAAGAAAGGAGAGAGAACACGCTAAGAAATGGAACAATACTATCCATCCTTCAAGACCAAATTCTATTTTCTTCTTCTCCATAAAACCTTCCTTTGTCACCCGAGTGTTCAAATTTCTACAGCATTGAATGTAGCACCAAAATGTAAATCTTAATTATACACCAAGATCCATCCAACCTTATCCCCTAAAATGCTTGAGCCCACTCAGGCTGTAATTGCTAGTTAGAAGAAACTCCCAAGTCATCATTTTCCTAGGGGATCTGTATGCCTGGAGGAAAGAGCATTGGAGAGAGAAGGAGAGAAGGAAAGAAGGAGGGAAAAAAGGAGGGAGGAAGGAAAGAAGGAGAAAGGGAGGGAGAGAAGAAGAGAAATTCTATTTATGAAGTAAGAGCATTGTGGGAAAGGAACTTCATACACATTCATGGACACTACCAGTAGAGAGACAGGGCAAGCAGTTGCCCCTAAAGCCTTCCTGCTAGAGGCCAAAAATAAACTGAGGAAGGAAAGGGGAAAAGATAACTTATTCTGTCTGGGCTGATTAATGATCACTAGAGAGAATAGAACAAGAAAGGTTACACAGCTAAATCTTCTATGCTTGTTTGGCTTCACAAGGGACAATTTATCTCTCCCACAGTCCAAATCTTCCAAGTGATTATGTTCCATTTTCCCTATCATTGGTTTAGAGAGCAGAACTGAATATTCTGTATCTGTGTGTGTGTAGAGTTTTCTTTATTACTTTGCTAATTATTTTAACTCTAATTAAATATTTTATTTTTAAAAGTAATTCATTTAGAAAATTTAAATTTAAAGTTCTCCTATAATTCTGCAAATGGATCGTAGTCTCATAGATTTAGAACTAAAAGGAGGTCCAATCCCTCCAATTCTATTGATGAGGAAAATTATTTGCCCAGAATTACATGGTAGGGGGTGGTATGGGGAGGGAAGTCCAGTGCTCTATCTACTAAATAAAACTCATTTGATTTTAGAAACCTAAGTGTGCTCTAGACGGGAGACATAAGCTAGATAAGATATCTTTATTACAAAAATTTCTAATTGAGTCCAATAATGTGAATTCTATGGACCAGTGGAATCAAACACAAATAGAAATGGGGGGCGGGAAGTGAGAGAAGAGAACACTAATTTATAAAAAGATACTTAGAGGCAGCATATTGACTTAGTTTTAAAATATGACATTATCTATGCCTTTTGCATTTTTATTTATTTTGTTAAACATTTCCCAATTATATTTTCATCTGTTTCCTGCTTAGAAATTTTGTGAGCTACACATTTGACACCTTTGCTTCAGAGAACAATGAAAAGCAAGCTATGATTATGTACTCTCTTGTACTATTTGAGTTTCCCATACACACTTTTAGGCTTAGCTCCACATCTCTACTATAAGATCCCTGAGGAACAAGGACCATTAAGCTGTACTTCTATAGCATACTGATAGACACAGAATTAATTGTTGACTTGTTAACTGATTGAAAAATAAAGTCAGAAATTAAAAATAAAGGGAGAAGCAAAACTTTTTGACCTGCTTCCTCTTCCTTCAGTCTAGTCTTTCCATGCCCTCTGCTGGTCTTGGTAGAAAAGTCGGACTTCCCAAAGAGGGAGTGTCTAGTCCAGAGAAGTCCCAAGCCCTCAAGTGATGATCCCTATTCATACCTTGAGGCAGGTGGCAGGACTGTGTGTTACAAGCTTCCACTTCATTTGGCATTTGGGGCTGGCGAGCCTGACAGAGGTCAGAGTTATAGACATTGGATTCCATGTCAGCACAAAGGACTTGCCGTTTCCGGATGCCGGAATCACAGCTCTTAGAGCACTAAAAACCATCGAGGAGAGAAAGAAAAATGTGTAAGTACACATATGGGATTATATGCACACACAGCGTGGAAAATGTATACATACACCCACAAAGATCAGAAATGTTTGTGCAGATACTCATAAAGACAATCCTGAGCCAGAGTTGTGTTTATATGTGGAGAAACACAGAGGACCGTATATAATACATGTGCATGTGTGTGTATATATGGTTATAGTTATGCATAAAGATACACAAAATCAGAGAAGATGTATACATACATATACATAACAAAAACATGCCCCCAACAAAAAACATCCTACTTCTAACTTCCATAGGATAAAGACATGGAAGGAGTGAAAGAAGAGAAAAGAACCTAAGTCTAATAGGAAAGAGAAGAAAATCATGTAGATGAAAAACAGGGGGTTAAAATAGTAGAATGGGTTAAAGAGGTTGAACTTGGGAATGAAAAAAAAGAAATTAAGGAAAATCTGAAGTACAAGCTTTAGGTCTAGATATGAGTCTAAATTCTAAAATTTCCAGGTTTCCAGGAAAGCAGAATCAATGACAATTATGGACAATGAAAAATAATTAAGGAGGATCAAGGAGCTTTAAGGAATAGAACCTGAAGAGGTTGAATCAAAAAGGACAAAGAGAAGGTAGTTGGCAAGACAAAACAAGTGAGAAAAGGTTAGTAGAACAACTAATGGGCTGAGTACTTAAGGATAATGTAATCCATCAAAAGGTTAAAGGAATTAATAAGAGAAAGTTATCATCTGGATCTGATTCCAACAAGGAAGATTGTGTTGCTGGTTTGGAAATTAGGGAAGTAATCACTCCATTCCAGACTTTGTGATAAAAGAGAAGAAATCTGGGCATTGACTGATATACATCCTAGATTTTGGAAAAACAGATTTCAAAGGATCCAGAGGAAAAAATTGTCAGGATCTCATGGAGTAAAATGCTTCAGGAGAAATCAAACCACAAAGAATGGAAGATATTGAAGATAGATATTGTGAAGATCTGAAGGGAAAATGGATTTTGTTGCAAAAAATTAATATAGATATAAAGGGAACTCACCAATCAACTTAGATAAAAGAAATGTATAAAACTTGAGAGGAAGACTGGATAATTGAATATGACTATAAAAATATGGCAAAGTCCTGTAAAAAACGTATAAGTTCAGAATAAGATGAGGATTTTTTTTAAACCAATATTGAGAAAAAGAAGATCAAAGAAGAGAGGGATGGCAAAATGAATCAATCAACATTTATTAAATACCTACTCTCTGCCAGGCACTGTGCTAAGCACCTGAACTACAAAAAGAGGCGAAAGCCCATCCCGGATCTTGAAGAGATGATAATCTAATGGAGATACTACATAAAAACAAATGTATACAAAATAAACTATATAGGATAAATAGAATTAAGAAGGATTAGAAAAGGCTTCCTCCAGAGGGTAGAACAGCCAAAGAGAATGCATGGGCTGAGAGATGTGTAGCCAGGAGGCTAAGTAACTGGATTGAATACACATGCTTTTCAAATCTTATACTGTTTCTGTTTGCTCTGCAAAAGAGAATGACCTTTACAGAGGAAATAACTAACAGGGAATATGATAACCAAAATAAGTAAAAAGATTGCAAGGGAGTACCTATTTGTTCTTGGTAAAGTCAAGTTACCTGACCCAGATAAACTACATTTTTAGATTCAGAAAAAACTGGCAGATGTTACTGCTGAGTCTCTATGAGTAATATCTGAAAGATCATGGAAAATGGGAGCTATGCCACAAGATTAGAGAAAAATAAACTTTGGTCTTAATTTTTTTTAAGAAGAGAACAAAGTTTGCAAACTGTAAATGAGTGAGCCTGACTGATTCCTATGAAAATTCTAGGAAAAATCATTAAAGAGATGGTTGGCAAATATATAGACAGGAAAGAAGTGATTACAAAGAATTAACATGGCTTCATCAAGAGCAAGTCATGCCAAACTAACCCCATTTCCTTTTTGAAAAGAATTACTAAACTAGTAAATGAGAGGAATGCCATGAATATAGCTTAACTAGATTTTAGCAAAGCTTTTTTATCTTGCCCTCAAATTTTTTTATTATTTATTTTTAACATTCTTTTCTTATAAAATTTTGAGTTCTAAGTTCTCTTTTAACCCTCCCCCATCCACTGAGCAGACAAGCAAAACAATATCAATTATATGTGTAAAATAATGAAAAACATATTTTTGTATTAACCACATCCCAAAAAACAGGAACAGTGAAACAAGAAAATTATACTTCAATTTCCATTCAGAGTTTATCAATTGCTTCTCTGGCACTGGATGGTATTTTTTTCCTAATGAGGCCTTTGGAATTGTTTTGGATCATTGTCTTTCACAACTGATCATCAGAACAACGTTTTTCTACCTGTGCACAATGATTTCCTGGTTCTTCTCATTTCACTTTACATTAGTTCCTATAGGTTTTTTTTTAAATTTTAATTAACCCCTGTTTTTATTTCTTATAGCACAATAGTACCCCATCACATTATATGTCACTACTTGATCACTCATTCCTCAACTGATGAGCCTCCCCTCAATTTACAATTTGCCAAGAGATGCTACAAATATTTTCCCTTTTTCTTTGATCTCTTTGGTGTATAGATCTTCTAGTGATTTTGCTAGGTCAAGGTAATCAGTTTTATAGTTCTTTGGGTATACTTCCAAATTTTTCTACAAAATCCTTGGATTGATTCACTATTCCACCAACAGTTCATTAATGGGCCTATTTTCCTTCACACCACCAGTATTTGCTATTTCTAATAGGTATGAGATATTACCTCAAAGTTGTTTTAATTTGCACTTCTCTATTCAAAAGTGATTTGAAGCATCTGTCATAAAACTATAGATAGCTTTGATTTCTCTTCTGAACTCTTCTGTTTTTCTCTTTTGACCATTTATCTGATGGGGAATGGCTTTCATTTTTATACCTTTGACTCAGTTCCCTATATATCTCAGAAATGGAGGCTTTTAACAGAAATTGCCCTTAATTTTTTTTATATTACTTTATTATCTATAGTGCTTTTTAGCAAAATATAGGTTTCCCTGCTTATTTCTCTTAGAGCTATTTTTGCTTTTGCTTTGTGAGAGATTATTATTGCTTACCTCTGCCTTTTTTACTTCAGCAAAAGTATAATAGATTCTACTCCAGTCCTTTATTTTAAGTGTGTGTGTGTGTGTGTGTGTGTGTATCTTTCTGTTTCAAGTGTGGCCCTTATAAATAACATATTGGTTTCTGGTTTCTAATCCATTCTGTTATCTACTTCTGTTTTGTGGATGAGTTCATCCCACTCACATTCAGTTGTGATTAAAAAGTGTGCATTTCCTTCCATCCTATTTTCTTTCTCTTTCTTTTTATCCTGTCTCTCCAAAAGTACCTTCTACTTCTGACCAATGCCTCCCTTAATCTGTCCTTCCTTTTATCATCAGCCCTTTCCCTAGATTTTTTATCAACTTTCCTTCCTATTCCCCTATTGGATAAGATATACTTCTATACCTGAATGTGTGTGTGTGTGTGTGTGTGTGTGTGTGTGTATGTATATATATATATTTTTTTTTTCTTTCTTCTTTGAACCTATTGAAAGCAAGTTTCAAACATTGCCTGCCACACTCTCTATTTCCCCCTTCCACTGTAAAAACTCTTCTTGAATGCCTCTTTTATGTGAGAAAACTGTCCCCATTCTATCTTTCCCTTTCCCCTTTTCCCTATACATTTTTCTCACCTCTTCATTTTTTAGAAGTGATCCCAACATAATAGACGGTCTTATTAATGATAAAGTTCTTATAAAGTTACATGTATCTTCTTCCCACATGATAATATAAACATTTTAACTTTATGATTACTCCTTCATGTTTATCTTTTTATACTTCTCTTGAGTCTTCTATTTAAATGTTAAATTATTATCATTCCTAAATTATTCTTCATTGTAATTCTACTTCCTTTACCTTCATTGTAATTCTACTTCCTTTACCTTCTTAAATATCATATTTCAGGTCCTTTGCTTTCTTTCAGTGGAAGCTGCTAAAGCTTGTGAGATATGGCTTCAAAATACTTAAATTATTTCTTTCTGACTGCTTGAAGCATTTTCTCCTTGAGCTGGGAACTCTTGAATTTTTCTATATTTCTGAGAGTTTTAATTTTGGGATCTTAGTATCTTCTCTCAATTCCTATTTCACCTGCTGGAATGAAGAAAACCTGAAATATGATAATTATTAAAAATTGATAATAATGATAATCCTCCCATAACATAAAAGAAACTTTTGGTAAAGCATTTCTTGCTAGAAAAGATAGAGTACCATGGGTTAGATGATAATTCAATCAGATTGTTTCAATACTGTTTAGATGGCCGGACTTAAAGAAAAAATTTTAATGGTTCCATGACAACAAGGCAAGAAATCTCCTGTAACATAACTTTTTCCCTGGAAGGTGGGTATTGTTATTATCCCCATTTTATAGATGAAGCAAATTGAGGTTGAGTGAGTGACACATCCAGAGAGACTCATGTTACAGAGTTACTGAGGCTGGATCTGAACTTTGGTCTTCCTGACTCCAAGCCTAATCTTTTATCTATTGCCCCATCAAGCTTCCCTCCACACAGAGAAATGCATGTACATCAGAGAAGTATATGAATACAAATAAACACACAGAAGCAAAGAAGGATGAGCTTACACATACATACATACACAGAACCAGATATGCATGCATCCACCAAAGACATATAGGGATCTTCAAGACCAGTAAGTCCAACACACTTATTTTATAGAGGAGGAATCAGGGTGATTAAGTAGTCTGTCCTGAGTCATAGAGCCAGTATGTGTCTAAGACAGAATTTGAACCCTGTGGGTGTGTATATACACATGTGCACACACAAATCTACAGAGACAATGAATCAGAGATATATGTATACACAGAATGCATATTCTGAGGTAAATATATATCCTTATGCAAGAAGACCCAGCAGAACTAGAAACACGTGCACATGCACACATGTGAAAATATAAAAATAGAATGGATATGCACACATAAAGATATGCAGGCAGCCGTGTTTATTCTCCCAGGATTCTAACCAGAAGCATTTCATACCATGACTAGATGGAGGGAGGGGACCACCTGAAAACATCCTTTGAGAAAGGACTCTCACACAGAACCTGAGGCTCAAAGATTTTCCCTTTACAATTCAAGTTCTAGGCAAATGGAGTGAGGATGGGTATCAGACAATGTCCCCAGTCTTTACTTATGTAAGATGAAGAGAAGACGAAGACAGCTATGGCTTCCTCACTAGACTGTGAGATCCTCAATAGCAGACTCTCTTTTACTTTCTCTCTGTCCAGCAGCACATAATAAATGCTTATTGATATATCGTATAAAACACAAGGAAAGATGATATGGTAGCTAACATGTTCCTTCAGGGAACTACCTAGGAACAGAGGGCCTTCTGGCAGTAAAGTATCTTCACTTAGCCCCCAACTCACAAAAATAGTATTTATAGATAATAATAATAACCAATCAGCATTTACCAAATATCTTCCATGTGTAAGGCACTATAGATGCTGGGAATACAAAAACAAAAATGAAACCCCCTGCCTTCAAAGGGCTTATATTCTATCAGGGATGAAAAAAATCATAATTTTCTCAAAATATTAATAAACAAATTTTATACATGGGACCCAAGAATCCTCTTTTTATTAATAACTAATTATTAGTAGGATTTGTCCCTCTTTTTATATCTTTTTGAAGGACAGGACTGACAAAGAGACAATTGGGGCAAGACTCTACCCAAATGGGAGAGCTTACTTCTGATCAAGGCTTAAATCCATTATTCCCATTGTTCTATTCCCTTAAGACTGGGTAGAGAATAGATCCTTTTGCCTATTGATCTGACTTGAGATGGGTCTCTTTGTCCAAGATTGCCATAATCAGTCACATCTGTAGGCTCCTAATTAGACTATAAACTCTTATTATAATATTCATTCATTAATTATTAACAAATTAGAGTCAAATTCCACCTATCCAAAGATATTTAAATATTCTAATGATCTTTGGTTTCTGAGAGAACCACTGACCTCTATTAATTATATGCCAGCCTGATTAATAAATTATTAACTACCTAAAAATCTAGATCTTTTGGACTTTTTATTCATCTCAGGAAAAATGTTATGTTTGCATATTACATACAATATACATACAAAGATAAATACAAGGTAATTTGGCCAGGAGGTATATATTAGAATATGGTTGATGGGGGCATCAAGCATAAGGGATCTAAGAAGCAGGAGGAATGAATGATCTATGTGAACTCAAAGAGATTCAGATATTCTGTGAGCGCTTCTTTTTCAATCATGTCATTTAAAGACATGTGTCAAGCACCAAGCACTTGAGAGAACAAGACTCTAGCACCCAGATGTCAGGGCTGAGAATACAAGCAAGTTCAGATACTCACTAGCCCCCAGTCACCGATATGCCAGCTGGGCTCCTGAAGAAGGCAGTTCTCTCCCATACAGACTTCAGTCAGGAGGGGTTTGTCTGCTGAGGAGCAGGCAGAATCTTGGAGGGGAGCACCTTCATCACCCCAACATGTGACAGTCCGGCTCCGAACCCCTGGCCCACAGCTGGCAGAGCACTATAGGGAGAACCCCATCATTATCATATGCTTCTCATTTCCCTTGAGGAGTTACTCTGGTCTATAATAACAATAATAATGACAATAACAACAATAATAATAGCTAACATCTATATAGCACTTATTAAGTGCCAGGCACTATGTCAAGCATTTTTTAATTATTTCATTTTATCCTCAACACAACTCTGAGAAGTATTATTATTCCTATTTTACAAATGAGGAAACATTATTATCTGAAAATAACTGTTGATGTTCAGTCAGTCTACCTCTTTGTAGCCCCATTTGGAGTTTTCTTGGCAAAGATACTGCAGTGGTTTGTCATTTCCTTCTCCATGGCCACACAACTAATAAGATGTCTGAAGCCAGTTTTAATCCCAGGGAGTTGAGTCTTCCTGACTCCACGTCTGGTACTCTATCCATTTCACCACTTAACTGTCCAACAACATCATCATGGTGGTGGTGGTAATGATGATGATATTATCCCAATTTTACAGATAAGGAAACTAAGAAAAATAGAGGTAAAGTTGTTGCCCAGGGCCACACAACTGGTAAATATCCAAATCCAGATTTGAATTCGGGACTTTCTGACTCCAGCCCCAGCACTCTCTTCATTGTGCCTCTAGTGAGGGAGCTCAAGTCAGATATCCCAAATGACAAGTGGACATCTCATAGAAAGCCTTGGAGATTCAGACTCTGCTAATGGAATTTCTAATCTCTTCTCCTTATACATCACCATCACTTGTGGATGTTAGAGCTTGAAAGAATCTTAAATATCATTTAGTCCCATCCATTCATTTTACAAATGGCCCTGGGGCTGCTAGGTGGTATAGTAGATAGAGCATTGGCTTGGAATCAGGAAGGCTCATCCAACTTCCTGAGTTCAAATCTGGCCTCAGACACTTCCTAGCTGTGTGACCTTGGGCAAGTCACTTAATTCTGTTTGCCTCAGTTTCCTCATCTGTAAAATGAGTTGGAGAAAAAAATGGCAAACCACTCCAATAATTCCACCAAAGGTCACAAACAGTTGGATATGAAAGTTGCAAACTGAAATGACACAACTGTTAAGATCCAGAGAGGAAAGAGTACATTTCCTAAAATGACAATCCCACTAAGATTTGTGGGATTAGCATTGAGGACTGTCAACTTTCAGACTCCCCCAACTTTGCATTTTTATTATATTGGGTGCTGAGCACAGTGACCTGACAGCTGTGACAAGCCCATGTAACCCTAATTCTGCCCAAGACTGGGGTAGTTTTGCAGACTTCTCCCCACCCAGAGGTTTATAGCAGTCTGCCTCCTCACTTGAATACAACCAGGCAGGAAAGCCATAACTTTCTTTTTAATGCCTTTTACATGTACATCTGTTCCAGTTCAGCAACTAATCAACAATAAGTTTCTTCACCATGTGACAAGCTGTCAAAAAGCACATGTACTGAAAATTGCACGTGCTCATAAGAGCATATACATTCTCATAAGGACTGGTTTGTCATCAACCAGTCTCCCATTAGTGGGCTATCCTCAGGGAACTTTGCCAGCTTTATGGAAATTATCCACTCTGCTGTTAGCAAAGAAGGCCTTTTGTAGCCAGAGGCAGCAAGTGGTCAATTCCTTGCTATGCTCCCCATCCCCATCCCCATCTCCAGTCAGACTCACCTCTCCCCAGGGCCCTGAGCTCCATGCTGCACACCTGTGCAGGTTGCAGGAGCGTGTGTTTGGGGGTCTCCCTGGCAGAGCTGCACATGAATCTTCATCTGTTGCCTCCTCTGTGCCTGCCCCATCAGATGCAGCACAGTAGACATGGCGGGACTGGGAACCTCCTCCACATGGAGCTGAGCAGGGGCTCCATGGCCCAGCCTTCCAGCTGCAAGGGGAGAAGAAGCTAGACCACTTCTGGGCTCTGAAGCTGAGCAGCATCGAGCAGGAAGCTCCTTCCCTAGATCTCCTAGTGCTCCTGCCCATCTCCCTAAACAGGAGGCTGCCACTCGTATACTAAGGCTGCTCATTCATATATCTTCAGTGAAAAGTCAGTCCTAGGTAGCATGACTGGAAAGGCACTGGATGAAAAGGAAGGAGACCCTGGATTCCAACTCTGTCCCCATCACTAACTTAATGTCTGATTTTGGACAAGTCACCCAACCTCTCTGCAAAATGATAAAAAACATAATAACAAAAACAATAATGTAATACAACCATAGCTCCCTATTTTAGAGTTATTGTGGGGATCAAATGAAATTATAAATGTATAATGATATTTTTAAAATTATTTTCTAAAGTACAGGGCTGATCATCTCATCCCCCTAACATAATAAACTCCAATGGAGTTTCTTAAACTCTTCACAACGTGGCCTCTTTCCTATTTTTCCAGTGCTCTCAACATATTACAATTATCACTTCCACATTGCAATTTTCCACATCATGAATTTGCCCATTGCAGTTTTAATAGATTGCAAATTGGCATAAGAAATTAGATGGAAATTTTCTGCGAGTTTTGCAGGAGCCACAGACATAGGAGTTTAAAAACTCAGAAATGCATAAAATATATGTACAGTATGGTATAACATCAGCATATTTTATCTTTTAATACCACAATAATTCAGACTTCTCCTCCAGTATAAAGGGAGGGCCAAAAATTTCACATGGATTTTTCAGAACAGGGGGCACACTGCATTCCTGACCCCCACAATGTGGAAGAGCTAACTTCCTTCTCAATTCTAATGCTACTCTCTGTTTTAATTACTTCCTATTTATTCTCTATATAGCTTATTAGTATACATTTGTTCTCTCGTTAGACTGTGGGTGCCTATTACTGCCATTTGTTTCCTGGTACATAGTAGGTTCTTAATAAATATTTGGCTGACTCCTTCCATGTACACTATGATACAGCAGCACTTGATCTTAGCTGATCTCTGAACTAAACACTCTTGTCTTTTCACTCCCCACCTTCTCACTGACTGGCCTCATGTCTAGTCTCCTTCCTCTCCTTTGGCTTCTAGTTTCCCTTGTTTCTTTGAAAACTCAGATCAGATTCCACCTTTCTCAGAAGGCCTTTCTGTCCTTCCCTATCCCTGCTAGTATATATTCTCAAGTGTCCTTTCTCAGTTACTTTCCACTTTATACTGTATATATTTTATATGTACAATTTTTCACATGTTGAAACCTAATTGTAGAATTTGAATTCTTTGAGGGTTAGGGCTGTGTTTTTGCTTTTTCTTTTCATTGCAATGCATAGCAAAAAGCCTGGTATACAGTAAACACTTAATAAATACTTGTTGGCTACTTAAATGATTAATAATAGCAGGTAATTTTTATATAGTATTTTGCCAAACACTTTTATATACATTATCTCATTTGATCATCACAACAATCCTGTTAATAATATTAACCAATAATAGTGGTATTATTATCCCATTTAACAAATGAGGAAACTGAGGTGTAAAGAGATTAAGGGACTTCTGCTGAGTCACACAATAATTAGGTTTGAATCCAAATCTTCAAACTCCTAGTTCAGTATTCTTTTTACCACATATCCAGGTTCTAAAGTAGACTTGATTACTAATTTTTTCTCTAGTTCTCAGTTTTCTCTATTATAAAATGAGGGACACAATCAAGTCCTAAGGTATTTTTATTTATCTCAGTGTCTCAACCTTCTCTTCCAGGTGCCTGTCCTTCCCCCTACTCCCCGAGGCTCAAGAGCTCCTAGAAACTAGATTTTAAAACTGGCATCCCCCGTGGTATATGAATGTAATGGAATATTATTGTTCTATAAGAAATTGCTAGAGGGGGCAGCTACATGGCACAATGAATAGAGCACCAGCCCTGAAATCAGGAGGATCCAAGTTCAAAAATGATCTCAGACACTTAACACTTCCTAGCTGTGTGACCCTGGGGCATGTCACCTAAGCCTAACTGCCTCACACCTCCCCCCCAAAACAATGATGAGTAGGGAGACTTCAAAAAAGCCTGGAAATTTTTATATGAACAGATGCTGAGTGAAGTGCACAGAACCAGGAAAACATTGTACACAGTAACAGCAACATTGTATAGATGATCAACTTTGCTCTTCTCTGCAATACAATGATGCAAGACAATTCCAAAAAGCTTTTGATGGAAAATGCTATCTACATCCAATGAAAGAACTATGGAGTCTAAATGGCAATCAAATTACACTATTTTCACTTTTCTGTTGTTTTTTCTTCTTCATGATTTTTCCCTTTTGTTCTGATTCTTCTTTCATAACATGACTAATGTGGAAATATGTTTAATGTGATTGTACATATACAATAACCTTTATCAGACTGACTGCCATCTTAGGGAGAGAGGGAGGAAAAAATAGAAATCAAAATATTATGAAAGTAAATTATTGAAAACTAATAAATATTTTTTAAAAAATAAATCAAAATATTATAAATCAAATCAAATATATAAAAATATTATAAAAGTAAATAGTTGAAAACTAATAAATTAAAAAAATTTTTTTAAAACAACCTGAAACAGCAAAGATCCTCTAGATTTCCAGATGCCAAAGTAGCCATGCAAAGCTCCAATGCCCATCACCTTCCCCACTAAGGGGGCAGAGAGTAAGAGAAGCTCCAACACTAACCCAAAGCTCCTGCCCAGCTGAGGGATGCTCTCAGTAGGCTCACCACTGCAGGCTTTAAAACTTCCGCAATCTATGGTTAGGCTGACAGAGAAAGGGTATCCGGGATGCCCACCCTTGCCCTCAGTTACCTTTTCCCACACATGCCTCGGGCTCGGCCATGGCTCCACACTCCCGGCGGGTGGAGGTATGAGATCCTTTGTGTACAGAACAAAGGGGTTTGCAAGGACCAATAAAAGCATTTCTCTTTCTGAGACCATGAAAGAAAGGGCCATGCAGCCAGCTACCTCTCTTTCCTGGGAGACTCCCCAGGTTAGTCTCTGATGCAATGACTCCATTGGGCTTGGGACGGCTCAGAAGCACAATCTCTTCCATCCATGCATATCCCTACTACAGGATACCTCACTGGCTAAAGGGATGCCAACCGGAGCTTTCTAGAGCTCATCTGAGATGCAATCCACCATACTCCCCAAATAAGCTCACCAAAGAGCCAGACTGAGAGTTTTCTAAGACATGAAAGTATTAATTCCTTTTCTGCTGCCCCTTAGATCTGATGTGACAAGTGAGGGAGGGGGAAAGAAGGGTAAAGACCACAACCAAGTCCTCCCTTGATTCCAAGCCCTTTGTCTAGAGGGGAACTCTGGGGGGAATACACCTCAGATCTACTCCTTGAATAATCTGGACTTTAAGTGTCAAAGAACCCTGGAACCTTATTTGGGGAGTTTGGTGGTTTGCATCTCAAATGGTACCCTTTGAACTCTACAAGGCTCTGGTTGGCATTTCTCTGAATAGGATCTCCTCTTTACTGAGGAAGAGCTAGAAACCGTAAGCCTATTCTCCTGCTTTGCATCATCTACTCACATCAGGAGAAAAGGTGACAGGAGATAGTTATATCAGGAGGCTGAAATGTTCGTGCCATCTTGCCTTTTCTTCTTAAGAGTCCCTTCCATCCACTCTGCTTATATTTTACATCTACCCAGTTGTCTATATGTTGTCTTCCCCATTAGAATGTAAACTCCTTGAGGATAGGGACTGTTTTTGCCTTTCTTTGTATCTCAGGGCTTAACACAGAAGAAGTACTTCATAAATGCTTGTTGAACAACTGTTGGATTTCAGGATGCCACAAAAAAAGAATCCCTTTCCCTGACACTCCTCCTCGGTCCTTATCTAGTACAGCACCTCGATAATTCACCCTGGGCTTATTTGTCAGATGGGTAATACCTATCTTGTCTCTCCTGAGTCCTAACCCCGCCTGACATTATCTATCCTGGGGAGAGGACTAGCCCTGATACCGTCTGACCCAAACCCTCTGTCTTGGGTCTCTGCCGAAGGGCAGAGGGAGAAGGGAGAAAGGGTCAAGGAGGCAGCATAGGTGGGGCTTACCGCTTGGTTTGTGGGCAGGCCTGAAGGTTGCAAGTGCGGTTGTCAGATGGCTGGGGTTTATGTCGGCACATATGATCAGGGTAAACCTCATTGTCGGTGGTACAGAATACCAGGCGTGTCTGATAGCCTGTCAAGAAGGGGCACCCAAGTGAGCCGGGCACAGCCTGGAGACCTGTGTCCCCATAGGTATAGCTGGGCCTTGTCCAGCAACTCACAGAGAGGTGGGGAAGGGTCCCGGATGTCAATGGATCTGGATACCTCCTGGGTTCTGTGGACCCTCATCCTCCCCCATGTCCTTTCTCTGCTTGGAACCTCCTCTCTCCTTTCAATCACTGTTATCTCAACTCCTAGGTGACCTCTGCTTTTTTTTTTTTTTTTTTTTTTGTCCTTCTCACCTCCTCCACACTCCGCACTGCAGTCACTCCAAGAGCCGTGATTCCAGCTGAAGCCAGTGTTCAAGGGCTGATGGGGCAGGTAATACTCGTATTCCACCCCTGGGTTGGGCTCTTGGCTGATAAGCTGAAATAGAGAAAAGAAAGCATCTATGTCCAAACCAGTGAAGAAGACCCAGATTTCCTGCCCCATTTCCTAGGGTAGTGCTCCTGTGCTCATGCTATTCTCTCTTTTTTCTTTCTCTCTCTCTTCTCCCTGTCCCTCTCCCTTTCTCTTTCCCTCCTTCTCTCCCTCCCTCCTTCTCTCCCTTCTCCCTCTCCCTTTCTTTTTCTCTCCCTTCCCAATAGAAATAATGATGGCAGGTTACATTTATAAAGGGCTTCCAAGTTTACAAGGAGCTTCTCCTTCTCTCATTTGAGCACCACAACAAAATAGGAAGGAGAGTCCTATGAGATCTGTGCTCCTCATTCCACAGATAAAGAGATCCCAAACCCAAATGATTTGCCATGATTAATTAGCAAGTCTCACAAGCAGGCTCAAACCTAGATACTTGGTATTCCAGTCTACCCCTTCCACTGTCTCTGCCCACATTACTGCTAGAGTGCAGAAGAGGATGGACCCGAGACTTGAAGTAGGGCAATACACTTGAGAGTCAGAATTCCTACATTTAACTCCTACCCTACACCTTCTCTTAGAGCCCATTCTGGCCCCATCTTCCCTATTCATTCTGTTCTACTCTCTCCCTTCCTGCTCCCCTCTCCTTTTTGATTGAGATGTCAGGGATCTTGTGCCAAAGTTTTCAAGATCAAGGTCTTGATTTGTGTCACAGACTCTTTAGAAGTCTGATGAAGCTCATGTTTCCCTTCTCGGAATAATTGTTTTTAATGCATAAAATAAAAAGCATAGGATTACAAAAGAAACCAATTGTACTGAAATACAATTATTAAAATATATATTTTTTTTAAAGCACCTCTGCCTTAGGTGGCCATGACTACTCTTCACAGGACAAATACCAAGGGGTGAATAAATGTTCCCTTGTGAACCCCTATAGCCATAGCAAACTATAAGGAAATGCTCCATTCTCGGTGTAGGTTATTGCCCTCTTCCCAAACCACCTATCATCCCCACTTCGATGGGTTAGAGGCGGAGGACAGAGAAAAGCAGCCGGCTCCACTCACCTCGATGACCAGGGGCTCAGAAGTCGGACCCCGGGCGTGCAGGTGTTCGGGTGCCAGATCCCCCTCGGACCCTCGTTCATACTGAAGAATGGTGCTGGCCACGGGCAGGGCCTGGGCAAACTCAATTGTCCAGTGGCCATTCAGATAGTACTCCCCCCGCACATTCTTCACTGCTGTGGGATGACAAGGGGTGGGGGAAGGAAGAAGAAAGTAGCCAGGAAAGTCCCCAAGGGAAAAGGGCTGATGTCTCACAACTTTGTCTATACTTCTTCTCCTCCCCCATGGTCCAGTCCCATAAGCCATGAGTACAGAGTACTGAGTTTGGGAAATGGGGACCAGGATTTGTTCCTGTAGCCAGATTCTGCTTATGGATTAGCTTTAGGGCAGTCTGAGGGTAACTAATCAGCTACAGGACCTGTTAGTCCATACCCAGAAAATTCCTGCTGGCTGCAGCTTCTGCAATATGGATGCTGGTGGCTCCTGCAGGAATGACCAAAATCTGGTTGTAACCTGAGGGAGACAGAAATATCATGAGACTGGGAAGGTCAAGGAAAGTGATGCCGAGTTCCGAGATGCATTTCCTCCACTCCCACCCCAACACACACATTCATTTATTTTTTTCTTTAATAGTATTTTATTTTTCAAATTACATGTAATGTTTACTATTTATATATATATATGTATATATATATATAATTTAATTTTCAGCATTCATTTTTGTAAGATTTTGAATTTCAAATTTTTTTCTCCTTACTTCCCTCTCTTCAAAACAGCAAACTGATATAGATTATAGATGTGCAGTCCTTTTTACCTTATTTCCATATTAGTCAAACACGCATACTCATGATCCAGTTTTCCAGTTTTTTAATACTTTACACACATACACACGCAACTCACCACCACCACCATGAACCCTTTATTTGGGATACACTGGTCTCTTTGTTCTTCCTGGAACAAGATGCTACATCTCTCAAATCTGGACATTTTCATTAGCCATCCCTCAGGCCTGCAATGCTCCTCCTCCTCATCGCCACCCCCTGGCTTGCCTGGCTTTCTTCAAGTTTCAGCTAAAATCCCCTTAGGCTTTCCTGATCCTTCTTAATTCTCATGCCTTCCATCTCTTAATTATTTCCACTTTGTCCTGTTTACAGCTTCCTTGTACATAATCATTTGAATAGGATCGTTGTAGAGGGTCAGGAGGCAAAAATCCATCCCAGGTCTAAAATCTTACCACAATTTGGCTCACCAACATCTCTTTTATTAATAGAAGAGACATGCTTGGTAATACTATAAATTGGAATTCTAGTGACTGAAACAAAATGCAAACACTACTCAACAGATTAAAGCCAAAACTTTGAACTTAGGACAGGAAAGAATGTCCACAAGGAGACTAAAGATAGTTGGGAGAAAGATAATTGAGACAATGGTATGATCAACTTTACCCTGATATCTCAATTATTTGCATCTCTAATTAATCAAGATCCAGAGCTTACTCATTTACATTTCAGTAGATGTTGTTAGAAAAAACTATAGGAAATTCAAAGAGTGTACTTTGTATCATATCTATGAGCATTTTATATATGTATGTCATATATATGTTTGTCTCTCTGATCAATAAACTTCGAAGAGTCCATAATCAGGACTTCTCTGCTTGGTCCCAGTATGTTGTCACCTTCTTCACTGCCCTACAGGAGCTGGACTCCAACAGATCATTAGCTTCTCAAGGGCAGAAACTATCTTTTGCCTTTCTTCGTATCCCTGGCTCTTGACACAGTACCTGGTATATTGTAGAAGATTAATAAATGTTCACACACATACATTGGATACCTGACCAACAATCCTTAGAGAGACCCCCACCAAACCCAGTGCCCGACCCCCTAGGAATTGTCTGGATCACCTAGTTGGCCCCTATTGCATCTAGTTCTGGATGTCACCCCTGCAGGACTTGGACTATCAGAAACTATGCATTCAATTTATTCAAAGTTTCAATAATCATTTAATAAGATGATTTTAAGTAGAAGATATTTTTCTAGGCACTGGAGGTGGAAAAAAAGAGTCACTTACATTCTACCAAGTGAAACAAAGTTTTCAGGGATAAACGCAATGAAAAATAAATACCAAGTAATTTCTCAGAAAGTAAGAGACCATTGAATTGTGCACAAGTAACTACGATTGACTTAGTTCTTCTCAGCTCCACAACAATCCAAGACAATTCCAAAAGATTCATATTGTAAAATATTACCACAATTGTGTGTATGTGTGCGTGTTTTCTCTTGTTTCTTCTTTCACCACAAAACTAATATGGAAATATGTTTTACATGATTGCACATATATAACATATCAGTTGCTTGTTGTCTTGGGGGTACAGGAGGAGCAGGATTTGAGAGCTCAAAATCTTATAAAAATCAATGTTGGAAAAAAGAAACTTGCTCATTATTTTAAAATAATGCAGTTTGAGACATCAATTTAGAAGGCATGGCCGCTGCAAGAATTTGCTTATTAATTCAGCTTACTTATTTACAAAGGTTTTGTTTTTATTTTGAGGGGAGGGGAGGGAAAGAGTAGGAAGAGGTAGGAGAGAATAGATTTTTAATGAAAAGAATAAGATTTAATTTAACTTAAATTTAAAACATTCAGTAGAGTAACAAGGGAAATTCAGGAGGGAGTGATGAGGTTCAGCTTCCCTCGATTCCTTGTGGTCAGGGAGTCAAATGAAGAGGTTCAGGGTTGTGTCCCCAAATGATGAGGTTCGGCGCAGGGCAGAGAGTTGTGGGAACCCCTTTGGTTGGCTCAGGGAATAGAGGAATCAGAAAGAACCTGGGTTCTTACTAGCTGCATGATCCTGAGCAAATAACTTAATCTCTGTTTACTTTAGTCCATTAAAGAAGGAAATGGCAAACTACTCTAGCAACTTTGCCAAGAAAACCACATGGACAGTATTGACATGCTATGCTCCACAGGGTCACAGTCAGACACGATTCAACAAATGAATAACAGCAATTAAATGAATAATTTTAAAAGTTGGGTTTTTGTTTTTTGTTTTTTACTGGAACCACAGAAAGCATTAGCTGAGGCTCAAGTGCTGTTCTTGGGAAAAACTCTAGACTTCTCTAAGCTCGTAGGCTATTGTAGCCTGCTCAGAGGAAACTGAAGAGAATATTGGGGCAGTTGAGCCTGTCCTGGTGATGATCCCCAAAGCTAATGCAGCTACCCCGGGAAGAGAAGCAGTGACCCAAGGTATTGGGGCTACTCAGGAAGGAGCAGTGACCCAAGGTATTGATTGGGACTATCTGGGAAGGAAGCAGTGACATAAACCTAAAGAGGAAATCCAAAGGGAAAGAGTGCTTTAAAAGGCACTAGGCCTAGGTCCGACATGAAGTAAACATCTGGGACTGGATTTTAGGAAAAGGGAAAAAGTCCATATATATGCAGACACACACATCAGATGATCAGACAGAATATATTTAAGTTCTCTGTCCCCAGTTCCAACACTGGTCCAGGCCAGGGCTTCCTACCTCTGGAGAGGTCATTAGCCTCAAAAGTGCCTTTGATTGGATAGCAGGTCCGGCCATCACCCCCACACTGCAGACATTTGTCTTCCTTCGTGGAGGAATACAGCACGTGGTCACAGCCAACGGCCTGCCTAGGCCCAAGCACAGGAGAGGAAGGAGAGAGTGAGAGAGAGAAGAAGCCGATCTCGTTAAGCTTCAACTGAACAAAAGAGATGAGGAAAAAAAGAGACCTTCCCATGCGCCGGATGATGGAGTCATGGAACTCTTTCTTCTCCTGCTTATTCTGAGAGACCAGATTCTGACTTGTTTAGTCGGGGTTTTGTCAGTCAAAAGTTAGCGAGGAACATTATTACTTGCCTCCATCTCGAGGACATAGTGCTCACTGGGCAGGCTGTGGCTGGGACTGACCTCTTGAATAAGGCAATCAAGAAATTGCCCAGTTGTTCACGGAATCACCTGAAATAGCGCTGAACCTCCCTGGGAGGTTTCATACATGATCACATCATGGGAATCTTCCCAAGCTGGTTTGCAAAATCATGTGTCAATTGTTTGATGCCAATGACACTTAAAGGCCAAGGTCTCCCACTGCATCCGGGTCCCTCTCCAGTCTCCTTGATCTGAATCTGGCCACCAGACCCAGATGGCTCTAGAAGGGAAAGTGAGGCAGGTGATCTTGCACAGCCTTCCTCTTAGATCTTTCCTAAATCCGGCTTACTGGCCATTGTACCATGTAGTTATGTGCATACTTATTATAAATGTGGTTTTGCATATTAGTAAATATTTATTGGATTTTAAAGTTTTCTATAAAAACTTAAAAAAATTAAACTACATTGCTGCATATAGTTTTTTATTTCCTTGTTTGTAAAAACAGTACCTTTCATCTTAAAATAGAGCAGAAACTTGGTATTGACTATATGTTTTCATGGATTTTATTTACTTCATCTTCACCTCATACTATCACCTTCCTAATGTCATGGTCCTCTTCAAGAATGAGGGACGAACAACAACCACAGCCCACGTGCCAAGCACTGTGTCAGACACTGGGGACTCCGAAGGCAAAAAATTAAATAGTCCCTGACCTCAAGGAACCTAGAATCCATGGGGATGGGAAGGTGGGAATCCCATGTATGTAGAAAATTAAACACAAGATATGTACAAAAAACTATTACAAACAAAAAGTAATTTCTTAGAACAGAATAAAAGGAGCTAGGGGGGAATCAGAGTAGGCTTCTAGGAGGAGATGAAAGAAGTCAGGGATTCCCTCAGATAGAGGTGAGGGGAATTTGGTCCAGACATGGGGAATGGATGGCCAGGCACCAAGATGGCAGAAGGAAAGCCACGTACAGGGAACAAGTAGACCAAATTAGTTGGGAGGTAGAGTGTGAGAGGTAGGTTGACATTTATTAATGTAGGTTTTGTTTTGTTTTGTTTTGTTTTAGAGGGGGAGATGATAGGGAAATAGAATTAATTTTCGTTAATTAAAAAAAATTAAAGAAAAAAGAAAAGGTGATGATGAAGGGCTTTAAAAGCCAGTCAGAAAAGTTCATATTTTATTCCAGAGACAAGAAGAAGCCAATGGGGCTCCTTGAGCAGAGCAAGGGCATGGTCAGGCTTGTGCTTTAGGACTATTAATTTAAAAGCTCAGCTAAGTGAGAACAGATTGGGGAGTAGGGGTCAATTAGGCTGCTGAGGTAGTCCAGGCAAGAAATGAGAGGGTCTGAAATCAGACAGGTGGCTGTGGTGAAGGGGATGGATGTAATATAGCTTGTAAAGGCAGAATTGACAAGATTTGGCAAGTTACTGAAATGAGAGATGGAGGAAGTGGAAGATTTGAGGGTAATTCTGAAGATGCAAATCTAGGAACAGTAAGAAAAGTGGTAGTCTCAAAAGAAAAAGGGAAGTCAGGAAAGGGGAAAGAATTGGAAGAAAAGATAATGAGCTCAGTTTTAAACATGTCAGATTTGTGAAGGGAAAAAGAGAGAGAGGGAGAGGGAGAAGGGAGAGGAGAAGGGGGAGAATGAGAAGGGGAGAAAAAGGAAGAAAGAGAAGAAAGGAGAAAGTTAAAGAGAGAGAAGGGAGAAGACCAGAAGGAAGGGGAAAGGGGAAAGGAGAGGGAGAGAGAGAATGAAGAGGACTCAAGAGAATCCTGGGACTTGACTTTTTTCAGTGAGGTGATTCAAGGCATCTTGAATCCATCAAGGTCTTGGAGCCATCTACATCGAGAG
The DNA here is from genome assembly GCF_048593235.1 of Sminthopsis crassicaudata. NCBI lineage: Eukaryota > Metazoa > Chordata > Mammalia > Dasyuromorphia > Dasyuridae > Sminthopsis > Sminthopsis crassicaudata. The sequence goes on from NC_133618.1 coordinate 316,021,323, forward strand.
AGAGAACTATGGAGACTGAATGTGGATCAAAGCATAGTATTTTCACTTTTTTGTTGTTGTTGTTGTTGCTGTTTGCTTTTTTTTTTTCTTTCTTGTGGTTTTTTTCCTTTTTGATCTGATTTTTCTTGTGCAGAATGACAAATATGGAAATATGTTTAGAAAAATTGCACATGTATAATCCTATATAGGATTTCTTGCTGTCTTGGATGGGGGGGGGGAGGGAGAGAGAAAAAAATTTGGAACACAAGGTTTTGCAAAGATGAATATTGAAATAATCTTTGCATATATTTGGGAAAATAAAATACTATTAAAAGGTAAAAATAAATATTTTTTTTAAAAAAACAGAATCCTGGAGTTTATAGGAAGTGGAACATAGATCTATCAAAGGAAGCTGAGGAAAAAAAATCAGACAATGCTTTCTCATAAAAACTTGGGGAGGACAATGTCTAGAAGATTAAATGATGATCAGCAGACAAAAGACTCCAAAAGGCCACGGATTTGAGAATAAAGTAGAAATTGATCATCTTGGAGAGATGGATCTTAGCTCTGGGTGGAAACCATGCAAGGAGTGAGAGGGTAGGTCAATGGCTCACCTGACAAGTGCCCTGCACACAGACATCGAGTTTACCCGGTTCACACGGGGTCCCATCCACCACAGCCTCCTTGTGTCTGTAGTAGAAGTTCTCCCCCTTGGGAATGCAGTTCAGCTCACACTTGTTGGCAGCTGGAGAGGGAAGAGGGAAGAAGGTGAAATCCCAAAAAATGAGCTTTCTTTTCCTGCTCAAAAACAAACTAGCCTGACCTTGGAGTTACCCTAAAAGCAGATACTAAATATGGCAATGCTTGAATGTTCTATTAATCAGATCATCCAAATCCCAAGCTACACTGGGTAAATAGGAATTTACTAAGTAAAATCTCATCAAACTCCTCTCTAACTACACACACATACATACACACACTAATCATCTTCCTTTCTCTCTCCACCATGATCCCCTCCTACCTTCACGTTCCTTGATAAAAGGGACCTGAGACATTTAGGACTTTTCAAAGCAATGAGGATACCCGATTGTCCTTACCCGGCTACTGACCAGTATAATGGGGAGGGAGGGGAGAGGGTACAAAGTCATGGATCTGGAGTCTCCAGTTTTGAGTTCTATCTCCAGGATTTAGTAGGCATATGACAACTAGGTATTGAGCCTCAGTTTCTCCATATATGAAAAGGATAGAATAATATATATATTACCTACCTCACAGGTCTGCTTTGAGACTCAAATGATAAAATAAACATAAAGCTCTCTAGTATATACACACACTATACATATATATGGGTGAATGTATATAGATATGCATATGCATAGATATACATGTACATATTTTATTTATTTGTGGATATGTGCTTGTGCATATTATAATTGTGCAGGCATGTATCCTTATACATACCATTTACATATGTGTGCATGTACACTTATATGTACGCATGTGTAGCATTTTGTGTGTGTGTGTGTGCATATATGTATACATAAATGTTGTTGTTCAGTTGGATCTGATTCTTAATGACCCCATTTGGGATTTTCTTGGCAAAGACACTGGAGGGGTTTGCCATTTCCTTCTCCAATTCATTTAACAGATGAGGAAACTGAGGCAAATGGGGATAAGTGACTTGCCCAGGGTCTCATAGCTAAGAAATGTCTGAGGACAGATTTGAACTCAGGAAGATGAGTCTTCCTTACTCCAGATCCAGAACTCTGTGCACTATAGTGTCACCTAGCTACCATGTGTATGGATGTATTTTTCAATCAGATACGATCATTATTCTTCCACTTACTTAGACAGATTTTCTTCAGTGCTGGTTTCAAAGTCCTTCAGAAAAAGCAAAAAAAATCCTCCTTTCTTTCTAAGAGTGATTTTATTGACATGGGAGTTTCTCCTTCCACAGGTCTCTGGTATCAGGAGATTCTTACACCCCAAAGACTAAAGTCTTTACTCTCATAGGTTATGGAGGGTTCAAAAGGGGTAGCAAAATTCCTGAAGACTAAAAAACTGTGTAGAAGAACAATCCCAGGACATCCCAAGGAAGCCCTTGTTAATAAACAGAGCGATCCATTCCAGCTCTTACCTCCATAATATGGAGACCACTTGTATTTCTTTCCTTGGAATTCCTTCCCATCAAATTCTGCACACTGCTCAGCTCGGAAATCCCGGGCACCCTGAGGACATCTCTGCAGAGGAGAAAGGAAGAGGGAAAGACATAATAGGACGCTGTACTTTCCCTGGGAGGTGAGAGGCAGAAGGGAGAATCTACTCGAATTCAAGTCAACAAGCATGTATTAAAATGTAAACCATGTATAAAGCACTGAGAATACCAAATACAGTTATCCTTTCCATATCTCGACTTTCCCCATCATGTTTTTTGATACAAATGGGTTGGCATAAAAAATTAAATGGGAATTGGGGGGAGGGATTTTATAGAAGCTGCAGACAACACAGAAGAAGTTTAGGAACTCAGAAATGCATCAACTATATGTATAGCATTATATAATATCAGCCCAAATTTTACAATAAGATTACTGTAAACATCCTATGAAAGAGAAAGGAGGGGGCAGCTAGGTGGCGCAGTGGATAGAGCACCAGCCCTGAATTCAGGAGGACCAGAGTTCAAATCTAACCTCAGACATTGTGTGACCCTGGGCAAGTCACTTAACCCCAGCCTCAGGGGGGGGAAAAAAAAAGAGAGAGAGAGAGAAAAGAAAAAATTCTTACTGTTTCTCTGGTACAAAGGGAAGGCCAAAAAATTTCATGCAAATTTTGCAGCCCATGGGAGTATCTTGCCTCCCAACCCTCAAGATGTAGAAAGGATAATGATAGTCCCTTCCAAATCACAGAAACTCCTTTGTCTAAGAAGCTATTTCTCACCCAGCAGGCTCAGAAGCTAAAAACCATAGTAAAGACAATTCCATAATAGGGAATGTGAACTCCCAAACTCAGTCTTTAATCCGATTTGTCTAAACTCAACAAACTCCAATGAAATATAGCCACAGGGATTTAAAATAGCATAATTCCATGTGGCATCCTTCTCTAGAATCTTCCTTCAAAGGATTCATTCTTCCTCTCTCATAAAACACTTGGAACTTCCTCAAGAAAAACACTGATGGGGTGGGAGGTGGGCAGTGAAATCAAAATCTTCATAATCAAGATAAACTCTCAGCAACAAATCACAGATGTGCCTGAGGGATATGGCAATGAACTCACTCCCCCCTTTCCCCAGGTCCCAGTAAAAACTACAACAGCTGCTAGTTGCCCTGGTGGAGAGCTTGCCCTGCTCTTTGTAGGGTCTCTATTGGGGAGATAGGACCTCAACATTACCCAGAGAGCAACGAAATCCTTCCCTGATGATGAAAGGAGGTCCTGCGGTTGATAAAGCTGCTTAATGAAGGGGAGAAGAAATATGGGTCTGAGGCATCTTACCTCAGTGTTGCAGGAACGGTAATTTCGGGTGGGTCCAATACAGCTGGAGCTTCCATCTTTCCTGAGAGACAAGCCCACACAAGTAAGTAGTTATCTGTCTATCTTCTCACCCAGCCCAGTTCCCAAGAAATCCTCTGCTGCTTCCTCAGATGCATGGAGCTCCGAGCCTGTCTCTGACCTTCTCTGTTCTTTGTGTAGCCATAATCTGCTTAGCCAACAATATGAGGAGGTCCTGAGTAACTAGGTGAGATTAACAGAGAAAGACTGAAGAACTGTGGGAATTACTCCATGAGGCAAGCAGGGAAGAGATCAGTTCAACCTTATAGTCCTCCAGGGAAGTTGTGGGTAGTTATGTCCATCTTGCTGTGTCCAGTCAGAAATCGAAATTATATCAAACCTCCAAAGTTAAATCTCCCCCATAAATCTGCTCACACCATCTTTGCTGAACCCTTTTGGGGGTTACAGCCCACCGTGGTACTCTGTCTTTCCCCTCACCTTTCCCTCGTGCAGAGTATCCCTCCTCTCAGCCATGGGACCCCCTTCCTACAGCTAAGTCTTTCAGGGTGCTGAATTCCTTCCAGGATTTAACCTACCAGCTAAGGGCATACTCCAACCCCATGGGCTGCTACCTTTCTCCTGATTAAGTGTGAGTTCTGCTTGGGAATCTGTCTTTTCCATCATTAATTGCTGCTAACTATATGCTCTCCCAAATCCATTTCATATTTACCATTCCCAGTCTCTACTGTATTCCTTCATTTTGTCTGTAACTCTTCCCTAAATAAATCTACCTTTTGCTAAAGAGAATGTCCATTGTGAATTCTTCACATGACTGAACCCCAAATTTGGGGCTTTACCCTAAATCACATCATTTGGTGCCAAAATTGCTCTCCTAAGTCACATCAAATATTTTGACTATTTTCCTTTCTCCCGATATTCCTCTGAATTGTAAAGAAGGGTTTATGAGGAGAAAAATGGGTAAGCATGAGGTAGTAGAAAGAATTTACTGGTTCTTGAGTCAAAGGACCTGGCCCAAATCTTACCTCTGATATTTACTACCTGTGTCACATTGGACAAATCGCATAACCTCGCTAGGTCCCAGTTTCTCATCTATAAAATGGGATGGTCTAGGTTGCCTAAAGCTATAATCCCAAGAATTATTGAGAAGTAGCAATTTTTAAAGCATTAAATATAAGCAGACATACACATGTACTATATGTACATATATATTACATATATGTAATATTTTATATTCATATTTACTTATAGATTAAGGTCTAGATGATAGAAAATTGACTTTGGAGCCCAAAATACTTGCATTCAAGTGTGTCCTCTGACATATAATGGTTATGTGGCTGAATAATTCATTCAACTTCCAAGGGCTCTTTTCTAAAATTATAAATTTCAGAGAAGATGCTACCTGCATTGGTAGACAGAGTACCCCTTCACCTGGAAGTTCCCTAGATCAATGAAATCACAGGTTCAGTTTCCTTCCCCCAACTCATTATTTAAAAAAAACATGCCTAACCAAAACATGGAAATATGTTTTGCATAATTGCACAGGTATAACCTATATCAAACTATGTGCTTCTCAGTGAGGGGGGGAATGGAGAAAGGGAAAGAATTTAGAACTCAAATTTTTTTTAAATGGATATTAAAAATTGTTCTTACATGTAATTGGAGAAAAAATAAAATATTTGGTTTAAAACAAGAGTGCATTTTTAAAAATGCCTAGCCAAGTGTTTTTCCCTAAACCTTGTTGACAGATTCTGAGATTCTGACTCAAATTTTTTATGGGAACCAAAAATAATTTCTGTCTCCTTAAGTCTATCAGAAACTTGGCATTTATGGGATGTCTACTATGAACACAGCCCTGTACCCAGAGATATGGGGACACATGATAGAAACATCTTTGAAAGATTTGATTTCTACTCATTAGGACCAAAGAGACTTTTAAATATATATATGTGCCTCTATTTTCATTGTGAGGGAACTCCTGATAAGGAAGTTCCTTCCACCAATACAGATCAGTATTGTATAGTCTTAAAAAGTGATCTGAGAAGCAAGGGAAGTCAGGGACAAGACGAATCCTGAATCAAAGGCATGTCAAGAATGAAATTTAACAAAAGGGCAAACTGAGGCAATTTTACACATGAGTTTATTCATAGGGTGTTGAACTTAATAAAGGGAACCAGAGTACCAAAAGACCCAGAGAGAGGGCCAACAGGGCTTTTTAAACCTAGGAATGTTTTTTTTTTTTTCTTATTGGTCTGACAGTGCATCATTTAGATCAATCCCAATTGGTGAACATTCTAATGAGGAGGGAGGTTTAATAATTCCCAGTTCCTCTTTAGGGCTTCATGTGCTCCCCCACTTCCACAGTCACCCCAATCCTCCTGTGAAAGGACTGACTTGCAGCTAGGGAAAGTAGACGAGCTTCAGATGCGGCTGGCTGATTACACCCCTCTCTGACACTTCAGGAATGTCGGTTACTTTATGAGACCCAGCTGCCTCTAGCAATCTTGGCTAGAAAAATCAGGATTTTCCCAGCGTGATCTCCTTCTTGTAGTCCAGGGCACTCCAACTTTGATTAAGGAAAAGCAGGGACATTTGACACGGCCCCTGGAGAGGACCAAGCTTCTGTTTACCAAGGAAACGAAACAGAGGGTCCCAGACTTTGGAGGGGCCCAACCCAAGCTGGTTAACAGCAGATGCCTTTGGGGTTGGAAGAGATCATATTACTAACTCAGGCCCTTCAGAAACTCCCTTGAGAAGGGGGGTAGCAATGTCTGACAAAATAATAAAAAAGAGGTTTTATTTAATTTTCCTCAGGCATGAATACAAAAATAACTGTACAAACTATAATATAACTTTACAGAGTGCTTTGTACAGTTATTTTTGTATTTTTGAAAGGCAATTATGTATGTGGTGCCATGATCAGACTCTGGACCCCAGTTAAGAAGACCTGTGTTCAGACACTTACTAGCTATGTGACTCTGCCCAAAACCTGCCTGACTCAATTTCCCCATCTTTAAAGAACTAGATGGGCACAGTGGATAGTGTGTTGGGTCTGGAGTTAGGAACATCCATCTTTCTGAGTCCTAAGCAGGCTTCAGATCTGTGTCATCTTGAGCAATGTACTGAAACCTGTTTGCCTCAGTTTCCTTACCTGCAAAATGAGATGGAGAAGGAAATGGCAAACCACTCCAGTACCTTTGCCAAGAAAATTCCAAATGGAGTCACAGAGTCAGAGACATGACTGAAAAATGACTGATCAAAGAATTTTTTTTTTTTTTTTTGCTGAGGCAATTGGGGCCAAGTGACTTGCCCGGGGTCACACAGCTAGGAAGTTTTAAGTGTTCAAGATCAGATTCTGAGCAAAGAATTATATAAAGTATTGTTTCTTTTACTTCTTCTTAACACCTGGCAAAAGAAGTACTGCATAAGTACCTATTGACCTGATTTGAGAGATTCCTGTATTGACAAGGGAGGTTAGGTTTAGAAAAGCCTAAAGACAATATATCTATGAAACAGAAGACATGGGAGTAAAAATATGACTTGAAATTCAAAAAATCTATTCACATCCCTGGGAACTTAAAGTGAGATCTGCTTATTTTATGTTGTCTCTTGCTTCATAATCATAACAGGTGGACGAGAGAACCAATAATTAATCTGTCTTAGATGTCACCGTTTACGAGCCATGCTGTTTTTGAAAATTTAATCAGAACTTTCAGTACCTCTGGGAGTAGCAGTGTCGCTCCTGGAAGCTGACACCCCCGCCGCAGGTCCTGCTGCATCGGCTCCACTCTCCCCAGCGGCCCCAACCTTCACTTTGCCTTCTCAGCTTCCTTGCCTGATGGGAAGGAAACACACAGGAGGGTGAGGTGGTTGGCTAAGGGGACTTTTACATCCACAAGACCCAGGAGGGGAAAGTTCCTGGCAACTGGCATTAAGGGGGCTCCAGCAGGTCCTGGAGTGAAGCAAGCAGAATCAGGGCAACCATTTATACAATATTAACTGGATAGGGAGAAAAAAGCTTTGAGAGCCTCAGATCACATTCAATGACCAATTGAGATTCCACAGGACGGAGGAAGACAACATTTTCAGACACAGCCAATATGGGAATTTGTTTTGCTTGGTATATTTCCTTCTAACCAAGGTTGCCTTTTTTTTTTCCATTGGTGGGGAGACCATGAGAGAAAGGAATAGAGATAAGGTAAGGGAAAAAAAAGAAAGAAAATCATTACAGAATATTTTTAAAACATGCAGAGAGAGGATAATCCAAAAAAAGCTCCAGGTAAGTAAGTGTAAGAGCTTTGAAAGCTACAGGTTGAACTTAGATACTCAAAAAGAAAAGCAAGCTGTAACAGATTAGTGCAGATAATCCTCTTATTTGAAAATGTCTGCTTTATTTGATGTTTCTTAGGTTCTAAATTAAAATCATTTTTTAAAAGGATGTTACTTTTATTGCACTTTGACATTTGCAAAGGACAGTTAAGGTGGTTCAGTGGATAGAGCACAGAGTTTGGAATCAGGAACACTCACCTTCCTAAGATTTGAACCTGAGTTCAAATCTGGCCTCAGACACTATCTGTGTGACCCTGGCCAAGTCATTTGATCCTGTCTCAGTTTCCTCATCTGTAAAAATGAGCTGGAGAAGGAAATGTTAAATCACTCCAGTATTTTTGCCAAAAAAAAAAAAAAAAAAAAAGTGCACTTGGAGTCAAAAAGAATCAGACAGGACTAAAAATACCAAACATTGATATATAAAGATATTGATCTCACTGATCTTTTTATTATCACTACCATCTTAAAGAAGAGGAAACTGTTTTAAATAATTTGCCTTGAGTCACATAGCTAGTGTGTGAAGCAGGATTTCTCCCCAGGTTTTCCTGCTTCCAAGTCAAGTGCTCCCTTCCCTATGCCTGTGTCACCAAAGCATCATCCCACTGTATGTAGAATATGAGGAACCTAGGGAGGACAACTAAGTGACACAGTGGATAGAGTGCCAGGACTGAAGTCAGGAAACCCCGACTTCAAATCCTACTATTTAAGGACTACTTAAAGACCAGCCTGCCAAGCAACTGAAATTGCTGTTATTAATCAGTCATTTCTTTGAGCAAAGCATTGTCTCCAGAAGTCTCAGGCAAAATGCAAAACAAAATCATAACCATGAAATTTTAAGAATTAGAAGCGACCTCAGAAGTCATCTGACCAAGAGCTGAAGAAGATATTTAAGGACATAACGAATGTGGGTATTTTTTTAATTTAACTATGTTTATTTGTGACAAGGAAAAATATAGTTTTTCTTTTTTATAGGAAAATTAGGGATAGCAACATCAACAAAAAGGGAAAGAAAAGAATATCAATGAAACTTTTTTTTAAAATGGACAGAAATAAGCAGAACTAGATTCAGTGGCAAATACAGATAAGGTAAGCAGCTTTGAAATGCAGTGTGATATATGCATACACAAGTATATATAAATGTTATATATATTTAATGAATATATTACATGTGGTATCATAGCTATGCCTTATGTTACATTATATATGCATTGACACGTGTTTGTAACATGCATGATACACTGTGTATTTATGCAACATGCATGTTTGAGTATATGTATGTGTATCTCCCAAAAGGGAAAAGGACCTATTTGTGTAAAAATATTTATAGCAGCTTTTTGTGTTGGCTAAGTGCTAGAAATCAAGAAGACATCAACAACTGGGAAATGGCTAAAAAAAAAGGCTGTGATATATGATAGTGATAGAATATTATTGTGCTGCAAAAAATGACAAGAAGGTTGATTTCATAAAAACCTGGAAAGACTTACATGAACCCTGATGCAAAGTGAGAAGAACCAAGAGAACACAGTAACGTAATATATACAAGGAAAAACTGTGACTGAATGAGCTCTTCTCAGCAATACATGCAAGACAACCCCTAAGGACTAATGAAGAAGCATGCTATCCACCTCCAAAGAAAGACCTAATAGTGTCTGAATACAGATGGAAGCATACTGTTTTTTACTTTCTTTCATTCTTTTTTTTGAGACTTCCTATACAAAGTTACCAAAAGGGAAATGTTTTATACGATTATACATGTATAAACTATATTAGATTGCTTATCATTTCAGGGAGGTAGGAAGGAAGAAAAAAAGAGAGAAATGGAATTTGAAACTCAAAACTTTTAAAAAATGTTTAAAATTTTTGTTTTACCATATATCTGGGGAAAAATAAAATATGATATGTAATATATACTTTCATATTAGATATATAATATACACAACACATGTTATATATGCATATACATACATACTAAATTTAATTCATTAGTTCCAAAGCTAACTTGCCTCTGAATCTCATTCTGATTTATCTTATCTTTATGACCTCATTCCATATGGAAGCAACTGTGTGTTTTGAAAGGTTCTGCTCTGATGACAAAGTACAGAAGATCTGGGAGACACAGTAGGTCCAATAATACATTATATGCCTGCGGTCCTTGATTCAGCAGAATTAAGTTCAGTGCCAGGCTGACACGGAAAGGATATGTTTGTCGGCCACAGCAACTTTCAAAGATCACCAACCAAGCCATGGGGGAGCTGTGATTTAAGTTAGTGGAAAGGGAGTACAAATGGATGACATCCACCATCCCTGAAGTATAACTGATCTAGAAAGAAATATCTCCCTAAATACCAAAATAGCCCCAGGAGAAATTTTTATATGGTGACAAGGAGATAAAAGCAAAAGAGATGCCCAGGTGTCAAAGAACTGGAAAAATAAAGATGCACAAAACTATAGCAGCTTGATTTCAGAAAATCTGGAAAGACTTACGTGAACTGATGTTGAGGAAAGTGAGCAGAACCAAGAGAACATTGTATACAGTAATAAGAGGACTATGTGATGATCAACTGTGCTGGACTTGGCTCTTCTCATAAATGTAATGATTCAAGACAATTCTTATAGAGCTACAATGGAAAATGCCATCCACATCCAGAGAGAGCTATGGAGACTGAATGTGGATCAAAGCATAGTATTTTCACTTTTTTTTGTTTGTTTCTTTGTTTCTTTGAATTTTCTTCCTCATGTTTTTTTTTCCCTTTTTGGTCTGATTTTTTTTATACAACATGACAAATATGGAAATATGTTTAAAAGAATTGTATGTTTAACCAATATCAGATTACTCACTGTCTTAAAGAGGGGGAAGATAAGGGAAGGAGGGAGAAAAAACTGGAACACAATATCTTACAAAAATGAATGTTGGAAACTATATGTGTATTTGGAAAAATAAACTACTATTGAGGAGAAAAATACATAGCAGCTCTTTTTGTTGTGACAAAGAATTGGAAACAAGGGTATCTATCAATTAGAGAATGAATAGAAAAATAAATTATGCTATGTACATAAATGGAATGTTGTTTTTTGGTTTTTTTTTTCCAGGAAAACAATTCATACAAGGACAACAATATCATAAAGATAAATAACTGAAAGATTTAAAAACTCTGATCAACATTAATTGGTCACTACCAACCACAATTCTAGAGAATTCATGATGAAATGTACTATTCATCTGACAGAGAAATGATGCATTCACTGAGTTATATTTTGTTTTGGACATGGCCAGAGAGGGAATTTGTTTTTCTTGACTACACATGTTTGTAAAAGAAGTTTTATTTTTCTTGCTTTCTCAAGGTGGTAGGAAGGGAAAAGAGAGAGAAAGAACTTGGGCATAAAATTTTTTAAAAATATTTTAATATTTTTAGTTTCCCCAGTTACATGTAAAACAATGTTTTACATTTGTTTTTAAAATTTTGAGTTCCAGATTATACCCTTCCCCCCACTCCATTCCCTGTCATTAAGAAGGCCCATGTACAATTGTGCAAAACATTTCTATAAAAGTTATGAAGGAAGGAAGAAAAAAAGAGAGAAATGGAATTTGAAACTCAAAACTTTTAAAAAATGTTTAAAATTTTTGTTTTACCATATATCTGGGGAAAAATAAAATATGATATGTAATATATACTTTCATATTAGATATATAATATACACAACACATGTTATATATGCATATACATACATACTAAATTTAATTCATTAGTTCCAAAGCTAACTTGCCTCTGAATCTCATTCTGATTTATCTTATCTTTATGACCTCATTCCATATGGAAGCAACTGTGTGTTTTGAAAGGTTCTGCTCTGATGACAAAGTACAGAAGATCTGGGAGACACAGTAGGTCCAATAATACATTATACAGAAAGCATAGAACTCCCTGTCCCCCCAAAAAAAAACCTCAAAAAAAAGTATGCTTCAGTCTGTATTCAGACACATTCAATCCTTTCTCTGGGGGTGGATAGTATTTTCCATTGTAAGTCCTTCAGAGTAGTCTTGGATTATTACATTGCTGAGAATAACAGTCATTCTCAGCATTGTTATTATTTTGTACACAATATTTTTCATTTTGTGTGAACTCATGGAAGATTTTCCAGGTTTTTCTGAGAGCATTCTACTCATAATTTCTTATAGAACAATAGTATTTCATCATAATCACATACCATGGTTTATTCAGCCATTCCCCCAATTGACAGGCATCCCCTCAATTTTCAGTTCTTTATAGCATGAAATTAAAATTTAATTTAATGTAACATAGTGACATATGGGTGCTGTGTTGCCCATGTATGTTATGTATGTCCTCATGGATTGGTTTAGAAGTGGCTCACAGGGAAACAAGAACAAATATCTGTAATATCGTCTCCCCGTTCTTTTCAAGAGAGATTTTGATTCCTTATGGTAGGGAAAGCAAAGGGCTGAGGCCAGAGGATGATTGTTCTCTCTTCAGGGAGGAAGGATAGCAGGCTAAAATTATATCTATTTGCTCTCTTAAATATTACTATTCTAAGGGAAGCAGTTTTCAGTTTCAAGCTAAACTCCCAATCACTGTTCCTTAAAGAGGAAGATTGAAGGACTGCCCCAAGTTTTATTTCTAAGATTTGAACCCCTTCTCACCAGATGCCAAGTCCATAATGAATACACATAGGAAATAGCAAATAAACTCATTTTTTAGAGTCTAAAATAGAACAGAAATCAGAAAAGTACACATATATGTGAGAATATATACGAGACAACACTCTTGAAGGAACTCTTCTATTGTGAACAAGATAATTTAGCTCAATCAAGATAAAGAAATCAATATTTCACTCAATGAGCAGAACCAGAAGATCACTATACACTTCAACAACAATACTGTATGAGGATGTATTCTGATGGAAGTGGATATCTTCAACATAGAGAAGATCCAACTCACTTCCAGCTGATCAATGATGGACAGAAATAACTACACCCAGAGAAGGAACACTGGGAAGTGAAGGTAAATTGTTAGCACTACTGTCTATCTACCCAGGTTACTTATACCTTTGGAATCCAATTCTTACAGTGCAACAAGAAAATTGGATTTACACACATATATTGTATCTAAGTTATACTGTAACACATGTAAAATGTATGGGATTGCCTGTCATGTAGGGGAAGGAGTAGAGGGAGGGAGGGGAAAATTTGGAAAAATGAATACAAGGGATAATGTTATAAAAAATTACTCATGCATATATACTGTCAAAAATTATAATCATAAAATTAATAATAAAAAAGAAAGAAATCAATATTTCACTCAAAGGGAAACTCCCTGAAATTTCTAGTTGGAAATGTTCCCCCACAAATTGAGGAAAGAGGGATGAAAACAATATGTCAACTTCTCTACATGTTAGTTTCTTCCTAGAATCTTTATCCCTTGAAAAATGGTGTATCTTTTCTCTCTGAGAGAATGATTATTAATAACTATTTAGTATTGGGGATAGCCAGGCTTTTTTCCTTTTTATTTCCTCATTCAAAGCCCAGCTCTTACGAAGGACATTGTTGATAGATAAGATTTATCTAAACCTATGGGTACCTGCCACTCACCCCATCCTGCTAGAAGACCTTACAAAGAGAATCTAATGGAGGTGAATTCTGTCCCATTGTGTTCTTCTCAGACAAGACTAGGTGGATCCCTTTTGTCTAGATTGTCCAAGGTAGTCTGGGTGTAAAAATGGTCTTTTTGTCCAAGAAAGACCCATTCAGAATCATGACCCCCGATTCTTCATTAAAATAAGCCCATATTTCATTATAATATTCATTATTTCATTAATTGTTAACAAATGAGAGTTGATTTCCCCCTGTTGGAAACATCCACTCTCCAAGAGTATTTAAATGTTTAGAGGCGTACATAGTTTCTCTTTGGCTTATGAAAGAAAGCCAAATGACCATTATTCTATGATCTATCCACTAACCATAATTAATAAAATGACTTTTAATTACCCAGAAATTATGTCTCTCTGGCTTTTCATTCATCCCATTTCAAAGCTGGAAGCCAGTAGAGCTGGACATCCATTCTCTGCTCATAAATTCTGTCCATCCCTTACACAGGTATGGGGCATTGAGTCATCATTTTCCACAAAGAAGAAGTAGCCCCATACAACTGTTCCTGTGAGCCCAAGTTTTACACACACACACACACACACCACACGACACACACACACATATAACTGAGTCAAAAGAAATTAGGATATTGAGGATTTCAAAGAAACATGAAAAAACTTATATGAATTGGAACAAAGTAAAATAAGACAAACAAGGAAAATAACATAGACAATAATTATAATAAGGAGGGAGGAGGGAGAATAGAAAAGGTAGGAGGATATTCACTTTCTACCTTGGCCCTGGAAAAGAGGTAAGAAAATTTTTTGCAGGGATATAGGGGACTATAGTTGTAGAACAAGACATACTATAAGACTTTGGTCAATGTGTGGGTTAATTTTGCTGAAATAATTTTTTTATTCTTTCTTTTTCCTTCTGTTATGAACAATGGATTATTTGCTAAGTCCAGGAGATGGAGGATGTCAAGATGTATTCAGAAATGTAGGCAATATTTTTAGAAAAGCTCTTAGAAATTTTAAAAGGCTATGTGATCTAGAAGAGTAAAACATTATCTAAACTCAAATTCACACTATTCAAGATCCTGTTTTACCACATTCAGAAAATAAAACTAACTTGCCTAAGGACACAGAACAAGTCTGAGGTGGAATTAGAATTCTGTGATAGAAGCACAAAGAGCTATTTGCCTTAAACTAACAAATTTCTGATCTTCTGGTACTCAGGAAGGCACAGTTTAATTTTCCAGCCACGTTCCTACGCCTAAGGCTAGGTGCAAGAATAATTTTTGTGTGTTGTTTTTAGATTCTCCAATTCAATTACCTTGATATTTCAAGTTGTCTATGGAATTTCCAGTACAGGTGGGTGCAGACTGTAGCCTATCACTGCCCTCCAATACCATGCAAACCTTTTTCTCATCCTTTCAAAAATACTAAGCAAGGGGGAACATAGGAAGGGTCTTCCTCTAAGTCTCTGAGCACTGAATCATCCCCATCCTGCTCAATGAGCTCCAGTGATTCAAACTCCTCCTTCAGAACCTGCCCTTCTTCATATTTTCAATCTTCTTACATCTTTTACTGCACTCCCATCTCTATGTATTCATTAATCCAGTGAGACTAGTCTCCTTGCATTCCTTCAATAAGATACTTCATATTCTGGCTCTGAACATTTTTCATTGGCTCTCTCCCATCCCTAAAAGTCTCTTCCTTATTTCTACCTCCTGGATTCCCTGAAGTTCCAACTAAAATCCATCTTCAGCAGGAAACCTTTCCCAATCTCTCTTAATTCTAGGGCCTTCCCTGAATTGATTTATCTCAAATTTATCCTGTATTCAAAAAAAGAAACAAGGGGTGGAAAAGGAATTGTATTGGAAGAAGAGGAAAGTGGACGTAAAATGAGGTAAACTACACTATGTGAAGAGGCAAAAAAGACCTATTATATTTGAGGGAAAGAACAGAGGGGGATAAGCATTGTGTAAATCTTAATTTCATCAGATTTTGTTCAAAGAAAGAATATCAGACATGTTTAGTTTGATATAGAAATGTCTTATCCCATAGGGAAGTAAGAAGAGAAAGAGGAAGGTAATAGAAAGAAGAACAGAAATAGAAGGAGAAAGGGATAAGAAAGGGAGAGGGGCTACAAAAGGGAAGAAGCAAAACATTGGGGATGAGGGAAAGGAAGAAAGGAAAGAGAAAAGTATAACTTGGGAAAAATAAGATGGCGGGAAATAGAGTTAGATATTTTAACTGTGAATGTGAATGGGATGAACTCTCCCATAAAACAGAAGCAGATACCAGTTGGATTAAAAGTCAGAATCCTACAATATGTTGTTTACAAGAAACACATTTAAAGCAGAGTAGTATATATAGAGTAAAGGTAAAAGGCTGGAGCAGAATCTATTATGCTTAAGTTGAAGTTAAAAAAAAAAAGAAAGAAAGAAAGCAGGGGTAGAGATCCTGATCTCAGACCAAGCAAAAGCAAAAATAGATATAATTAAAAGAGACAAGGAAGGAAACTACATGCTGCTAAAGGGTATCATAGATATTGAAGTAATATCAATACTAAACATCATGTACCAAGTGATATAGCATCCAAATTCCTAGAGAAGAAGTTAAGAATTCTACAAGAAGAAATAGACAGCAAAACTATACTAGTGGCTCTATCAGAACTAAATAAATCAAACCACAAAACAAATAAGAAAGAAGTTAAAGAGGAAATAGAGTTTTTAAAAAGTTATGTATGATAGACCTTTGGAGAAAACTGAATGGGGACAGAAAGGAATATACTTTTTTCTCAGCAATACATGAACCTTACACAAAAATTGACCATGTATTGGGACATAAAAACCTCAAAATCAAATTTAGAAAGGCAGAAATAGGAAATGCATCTTTTTCAGATCATGATGCAATTTAAATTATATATATTAAAGGGCCAAAAAATAATTGGAAAATAAATAATCTAATCTTAAAGAACAAGTGGGTGAAACAATAAATCATAGAAACAATCAAGAATTTCATCCAAGAGAATGACAATAATGAGACCACATACCAAAATTCAGCCAAAGCAGTTCTTAGGAGAAATTTTATATCTTTTAATGCTTACTTGAATAAAATAAAAAAAAGATCAATGAATTAGGCATGCAACTAAAAACAAAACAAAACAAAACAAAAAAAAAAAAAAAAGAGAGAAAAAGAATAAATTAACCCCTCACCACTAAATACCAAATTTGAAATTCTGAAAATAAAAGGGAGATCAATTTATTCTGTATTTGTTTTGTTTATACGTACTTTATTTGCATATTGTCTTCCTCATTAGACTACAAGCTCCCTAACAACAGAGATTGTCTTTTGCCTTTCTTTGCATCCCTAAGGCTTAGAACAGTGCCTAGTTTACAGTAGGCACTTAATGTGTGTTCGTTGATTGTCTTCTTACATTTTCCTCCTTTCAACATATTATTGTCCTGTTCCATTAGCCTTTTTGCTATTTATTCCTCAGATGAGCCAATTCAGCTCTATTTGATCTGCCATGTCTAAAATGCGCTGTCCCAAGGGGACAAAGAATAAAACCTTTTAGTTTCTCTGATTTCCCTGTTCAAATTCCACCTTCCCTGATTTCTCTCAACTGTTAGTGTCTCCTCCCTCAGATTATCTGCTGTTTATTCTGCATGTATCTTGTACGTACATAATTATTTATATTTTTCTCCCCCGTCAGAGGCAGCTGGTGGTGATGTAGACAAAATGTTAGACCTGAAGTTAAGCAGACCTTAATATGCCATCTCAAACATTTTTTGTTTGTATAACTGAGCAAGTCACTTAACCTTTGGATTACTATGAGGACCAAATGATTTAATTTTTGTAAAATTCTTAGCACAGTGCCTGGCATATAATAAACATTGTATGAATGCTTATTCCTTTGCCTTCTCCATTAGATGGTGAATTCCTTGTAGACACAGAATGTTTTTGCTTTTCTTTGAACTGTCAGTGCTATGCTGACATACAGGAAGTACTTAATTGCTTGATTATACAAATAGAGAATACAATTGTTGTTGTTCAGTTGGGTTTGACTCTTTGTGATCATCTGGGGTTTTCTTGGCAAACATAATGGTGCAGTTTGCCATCTCCTTCTCCAGCTCATTTTACAAGTTAGAGAAACTAAGGAAAACAGAAATAAGTGGCTTGCTCAAAGTCACACAGTTTATAAGTGTTCAAGGCCATATTTGAACTCAAGGAATTGAGTCTTCCTGATTCCCATCCTTGTACTCTATCCATTACATCATCTAGCTGACCAAGAGCATAGAGATTGACTATGAACTAATCATATTCACACTGTACCAGGATTAAAGGTCTGGTATAGAGAAACAGCCTTGGACTTAGAAGTTAGAAGACTTAGATTTAAGATTTGCCATTTTCAGAATATTTAGATTTAAGTACTTACTTAAATATAATACTTAAATTGCCTATGCTAATGTATTATCTTAAACAAATTAGAGCTGTGCTCTAAACCTGAATTTCTCCATCTACAAAATGGACATAATGATGGGCATAATTTGAACAACTTACATTCCACAATTTCTGTGCAGCTCAAATGAGATGATGCGAATAAATAACTTTGTTGCCATTAGGTGTTTTTGATATATAATTTTTCAGATTTGACAAACATAAACATCTCCATAGGCAAAAAGCAAAAAATAAGGATTGTGAATGAAACTACAGATCTCTATTATGTGCAGCTTGCATTTCTTTTCAAAATTTTCTAATATGTTCAATTATAAAATTCAAATTGTTGCAATCAATTCAATTGGAGTCTACTTCTCTTTGTTTTCCTCTGAACTTTTTCTATTCTCTTCTGGGATTTTTTAAAAAATGCTATAATAGATAAACCCAAAGCCTCCAAGATAAGAACTCACTATTTGACAAAAATTGCTGGGAAAACTGGAAAATAGTAAAGTAGATTATTATGCACTGACTAATACCTAATACCCTATACTAGGATAAGATTGAAAGAGGTTCATGAAGAATCTGGGAGATGACTATGAACCACTACACAGAATTCCCAATCCCTCTATTTTTGTCCGCCTGCATTTTTTATTTCCTTCACAGGCTAATTGTACACTATTTCAAAGCCCGATTCTTTTTGTACAGAAAATTAACTGTATGGATATGTATACATATATTGTATTTAACTTATACTTTAACATATTCAACATGTATTGGCCAACCTGCTATCGGGGGTAGGAGGTGGGGGGAAGGAAGGGAAAAGTTGGAACAAAAGGTTTTGCAACTGTCAATGCTGGAAAATTACCCATGCATATATCTTGTAAATAAAAACTATTAAAAAACAAAAAGAAATAGGTTCATGATTTAAACATAAAGGATGATGCTATAAAGAAATTAGGAGAACAAAGGATATTCTACCTCTTAGATCTATGGAGAAGATAGGAATTT
Organism: Sminthopsis crassicaudata; assembly: GCF_048593235.1. Taxonomy (NCBI): domain Eukaryota; kingdom Metazoa; phylum Chordata; class Mammalia; order Dasyuromorphia; family Dasyuridae; genus Sminthopsis; species Sminthopsis crassicaudata. The sequence goes on from NC_133618.1 coordinate 316,040,187, forward strand.
ATGGCCAAAAAAAACAAAACTAGGCAACTTAATGAAATGCAGAGTGACTAATTTTGATTATATTAAATTTTAAAAGGTTATGTACAAACAAAACCAATGCAGCCAAAATTAGGAGGGAAGCAGAAATCTGGGGGGGGGTGGGATTTCATAACCAATGTTTCTGATAAGGACCTCATTTCTAAAATGTATAGAGAATTGACTTGAATTTATAAGAATACCAGGCATTTCCCAGTGAATAAATGGTCAAAGGATATGAACAAACAATTTTCAGATGAAGAAATTAAAGCCATTTCTAGTCATGTAAAAAAATGCTCTAAATCACTATTGATTAGAGAAATACAAATTAAGACAATTCTGAGGTATTACCACACACCTCTCAGGTCAAGATGACAGGAAAACATAATAATATGCATTGTTGATGGAATTGTGAATTGATCCAATCATTCTGAAGAGCAATTCAGAACTATGCCCCAAAGACTAAAACTGTGCATATTCTTTGATCCAGCAGTTTTTCCACTGAGTCCACTATGGACAAGACCTCATGGAGATCATAAAAGAGGCAAAAGGACCCATATAAACAAAAATTTTGTAGCATTCCTTTTTGTAGTGGCAAAGAACTGGAAATTGAATGGATGCCCCTCAGTTGGGGATGGCTGAATAAGTTTTGGTACATGAATGTTATGGAATATTATTGTTCTATAAGAAATGATGAGCAGGCTGATTTCAGAAAAGCCTGTAAAGACTTAACATGAACTGATGATGAATGAAGTGAGCAGAACCAAGAGAACATTGTATGCAATAACAACAAGATTACATGATGATCAATTTTGATGGGTGTGGCTCTTTTCAACAATGAAGTGATTCAAGTCAATTCCAATAGCCTTTTGCTAGAGCCATCTGCATCCACAGAGTGGACTATGGAGACTGAATGTGGATCATAACAGAGTATTTTCATCCTTTTTGTTGTTGTTTGCTTGGTTTTTTTTTTTTTCATTTTTTTCCTTTTTGATCTGATTTTTCTTGTGCAGCATGATAATTGTGGAAATATGTACAGAAGAAGTGCACATGTTTAACATATAATGGATTACTTGCTGTTTAGAGAAGGAGATGGGGGAAGAGAGGGAGAAAAATCTGGAACACAAGGTTTTGCAAGGGTGAATGTTGAAAACCACCTTTGCATGTATTTTGAAAATAAAAGGTTATTATTAAAAAGAAAAAGAAAAAACTATAAGGTGATTCAAGGCAATTCTAATAGGCTTGGGATGGAGAGAGCCATCTGTATCCAGAGAGAAGACTATGAAAACAATGTGGATCACATCATAAGTATTTTTATCTTTTTTTTGTTGTTGTTTGTTTGCTTATTTTTTCCCCTTCTCATTGTTTCCCCCTTTTGATCTGTTTTTTCTTGTACAACATGATAAATATGGAAATACATTTAGACAAATTACACATGTTTAATCTGTGTTGAATTGCTTTACTGCCCAGGGAAGAAATGAGGGAGAAAAATTTGGAACACAAGATTTTTCTGGGGTGAATGTTGAAAAACTATCTTTGCATATATTTTGAAAAATAAAAAGCTATTATTATTTTAAAAAATGAAAATGCCATAATAACCTTCTTTTCTCCACGTCCCTTATTTTGGAGGGGGGAGACATTTTTATCTCTTATGCCCTTTCCCCTTCCAAAATCTTTACAAAATTTTTTTAAAATAGTGAAACATAATTAAGCAAAAAATCTATACATAGGACATATCCAAAAATGTATATCTCAATATGCACTTTGAGTCCATCCTACTTTCCTAGCCAAAAAATCTTGCATAAATATGAATCATGATGATTTATGGACATGACCTCATCAAACTGGTGTGTATCTATATCTACCCCCAATATATCAAAAATATAAATCCTTGATTATGTGTCATAAAAGGCCATTTCTGTACATTCTCTTTCTGGGCTCAATTATTCAACTTTTACTCACCTTTACATTTCTTCAGGGTGTGCTCTGCTGTCAAATCTCAACTCTGGAATGTACCATCATTATTTTTTTTGCTCACTCAATTCTAAACTTTTCTCTTTCACTCCCCCACCTCCTCACTCTACCCCTTCTCCTCCCTCCTCTCCTTTTTCCTCTTCCTCTCCCTCTCCTGCAATTCCTAAGATTATCAGGACGATATGGCTTGGAATCTCACCTTGGATACATACAAACTGAGTGACCCTGGGCAAGGTGTGTGACCTTACCTGTGTCCTTTCATCCGCAAAATAAGGGGGTTCAACCCTGCCCACTAAAGGGTCTTCTACTGCTAAATCTATGACCCTATGATTCCATGACTTTTGTATGTTGGGAAGCCCAAGGTGTTATTTTTTAAAGAGAGTTTTACCAAACTAGACAGAACCAGAATGGTATACATAATGATGTAAAGAAAAAAGCAAAGAAGCCTTCAGAATTCTCATCAGTGTAATGGCCAAGAACAATACCAGAGGGAAGTCGATGTAACTGCTTTTAGGGAGAGAGGTGATATAGAACAGGTACAGAATCCTAATCCTAAATCATTCATTTTCACTCATGGCCAAGTGTTGATTTGTACTACTTGACCATTTTTATTCTTTAGAAGAATTCTATAGATGGGGAAGAAAGAGAAGAATAATATTGGGAAATAGGAATAATATAAAAAAAAAGCATCCAACTGAGTGAAGCAAGCAAAACCAGGAAAATATTGTACACAGCAACAGCAAGATTGTGTGATGATCGACTATGATAGACTTAGTTCTTTTAGCAATTCAGTAATCCAAAGCAATCCCAATAAACTTTGGATGGGAAACGACATCCACATTCAGAGACCTATAGAGACTGAATGTTGATCAATGCATACTATTTTCATCTCTTTTTTTCTAATTTTTTCCCTTTCTCATGGTTTTCCTTTTTTCTGATTTTTATTTCCCAACTGGACTCATATAAAAATATGTAAAAAAATGAGTGTACATGTATAACTTTAAAATATATGAAATTTTAAAAACAGATACTTAAAGAGAAATGACCTCCCATCAAAAAAGAGAATTCAAAAAAAATGGTATTTTTTTTTAAACAGAGAAGAATAAGGAGGTTCCATAAAGAGATTCCATGTAACCTGAGCCTCGTACTGTATCTCCTGGGAAAGAAAGCAGCTAATTGGTAAGGCAGCTTTGACTCATGTGGCCCCTACTCCTCCCTTCCCCACTTTCCCATCATCCTGACTGCTGGGTCCTGGCAGGGGTTCCTGCCTCGGGCTACAATCAGATTCTAAGGGAGAGAATCACACCCTCCAGCTTCACCAGACAGGTTCTGAACCTTGGGCCACCCCAAGCCCCACCTCTGGGTCCAAGCTGCCTCCTTCTTTCCCTGACACAGAACCTGAAATGACATCCCTGGAGTTGCTGCTAGCTAAAAATAATAGCTAGCATTTGTTGTTTTTGTTGGGGGTGTTCAGTCATTTTAGTCATGCCTTTATGTGACTCATTTGGGGTTTCCTCGGAAGAAATACTGGCTTATGATTTCCTTCTCCAGCTCATTTTTACAGATGAGGAAACTGAGGCAAGCAGAATTAAATTATTTGTCCAGGGTCACACAGCTGGGAAGTATCCAAGGCCAGATTTGAACTCAGAAAGATGAATCTTTCTTACTGTAGGTCAGGCATTCTACTCACTGTGTCATGTGGCTGCCATTGAGCAAGTCAGTGTGTAAGATACTATTATTATCCCCATTTTACAGAGGAGGAAACAGAGGCAGAGAAAGGTCACCTGTGACTTGTCCATGTGAACGGATTCAAACTCAGGTATTCTGAAATCTTAATTCATCTTTAGAATTGTGAGGTTTTGGGGGAAAGACCAGAGGGAGAGGTATTAGGGTGAAGAAAGATGAAGAAAGGAGGGAAGGCTGATGCAACATGACCATTTTGCCCACTACAATCAGGCTCACAGAAAATCCCAGAGAGGGGCAACCCCAATGAACAGGTGACCATCCACATGCAGCAAACATTCTCAAAAATGTTTTTTCTACTGCCTAGAAAATTGAGACTATATGTAACTTGTGGTAAGTTTGTGGCAGAGAAGGGATTTGAAGCCATATCTTTCAGGCTTCCAGACTATTTCTCTAACCATCACACCATCCTGCCTGTAATAATTGTAATAATAAATAATGGAATTGCACCATATTGTCAGGAGAACTTGAGAGCATTCCACCTATCACCACAATCAGATCCCATAAAAATGCATTGCCATGGATCATCAGAGCCTTACTGAAGCAAAATAATAATTTCTCTTCTTCACTTAACAGACACAAAAAAGAAGCAGTATTTCCATATAAAAAGTAGAATACAAAAAAAGACTGTGTCAAGAGACAACCTATTCTCCAGAGCTAAACCCCAGCAAGCAAGCTGTGCACTGAGCTTGAGATGACGACAATCCTTTGCGCTCACCCTCTGGATGATCTCAGCCACAGCAAAACCCCAGAATTGTTTCATATAATTATTGTATTGCTTTGACTAGTACCAGGTGTTCTCTGAACTCAGACAAGCATCTGCTGCAACCACGTTCTGGTGATGAAGCTCTGCTACATCAAACTTAGCACATTATTGTTTTTACCCCTCATTGTCAGGGATACACTTCACTGCAAATCAATTGATATAAGTATTGAAATTTGGCCATTATCAAACTGGGTCCCCCAAATATGGGTGAGGGGCCGGCACACATGCCCTTGCTTGTAAGCCATTTCTTTCATAATTTTTTTCTTACTTGATTTTTATGGAGGGATTTTTTTGGCCTACTTTTTTTTCACAACATGATTAATATGGAAATGTTTTTCATGACAACACATGTATAACATATCCTTTTCAATGTGGGGGAGAGAATCTGGAACTTAGTTTTTAAAACAAACATTAAAAATTGTTTTTATATGTAACTGGGGAAAACTAAATGCTAAATACATTTTTAAAAATAAAAAATTATTTATGATAAATTTAACATGCTACTTTCAAAGCTATCTTTGCTTTCTGTGCCTCTTTCTGGATTCCCTTTTGTTCTTTTTTTGTGTCTTTAATAGTTTTTCAGTGACCTTAAGCTTTTGCAACATTATCACTGGTCTAACTCTCTCCCAAACCTATTTTTAAAAAGAAAGAAAGAAAACCTTTATATCAAATAAACATAGTCAAGCAAAATAAAACCATATGCTAGCCATGTCCAAAAATATATATCTCATTGTATCCCTTTAGATCCATCACCTCTCTGCCAAGAGGCAGGTGGCTTGCTTCACATTATTGGCCCTCTGGAGCTGTAGTTGATCATTGATCAAATCTCTGAAATCTTTAAAAACTGTTGTCCTTTATAATGTTGCAGGTATGGAGTAAGTTATTGTCCTGGTTCTCTTATTTTCACTCTGCATCAATTCATATAAATCTTCCAAGAATTTTTTGACATGATCTCTTAAATCATTTCTTATGATGTAATAATGTTCCATTTATATACCATCATCCAAATGATATGTACCTTCCTCTAGTTTCTGACTCTTTGCTACAACAAAAATAGCCAACATAAATGTTTTTGCAAACACATGTCCTATTCCTCTTTTTTGATCTTTTTGGGATATAGGCCTCAATGATATTTCTGAGTCAAAAGATACTCATAATTTAATGTCTTTTGTGATTAGTTCAAAACTGTTCTCCTGAATAACTGGACCAATTTATACCTCAATAATATATTAATATTATGTATAGAAGTATTGCACATGTTTAATATATATCGGATTATTGGACATCTAGGAGAGGGATAGGAAGAAGGGAGGGAAAAAATTTGGAACACAAGGTTTTGCAAGAGTGAATGTTTAAAATTATTTATCATATGTTTTGAAAATAAAAAGCTTTAATAAAAATAATAATTAAAAAAGAATATATTAATATACATAACTTCTTGCAGTGCCTCAAAACCTGTCATTTTCCTTTTTTTGTCAATTTGATGGATGTGAAACTGAATCTTTTGATGGATCTGAAACTGATTTTTAAACTGGCATTTCTCTAAGTAAAAGTGATTTTGGAACATCCCCCCCCCATATGGCCATTTATAGCTTGGATTTCTTCCTGTTCATTGATTTTTAAAGAAGCAGCGTTTGACTAGGCCTGTACATAGCAATCAGAGCATCTTCCCAGTGACCCATAAAGTAAGACAATATTATTTAGACATTTCAAAGGTGAGAGAGGGAAGAGAGAAACAGCAGGAGTCATAGAACCATAAATCTAAAATTCAAAAGGACTTCAGAGGCCATCTAGTAAAACCACTTTATTTATAGATAAGGAAACAGGTCTAGGGAGTTTTAATGACTTGCCCAAGTTCATACAGATAATAAATTCATAAGCAGTGTTTGAACTCAGTTTTCCTGACTCCATAGTCAATGTTCTTTTCACTGTACCACGCTGCTGTCCCCCACTTGGAGTTAGGAAAGTTATGAGTTCAAATTTGACCTCAGACACTTACCAACTGTGCAATCAGCAAATTACTTAACTTCTCTCTGCTTTCTTAAGTATAAAATGGGGATAACAATAGCACCTATCAAACAGAATTGTTGTCATACTCAAATAAGGTAATATAAAGCACTCACCACCATGCTTGCTATACAGTAGGCACTATATAAATGCTTATTCCCTCCTCCAGTTTCTCCTTCCTTTCACAAGGAAGAGAGTAGTTATGGTTACTGCCTAGTGGCTCATAATAATGCATCATTGGGACATAGTTTTCAAGCTGGAAGGGACATCAATCCAACTCTTTCATTTTATAGACAGTAATACTGAGATTCATAGAGATTAAATGATTCATTCTTTCAGGGTCACAAAATTATTAAGTGTTTGAGGCAGGTTTAAGACACATGACTTCCTATTTCTGGGGCTGATGGTTCCCAGCCATGCTTCCCATAGAAGGTACTTTCACTTACTGAGGATGAAGGTGATGGCCACAGAAGCAGCAGCAGCAACAGCAAAAGGGGATGCTTCTTCATCTCCTGCACAAGAAAAAAGTATAATGTCAGACCAGAGCCTTCATGAAGTGAGCTCTGGGTACAAAGGAGAGAGGGGAAGAGCAAAGAGGGAATTCATCCTATAAGGATAAAAAAATTCATGGCCATCAAACTGTGCACATCTTTTGACCCAACAGTGTCACTAGTGGGCTTATATCCCAAAGAGATCCCCCCAAAGGAACAGGGATCCGTATGTGTAAAAATGTTTGTGGCAGCCCTCTTTGTAGTGGATGGAAACTGGAAACTGAATGGATGCCCATCAATTAGAGAATGGCTGAATAAATTATGGTATATGAATGTTATGGAATATTATTGTTCTGTAAGAAATGACCAACAAGATGATCTGAGACACCTGAAGAGACTTACATGAACTGATGCTGAGTGAAATGAGCAGAACCAGGAGATCATTATACACAGTAACAAGATTATATGATGATCAATTCTGATGGATGTGGCTCTCTTCAACAATGAGGTGATTCAAATCAGTTCTAATTGTTCAGTGATGAAGAAAGGTATATACACCCAGAAAGGAGACCATGGGAACTCAGTGTGGACCATAACATAGCATTTTCATGCTTTCTGTTGATGTCTGCTAGCATTTTGTTTTCCTTCTCAGGTTTTTTTTCTTTCTAGATCCAATTTTTATTGTATTTAACATGTATTTTAACATATTTAACATGTATTGGACTACCTGCCATCTGGGGGGGTGAGGGGAAAGAGGGGGAAAAATTGGAAAAGGTTATGCAAGGGTCGATGATGAAAAATTACCCATGCATATGTTTTGTAAATAAAAAGCTTTATAAAAAAAAGGTAAAGCTTATGGTGACATGATGAAAAGGAATAGTGGATATTCATGGAGCCACACAGCCAATCTCACTGGCAAGTTAATAATGAAAAATTAACCAAATGCAGAGACAGAGGAATTTGTATTTTATCCTAAAGGCAATGAAGAGGCATTGAAGCTTCTTGAGCAAAGGTAATCAGATAATGTGTATCAGAATATCCATCTGACAGCTCTTTAAAGATTGAACTGGAAAGAGAAAGACTGGGGCCTGTGAGACCACTGAGGAGCTATTGCAAAAGTCCAGACTAAAGGTAATAAGGAATTAGTCTAGAATACTTGTGGTAAGAAGAAAGATAGAGGTCAGTTGAAGAGATAGAAGAGATAAGATTTGACAACTAATTGTATATCCAAGGTAAATGAGAGTGAAGAAAAGAGAATGATCCTAGGTTGTACATCTAAGTGGCTGAAAGAATCATTGAAAAAGACTTGGCAACTCACCTAGAACTACCAATCTTAGAGTTACCTGGAAAACTGAGAGGTTTAGTGATTTGCCTAAAGAGATATGCATTAATTGCCAATTAGGACTTGCACACAGGTCTTTCGTTTTCAAAAAATATCATTTGTTTATTTAATATTTTTGTTTTCCCCCAGTTACATATAAAACCATTTTTTAAACATTTGTTTTTAAAACTTTGAGTTTTAGATTCTTTCCCTATCCTCCCCAACCCCCATTAAGAAAGGGCATGTGAAGTTATACAAAACATTTCCATAAGTCATGAAAAAAAAACATAGACTTTAAGGTCTTAATCCAGATTTTAACTCAGGTCCTCCTGCCTTCAGGGCTGGTGCTCTATTCACTATATCACCTTGCTGCCTCAATCAAGTACTTTCATAGCCATTATCTAACTTTATCCCAAACCAATTCTGTCACATTAGTAGATCAGATATTAAAAAAGTAAGATCCAGAGAAGTGACTTGCCCAAGAGAACATCACTAGTAAGTGGAGATTGTTCAGTCATTTTTATTTTTCAGCTGTGTCCAACTCTCTTTGACTCCTTTTGGGGGAGACTCAAACTGGACTTTACTGGAAACTGGACTCAAAATACAAAAGCAGCAAAGAGGAGCAATGGATAGAGCTCTGGGCCTGATGTCAGGAAAATGTGAGTTCAATCCTGACTCAGAAATTTACTGGCTGTGTATCCTGGGAGGCAAATTACTAAGTCTCTGTTTGCCTCAGTTTCCTCATTTGTAAAATGGGAATTATAATATACCCATCTCATAGGGTTGTTATGGAGAATCAAATTAAGTAATATTTGTAAAGCACTTGATACAGCAATGATCTGATAGCAGGTGTTTAATAAATGCTTTTCCTCCTCTCCTTTCCTTCTTCCCTATTGTTATTAGGTCAGCATATATGAAAGAGTATATATCTTACATTCCTGAACTAAAATTATGAGGAAAAATGAAATGGAATTTTAAAATCCTTATGGAATAAATAATACTCTCCCTTGACACAATCATTCAATTTCAAACCTACTTTTAAAAAAATAATAATTTAAAATGTTATAAATAAAATAAATAAATAAAAGTTAGCATTATAGCACTTCAAAGTTTGCAAAAAAAAATTTCCATATATTATTGCATTTGATTTGATCCTCAAAACAACCCTGTGGACTGAGGTTCTCCAGATGAGGAAACTGAGATGGATAAATTAAATTTACTCTGTAAACTATGGCTAGTAAGTATCCAAGACAAGATTCTAACTCAAGTCTTTCCCTGACTTCCAGTCTAATTTTTCTAATACATCATATTTACAAAACCATAAACAGAATCACAGAATTACAAGGTTGGTTGGGAATTTTGAAATGGCAAAGTCTAATTCCTTTGTTTTCATGAGGAGGACACAACCAGTTGCTGTGTTAAGTGCTTTACAAATATTACCTAATTTGATTCTCACAAGGGTCCAATGTGATATTATTAATTCCCAATGTCAATTTGGTTGTCTTTGAAGTTCCTGTCCCTCACAAAATGCCTGCTTCATGGTCACTGATTCATAAATGCTCGTTCACCAATTAATTCTTGATGCCTACAGCTCTTTCCTGCCCTCCCACCTATATAATGGTAAAAGTGGAGAATGTCCCAAGTATGGTGGCTGTTCTTATAGAGTAGTGATACTCTAACTCCAAGTCCTTTTCCCTGCTAAATCAGAACTTCCCATTCTCAGAACTACAGCAGAAGAACAGCACCTGGGTTTTCCTCCACTAGCAAATACAGAATTTTTTTTCAATGTTTTAGATCCCTGACATCTAGGACCCAAATTGTTATTTACCATCGTTCAGGTGTGTCTAACTCTTCATGACCCCATTGGGGAGTTTTCTTGGCAAGGATACTAAAGTGTTTTGCCATTTCCTTCTGCAGCTCACTTTACAGATGAGGAAACAAGGGTAAGTGACTTGTCCAGGTCCCGCGGCTAGTAAGTGTCTGAGTCCAGTTTTGAACTCAGGAAGATGAGTCTTCCTGATTCCAGACTCTGTGTACTATGGCATCACCTAGATGTCTTCAAGACCCACACAGCTCTCTTTTATTATGAGAGCATTCTCAACTGCTTCTCTAAAAGACAGACTTAAGCTGAAATAGAGTGTCAATTAATCCCAAAGCTAGAGCAGAGTTTTCAATAATCAAAGAGTAAAATAACCCCCATTCTAGATACAGATTGATCCCCTCCTATATTTGTATATTTTGCATTTATTTAACTTGTATATTTCTTGTATGTTCTCCCCCATATAGCGTGAACTCCTTCATGTTAGAGACAGTTTTTTTAACCCCAGAATCTAAGAGAGTGCCTGCCACATAGCAAATCTTTAAGAAATGCTGTTGATTGACTATGTCAAACATCTGACAAACTACATGGGAATGAACAGAATGATCAAGAATGCTTATTATCCAGACCTCAGATTTCAAAGCAGGTTGATACTGCCTTTCATGCTTGTTCATGAAATGCCTTTTCATTTTTTATTTTCAAAACATATGGATGGATAATTTTTCAATATTGGCCTTTGCATTGCCTCGTGCTCCAAATTTTCCCCTCCTTCCTTCCACCGCCTCCCCTCGATGTCAAGCAATCCGATATATGGTATACATGTTAAAATATGTTAAATCCAATATATGGAAACATATTTATACAATTATCTTGCTGCATAAAAAAGTCAGGTCAAAAAGGAAAGAAAATTAGTAAGAAAACAAAATGCAAGCAAACAACAACAAAAAATCAAGAATATTGTGTTGTGATCCACATTCAGTTTCCACAGTCCTCTTTCTGGATGCAAATGGCTCTATCACAAAATCATTGGAACTGATGTGAGGTTTGAAGCAGAGGACCTAGGGAATTTGATTCTTGGAAAACAAACCCTCAATGCTCTGTCCTCAGAATCCTCTCACTTGTCATCCAATACCTTCATACTGCTCACTTTGGCATCCCCTCAACAAAAGTGGTACCCATATAGCACTTGAAGCTCTCTTTCAGTCCTTACTCCATCTCAATATTTATGTTTTTGTTTAATTGGGAGTAATGGAAGAGGGAAGTGTAATGGAGCATATCTACTAGCTATATACCTATAGAGACATAAATTAGTTTAAAAGTAAGATTAGTTAAACCTCCTACATATACCTCATTCTCTCAGAGCTCTATTTTTCTGCTGGGTAAAAAACTAACCCCATCATATAATAAATGAATTATTTACTTAAAAAATGCCTGTCTGCCTCAAGTTTCTCACCACTCCAATCCAATTCAAGCCTCCAAAGTGATTTTCCTAAAAAGCAGATCTGACCATATCTATTGGCTCCCTATGACCTCTAGGATCAAATACAAAATTCTGTCTGACATTCAAAGCCCTTCATAAGCCAGCTCCCACAAGCTTTTCTTATACCTTACTCCTGACACTGGCTTCATTACTGGGCCATGAGCAAGATGCTCCGTGTCTTAGTTCTGGGCATTTTTTCTGCCCGTCTCTCCCTTTCACCTAGGATTAAATACAAAATTCTATTTAACATTTAAAACCTTTCATAACCCAGCCTGGAATGCTCTCCCTCCTCATCTCTGCTTTCTTGCCTTCCTGCAAGTCCCAACAAATATCTATGGCAGTGATGTTAAACTCAAATAGAAATAGAGTGCTGGGTCATAGCCAGTCATCTTGACCTATGTCTTGCCACTGAACTTAGATAACCCTGGAAGAGAAGATGAGGCTGATAACTTTGCACAACTTTGCTTCACTTAAGTCCAATCCACTCACAAGTCATCAGCAACATAATGTCCTCTTTGAGAACAAAGGATGAATATTAATAAGAATCGGATCTACCAAACAGTGGGATCTTGAGAATCTTGGGGGTCTCTGAAACCCTTTCAGAGGGTATACAAATTCAAAAGCAATTTTTACTTCTAATATGGTAAATACCTATAAATATAACCCACATAAACAGATCCTCAATAACATTTTAATAGTAAAAAATACTGAGAACAAAAGTTTGAGAATCACTGCACTGAATTGTACATATAGAGCTCTGAGAGCTACATATGTTGACTTTGAATATCAGATGTGCTTATATATTTCTTTTTAAATTAATATATCAACACTCTAAAATCAGATAGTAACTATACATTAATCTGGTTCAACTGCACTGAAGTGTTGTGGGCCAAGTGCTAAGCTTTTGACACATCTAAAGGAAGCTTTTCCCAACACCTCTTAATTCTAGTGTCTTCCTTCCTTTAACAATTTTCCATTTACCCTATAAATAGCTTTTGTTTGTACACTATTTGTTAATTTTTTATTTCTTCCATTAGACTCTGAGTTCTTTGAGGGTAGTGATGACTATCTTTTACCTCTTTAAAAAAAAAATATATATATATATATATATATTTAATCCCCAGTACATAGCACTTAAAAGTTTATCGAGTGACTCTCCACATGCCTCTCCCTCCACATCTACTCCTTTTGGCTTTCAAGTCCCAGTTAAAAATCCCACCTTCTACAGGAAGCCTTTCCCTATCCTTCTTAATTCTAATGCCTTCCCTCTGTTGATTATTTCCAATTTATTCTGTATGTAACTTGTTTTTACATAGTTCTTTTTGCAAGCTGTCTTCCCCCATTTAGCCTAGAAGCTCCTGGAAAGCAGAGATCAGATAGATAGATAGATAGATAGATACACACACATACATGTATATATACATATATATTTACATCTCTAGTGTTTAGCACAGTGCCTGGTACATAGTAGGTGCTTAATAAATGTCAGAAACTTAAGCCAAAGGCTTAAGTGGTTAAGCTGAGCCTGAAGTCAAAAAGACACGAATTCAAATCCAGCCCAGACACTTACTAGCTATGTGACCTTGGCACATCTGGTTGCCTCAGTTTCCTCAATTGTAAAATGGGGATAGTAGTAATGGCACTTGCTTCCCAGGTTTGTTGTGAGGATTAAATAAGATATCTGTAAAGCATCTGACCCAAATATAAACATTAGATTTGTTTATTATATTGTTATTGGAATAATAATTTCAATCAATGATAGGTAAGGGGAGCAAATCACACTTATGTGATATGGTTTAAATTAAGTAACTACGGTTCTAATGACTCCTTAGGCTGGTCCTGCCCATGGGGGAATGTAGCAGAGCCAATGAGGGGATGTGATGGAGACTCCAGACGGGGCCAGATCCCCAAAGAAGACTATGTTTCTAACGTTTTTTGTTCCTTGTTCCAGAGTCTGTGTCTTTCCTATGTTAAAGACTCCTTGAAGAGGCAACAAAAAGAGTTTTTTCCAAAGACAGGTATGGATGGAATTGAGAACTCAATGTACCTGAGGCTCCCTCCCCCCTGCTCCTCCCACCACAGTTATTAAAACACTTCTACAATTGCAATAAGGAACTGAGTGGGACAAATCTGGTTATAAAGCAAAACTACTCCTCCCACCTACACACACACACACACACACACACACACACACACACACACACACACTCACTCACTCACACTCTCTCTCTCTCCCTCCAGCCTAATCCAGCTGGATCTGGAGCTGCGGACTCCTCCCTGCCATCACCTCACCCACTGCCCTGGAATGTTTGGTTCCCCACTGAGATTAAACCCCAGGCTCATTAACCGTGGGGGCAGGTAATAGGTGCAAAAGCTCACTCCGGGGAAAAGTCCTACCCTGCCGGAGCCTGTTGGACTTTGTACCCAGAAAACAGCCTCTTCTCTATCCTCTGTCACTGGGACCTTTTAACGCTACAATAAAAGATGACATATGAGACTTTGCTAATTTTAGAGGCGCAGTATCAGGGTCAGATATTATTAATAGTTTGACTTGTGATGTCATGGCTGCAGCAAATCTCCCAGGGCAGAAACCCGTGCTCTTCTGCGGAACACCCACAATTGTGACTTGTGGAGAGCTGTCTGGGGACACTGGGAGGGTCATGCAGACATTGAGTCATCAGGGATTGCACTTGAACTCAGGTCTTCCCGACCTCTCATCTCAACTCTAAGCTGCTGCTTCTAAAGGGGGCAAGAAAAGCGACTTCCCACAAAAAGCAGCGAGGAAAGTTCGCTGAGTTATAGGAGTTATAAAGGAAAGTGCTGTCAAGTCAAGGTAAAGCGAAGCAAGGAGAGCTCCTAGTCTCGTTCAGCCTTACCTGCGCGGCGCGTTCCCGCGGGCCCGCCTCCGGAGCCAGACTTAGAACGAACGCGCGAGTGCGTGTGAGCGGGTGTGCCTGTGTAAGGAGTGGGATGACGGTTCCTCGGGGCCGGCCTGGGTAGGTGTGGCTGCGCGGGCGAGTCCAGGTGCGTGCAGGGCGCCCAGGGGAGAGCCGCCCGGCGCCCCTTCTTCTCCCAGCTCCGCGGCCGCTGCGTCTGCCCGCCGTCCCCAGTCCCTTGGCGCACAGGACCAGAAGAGCGTCTCGGGATTCTTGAATCCTTTTCGGGCCCTATCGCTGCGTTTCTCCAAAGGGTTTGCAGTTAAACCGGCCACCCGGGGAGCCCTTCCAGGCTCCAGTCCTGTGGGCGCGTGGAGCTTCTCCCCTAGCCCAGCTGCAAGATACACCGGGGCGGAGCCCCGGACTTAGGAGTTTGAGCGCCACCCGGGGCTCCTTTCGTGCAGAAGGGGGAGAAGGATCCCTTGAGGACCTCGCCCTGATCTTTGCTTTTCTCCCTCTTTAGTCCATTCCCCCGGAACAAAAACCCCTTGTGTTCCTACGTGCGTTTTTCTTTCGCAGGTATTTATTGCCTTTTCTATTTCGGGACGAGACCAGACTGCGCATCGTCCAATTAGAAGAAGGGAGGAAGCTGCTCCCAACTTGTAACTCTACCCTCCTTGCGCCTCCTTCTCCCGCGGGGAGCTAGGGAGCCCGGAGAAAGCTGCGGAAGGAAGGGCTCCGAAATAGAACCGTAAGATCGTAGATTTGGAGGAAAAGCGACTTTAAAAGACGTCCAGGCCGACGCCTTGTTTTAGAGAAGAGGAAACTGATGTGTGCATCAGAAATCATTCATTAAGCACGTCTCTGCCGGGCAGCACAGCTAGGTGAGACGTCAGGTAGAGCACCGGGTTTGGAGGCAGGAAGGTCTGAATTCAAATGCGGCCTCAGACATTTATTGGTTGTGTGACCGCCTTGGGCTTGTCCCTAGTTCCTCATCTGTAAAATGGGCACATTGGAGAAGAAAAAAGCAAACCATTCTAGTACCTTTACCAAGAAAACCTCCTAGACAGTGTCAATGGAGTCATTCACGACTCAACAATAACAATGTACACCAGGCACTGGCACACCAGAACACACAAGGCTCAGGGACCTCGATCCCCAGTCCAAATTCAGTGGAAAACCTCCCTTACCCACCGAGAGAACTGGGGAGAAGAGGAGGGTTAACTTTCCACTGCATCTTCTAGGTTTCGTAGCCTCCTGTTCCTCCCAACATTGAGCCCTGCTGTTTGTTACCCAGAAAAATAATACAATGGGTCTCCTACACATCATGCATTCTACTTCCCTCATTTCATAGAGGAAGTCTGGCTCATGGCTGGTTCAATTCATTCCTAGAACTCGCCTTCCTGATTTCCCAGCCCTGGGTTCATTAGCCATATCTCTTTATGACTGACAGAACTTCATGGCTTTAATGTGCAGGGGAAGTGGTTAGGATTTCCGCTGTGTGGCCAGTGGCAGATGCCCTTCTTCAAGATTTGGATACCTGAGCTCTCCTCCTGACCCTGGGTTACAGCCAGTTATCCTTTCCTCCAACCATTTATGGTTCCTCCTTCTCTGTGAGGGCTGAGAAACTGGATTTTATAGCATAGAATTAAATGAGGAAAAAAAAAGTCTTCTGTGGATTAGTTTAGGACTTAGAAACAGAAGATTGTAGATCTAGAACTGGAAGGATTTTATATATGGTAACCAGGCCTGGAGAGATGAAGTGATTGGCTCAAAGTTATCCTAGAAGGCCATCAGAAGGTAAATTTGAACCCAGGGCCTCTGGCTATGGACTCAGCTGCTGCTGAAAAAGCTCCAGTTTTTTTCAGTGTATCATGAAATCATTTTCCATCTCTATTCCTCCATTTTATGGGTTCTGGGGTGGAGGAAAAAGTTTCAATCTAGGAAATAGAGGTGTACTGTACACTCACATTTATTTCTCCTTAAAACTTTTACTTTTATCAGCACATCCCTCTAATGCATGCTCATGCAGGCACTTCTTAATTCCCTTTTTAAAAAATCATTTCATTTTCTCTCATTTCTCTCTTACAGAAAAAATAACAATTGCCCAGTGTCAATCAAAAGGAATTTTAGTAACTAAACTTTCCCTCCTCCCAAGCCCCTGGCTTTGTCTGAATTCTCTAGTCAAAGCTTTCAAAACTTGGAGGAAGAGGAAAGCCAAAATATCCCAGTCCCTCTAAGAACATTTTCTCCTTTCATGGAGCTCTCCCACTTTCCCAACACCCTGGCCTTAAGTGACTCCCTCTCCTTTATGGGGTTGAAAGAGAACAGAGCCACAGTGCAGTGGGTGATGTGTCCTACTTCTTAAATTCCATCTTCTTTTGCACTCAATTTTCCTTCTCTTACTCGCCTGGTTTCTAATTTGCACTTTCAAGAAAGAAAAAAAGTCCCTGCTGCAGAGAGACTCTAAAAGCAGAAGTAAATCCTGACTTGCTCAGGATTTTCCCTCTTTACTGGGCCAGAAAACACTTGGCAAGCCAATATGGTCTTCTTGACTAGGACAAAGGTTGTCCTTCTGTACTTCTCTAGGCAGTGCTCTGAAATTTCCTTTCATCTCAGATCTCCAGCCCAGAGAATAGTAGTCTAAGAATCTGACTGGATCTCAGTTTGGAAGGGTTAACAGTGAGAATCCACAAGCCAGTCCAGTCCCCCAAAAGATCATAAGGGTTAGAAGATGAGTTCAACTGAGGACTCACATTCCTCAACATTTCTTTCATAATTATTTTTTATAAATTCAAATAAATCCCTTGAAGGTACGGTGGTAAAGGAGAAAATAAATTTAGTAATCCTCATCAGTTTTGAACCTCTAAGTAACAAAGAACTAGCCCTGGGGCAAAGGATTTCAAACATTAAGGGTTCTTAATCTAGGGTCTAAGAGCTTGGTTTCTTTTTTAAAATAGTTTGATAACTTTATCTCAGTATATTTGGTTTCCTTTACAATTCTATATATCTTATTTTATGTATTTAAAAACTATTTTTAATTTGAAGTTTGGTATTTAGTTTTCTTTCAAGTAAGCATTTTTAAAAATAGTCAGTACATTCCACTGCCACTCCCCCCTTAAGCAATTTAAAAAATCTATCTAGACATATATACATATGTCTATATATGTGTAGTGTGTGTATATAGACATATATATGTGTGTCAAAACAATTTTTCATATTCGCCATGTCCAAAAATGCATATCTTTTTCTGAGCCTTAAGTTCATCAGCCTTATCTCAGGAAGTATCATGTTTCATCTTCATTCTTTGGGCTCATGATTATCACTGATCAGAGTTCTAAAGTCTTTTATAGTTGTTTTTTTCTATAATATTATCATATGAATTGTTCTGGGCTGCTAGGTGGCACAATGGCTAGAGTGCTGGGCTTGGAATCAGAAAGACTCATCATGAGTTCAGATCTGCCTTCAGATACTTATGAGCTTTGTGACTATGGGGAAGTCACTCAACCCCATTTGCTTCAGTTTCCTTGTACAAAATTTGCTGGAAAAAAATGTCAAACCACTTCTATATCTTTGCCAAGAAAACTCCAAATGGGGTCACAAACTGAATGAAAAGTTCTGTTCACTTCCTGCCAGATCAATTCATAAAGGTCTTCATCATTTCTTATAGAGCAATAATATCCCATTGCATTCATATGCTACAATTTGTTTAGCCATTCCCCAATAAAACACTCCCTTAGTTTCCAATCAAAAACATCATTCTGAGAAGGGATCCATAGACTTCACCAAACAACTGAAAGGGCCTTTCACACACAAAAAAGATGAAGACTCTTTGCCTTGAGGCATAAATATAGCAGAACCAGCCCTCTCCCTTCTGTGTGATACTGCAGTGTTTTAAATGAAAAGTACAGGAACAGCTGTAATCTTCACTAATGCCATCTGGTCAGTGAGTCCATCCCCCATGTCCAAGGAAAGAAAATTGGATTGGATGCAGGAGACTACAAGAAGAAACCAACTCAGAAAGGGGGAGCTGTAGAAAAGCAAAGTGCTGCTTCCCAGAATGGCAAAAAAAGAATGGGCAGAACAGAGGGGAAAGAGGCAGGATACAACTGATCAGGAACTTGACAGGAAGCAGAAGATATGTCTGGGAAGAAGAAAAGGAAGAAACAAGGCTCTTACAGACTAGTGTATAATTTTATTTATTCTGAAGTTAAATATCAACTAAAATGAATAGTTCTATAAATATAGCAAAACAGAAAAAAGGACTGAACAGGAAATTGCATATGACCACTACATATGGTTTTCTTTCTACCCATGAGCTCTTTGCCCCAATAAGCTGAGAAGTGATGATAATTTCAACATGAAACATCCAGAACTGTCCTTTTTCTCCATGATTCTTTCTGACTTTCCTTCTGTTCTTTTCTATACATTAAAAGAAAGACATTTTTATTTATTTTTTTCAGCAACCCTTACCCCAACCCACCTCTTCTTCTCCCCTACCACTACTCTCTACAAATTGAAAAGAAAAATACAAATAGGACCCTTGTAACAAGCATACACCTTCCAGTAAAACAAATTCCCACTTTAACAATTTCTATAAATGTAGGTCTCATTTTGCTTGTAGGAGTCTTCCAATTATTGTCAGGATGTTACCTGTATTTCATTATCTATCCTCCCTTCAGGAGATTTACAAAAACAAGATATACTGCATCCTGAAAGAGGACTGTGGGGACTGAGTGTGGATCACAGCATAGTATTTTCACATTTTTTGCTGTTGTTTGCTTGCTTTTTTTTTTCTTTCTTATTTTTTCCCTTTCTGATCTTATTTTTCTTATGCAGCATTATAAATGTGGAATTATGTTTAGAAGAATTGCACATGCTTAATATATATCAGAGTACTTGCTGTCTAGGGGAGGGAGGGAAAAAATGGAACACAAGGTTCTGTGAGGGTGAATGTTTAACACAATCTTTGCATTTATTTAGAAAATAAAAAAAATATTATTTTAAAAAAATTAAAAAACAAACAAAAAATAAGATATAAGGCATACAATACCCTTGACATATAGATATTTATGGGCACTGCAGTCCTGTTGAGAGACAAAAGGTGGGGCAGCTTGGCAGTGGAATAGGTTGGATTCACAAAATAGTCAATAACTATAATAATCTAGTGTTTGACAAATCCAAAGACCCCAGCTTTTGGGATAAGAGACTCAATGTTTGACAAAAATTGCTGGGAAAATTGGAATATTAGTATGGCAGAAACTAGGCATTGATCCACACTTAATACCAGACACCAAGATAAGGTCAAAATGGTTCATGACCTACGCATAAAGAATGAGATTATAAATAAATTAGAAGAGCAATAGGATAGTTTACCTCTCAGACCTGTGGAAGAGGAAGGAATTTTTGACCAAAGAAGAACTGGAGGATCATTATTGATCACCAAAATAGAAAAATTTGATTATATCAAACTGAAAAGTTTTTGTACAAACAAAACTAATGCAGATAAGATTAGAAGGGAAGCAATAAACTGGGGAAACATTTTTACAGTCAAAAGTTCTGATAAAGTTATTTCCAAAATATATACAGAATTGACTCTAATTTATAAGAAATCAAGCCATTCTCCAATTGATAAATGGTCAAAGGATATGAACAGACAATTCTCAGATGAAGAAATTGAAACTATTTCTAGTCATATGAAAAAATGCTCCAAGTCATTATTAAGCAGAGAAATGCAAATTAAGACAACTTTGAGATACCACTACACACCTGTCAGATTGGCTAGAATGACAGGGAAAGATAATGCAGAATGTTGGAGGGGATGTGGGAAAACAGGGACACTGATACATTGTTGGTGGAATTGTGAATACATCCAGCCATTCTGGAGAATGATTTGGAACTTTGCTCAAAAAGTTATCAAACTGTGCATACCCTTTGACCCAGCAGTACTACTACTGGACTTATATCCCAAAGAGATTTTAAAAAAGAGAAAGGGACCTGTATGTGCAAGAATGTTTGTGGCAGCCCTCTTTGTGGTGGCCAGAAACTGGAAACTAAGTGGATGCCCATCAATTGGAGATTGGCTGAATAAATTGTGGTATATGAATATTATGGAATATTATTGTTCTGTAAGAAATGACCAGCAGGATGATTTCAGAGAGGCCTGGAGAGACTTACATGAACTGATATTGAGTGAAATGAGCAGGACCAGGAGGTCATTATATACTTCAACAACACTACTGTATGATGATAAATTCTGATGGACATGGCCCTCTTCAACAATGAGATGAACCAAATCAGTTCCAATAGAGTAGTAATGAACTGAACCAGCTACACCCAGGGAAAGAACTCTGGGAGATGACTATGAACCACTACATAGAATTCCCAATATCCCTATTTTTGTCCATCTGCATTTTTTATTTCCTTCACAGGCTAATTGTACAACTATTTTAAAGTCCAATTATTCTTGTACAACAAAATAACTGTTTGGACACATATACATATATTGTATTTAATTTATACTTTAACATATTTAACATGTATTAGTCAACCTGCCATCTGGGTTAGGGGGTGAGGGGAAGGAGGGGAAAAATTGGGACAAAAGATTTAGCAATTGTCCATGCTGTAAAATTATCCATGCATATATCTTGTAAATAAAAAGCTATAATAAAAAAATAATGCTTTGAAAATAATATACACTTAATAAATGCTTTATTCATTCATTCATACATATTGGACTGAGTAACTTCTGAGGTTCTTTCCAATTCAAATTCTAGTTTTGATATCTCAGACACAGATTGGGCTGAAAAAACTACTAAGGTCATTTCCAATTCTGAAATTCCATGATTTGATAATCTCACAACAGAATTTTAGGATCATATAATCCTGTTAACTTTGGAAAGGTCCAGTCATTCTGGAGAGCAATTTGGAACTAACCCTAACCCAAAGGACTATCAAACTGTGCTTAACATTTTTAAAAATAACTTTTTATTTTCAAAATATATGCAAAAATATTTTTCAATATTCACCCTTGCAAAATTTTGTTCCAAATTTTTCTCTCTCCCTTCCTTCCACCCCCCCTCCCTTAGACAGCAAGTAATCCAACATAGGTTAAACATGTGCAATTCTTCTAAACCTATTTCCACATTTATCATGCTTGTGCATTACCCTCATAGTGTCTCTATTGGGTCTGTATCCAAAGAGATCATTAAAAAGGGAAAAGAACCCATATGTGCAAAAATGCTTATAGCAGCTCTTTTTGTAGTGGTGAAGAACTAGAAACTTAGTGAATGCTCATCAATTGGGGAATGGTTGAATAAAGTTATAATACATGAATGTAATGAAATGTTATTGTGCTATTAAGAAATATCAATCAGGCTGATTTCAGAAAATTAAAGACTTGGGGCAGCTAGATGGTACAGTGGATAGAGCACTAGCCCTGAAGTTAGTAGGATCTGAGTTCAAATTTGACCTCAGACATTTAACTCTTCCTAGTTGTGTGACCCTGAGCAAGTCACTTAACCCCAATGGCCTCAGGGGGAAAAAAAAGTAAAGACTTGCATGAAATGATGCTCTGTGAAGTGAGCAGAACCAAAAGAACATTGTACACAGTAATAAGAAGATTATGTGATGATCAACTGTGATGGCCTTGGCTCTTTTCAACAATGAGATGATTCTAGGCAGTTCCAATAGACTTGTGAGGAGGGAGAGAGCCATCCAGAGAGAGGACTATGGGGACTGAATGTAGATCACAGCAAAGTATTTCCATCTTTGTTGTTGATGCTGTTTGTTTGTTTGCTTGTTTGTTTTTCTTCCTCTTGATTTTCCCTTTTGATCTGATTTTTCTTGTGCAGCATGATGAATATGGAAATATGTTTAGAAGGATTGTACATATTTAACCTATTTATTGGCTAGCTTGCAATCTGGGGAAAGGGGGAGAAGGGGAGAGAGGGAAAAATTTTGCAAAGGTGAATGTTGAAAACTAATCTGCATATATTTGGAAAAATAAAAAAGCTATTAAAGGAAAGAAAAAAAAATTGGAAAGGTCCTTAGGAAAGAATCCTGGAGAAGCTGAATGATTGGCACAAAGTTACAGTTAGCCTGGAGAGAAATGTCTGCTTTCTAGTCCCTATTCTGCATCTACTTAGCCAGGTGGCTTTGGGAAAGTAGTTTAACTTTCTGGGTCTCATTTTCATTATGTGTTAAATAAAGGGGTTGAAGTAGAGAACTTCTAAGGCTTTTCAAACTTTAGTAGTCTCCAAGCATAGGTCTAGAATTGAGACTAAATCATCATAGTTTTCTAGATTCCAAAAGAGGGAATTCTCTGTGCTATCCTCTGAGAAGTGAATCAAATAAACTCCGGTGGAAGTTGGCTGATTAAATGAGAGGATCAGAGTACATAAATTCTTTTCACATTCAGTTGAGTTGGTACTAATTCAGGGCAATTCATTTCCTGGAAAGGATTCTGCCTGGATTGGGTACTGGCCATCTGCTGACAAACAAGGACCAAGAAACCAGGGCAAGACTCTTCACTCACACATAATTCCAGTCTGTTGAGATTAAAGCTTCATTACTATAGTCTAAGATTATTGTACTTATTATTATGTATTATTGTACTTCTCTGTTGTTGTTCAGTCATATCCAAATTTTCATGACTCCATGGAACATAGCACTCCAATACAATCTCTTGCTTAAGGCACATTTTGGGTATGGTTCAACATCCCCTCAAAAACATAGCTTATGAACCCCCACCAGTATGTTTCTTTAACCAGCCAAACCAGATTAACAGTAGTTCAAAAAGTGGATGCATGTATGTATGTGCACACAGGAATTAAATTACATAACATAGCAAGATAAATGACAAAAATGATTTTCCACTTATCTATAGTGTTATACTCTGCCACATGTTACTACATCACCAGTGGAAGATAAGAAACAATACACATATACGTATAGATAGATGATAGATATTGTACACATATGCATGTGTTAATATACATGCACGCATACACATGTATATGCATTGTGTAAACATATCTATACATACATGTATATATACATACAAGCAGGGGTATATTGGAACCTTCTTGAGACAACATATTGTTCAATTTTCATTATAAGTATTTATACCTCAGAAATCAGCAAATACTACAAATCAGAGCTTGATTTATTATTTTGTTTATCTAAACTTAAGAAATTGATGAAGAAAATGTTAATAATGCAGATTAAACTTAAAGGTGTGAAGTGCGAACTGGATTTTTTTTCCTTTCAGCAGAGCCAGTTAAACATTTACCAGCATACTGTAATATGTAACATATATGATCAAAGAACATACACAACATATTACACATGTAGGGAATAGATGTAGCCAGGTAATAATCAGTGTGGTCCTCTGGTGATATTTTTGAACAAACTATTTTCTTTACTGAGCTGGGATCCCTGGCAGCTCTGGCCCATCAGCCGTGCTATATTCTTTGTTGGATGCATTCATTGCTACTGTTGCTGATCTCTGTTGTTCTCTTTGGCTACAGTGTGGCTGGGGGTTGAAGGAGTTGTGCCAGCTCTTTACTTTGAGACTCCAAAAGGCCAAATTTAGCTCTTTGGGGATCTATCCCACCATATACAAGCTAGTTGCATCCAGTAAATTTGTTAATTAGAAAAGTTCTTAGATATTTTATGTATATCGTTTGAATGGACTCTTCTTTTCTATCTTTCAGATTCTTTCCATATCTCTCAGCTGAGTTATGCAAAGAAACTTTTTTTTGCAACCCAGATTCCTCATAAAAAATGCTTCTTGGATTCCATGCAAATTAAAGGTGCTGGGCTAGGGAGAACACTAGAAAAGGCAGATGATCTTGTCCTATTTCCTATCCACGGTCAAAATCAATGGGCTCACTGGCATGAGTCCTGTAGCATTGAAGTATAAGCACCTCATCAAGTGTCTATTTTTAAAGCTCTTGTATGTACCCATAAATAGAAGTATATCCCCTTCAGATCTCCACTGATATGCCCTTCTTTCTTCTGTTCCAACACATATGCCCAACACATGCATTACCATGGTCTGCTTCTTAAATATTCATATATATTCATATTCTCTTCTTGAGTGGAAATTCTTTTCTTTTCAATACCCTCTCCATCCCAAATCCTTTATCTCAATCTTTATTTCTTAGGAGGGACATCAAGGAGACTTAGGTGATTGAATGGCCAACAGATGGAACTTTTTCTAATTTCTATTCATCTCAACTTTCCCTTTTTCCTGTTATCTTGAAAAGGAAAAGAGACAGAGACAGAAAACCAGAGAGAGAAAAAGGGAAGAAGAGAAGAGGACAGAGACAGAAAGAGAGGAAGAGAAGGAGGGAAGGAAGGAGGTAGGGAGGGAAAGAGGGGAAGGGTAAGAGAGGGAGAGAGAGAGAGACAGAAACAGAGAGAAGAAGAAAGGAGAGAGAGGGAAAGAGACAGACAAACAGAGGCAGAGAAATAGAGATAGAGAGAGAAGGAGGGAGGGAAGGAGAGAAGGAATGAAGGAAGAGGAGAGAAAGACAGAAACAGAGGGGGAAGGAAGGAGGGAGAGAGGGGGGAGGGGTAAAAGGAGGGAAAGGGGGAAAGAGAGAGAGAAGAAGGAGGAGAGGAGGAGGAGGAAGAAAATGAAAAGCTGAGGAGGATGAAGAGAGACAGACAGAGAGAAAGAGAGACAGAAACAGAGAGGGAGGGAGGGAGAGAGATGATGATGAAGATGATGATGACAATGGAATGATACTGTAGACAGCCTCCTACTTCTCTCAGCAGAGTCCTAGAACAGGACAACATGGCATAGGGTGAGGGTTGTTCTTTTTATTCTAGGGAGATGAATTTTAAAAAAAAACAGGAGTAGGGAAGGGAGAAAAGGTGGGTGTCTTAAGAGCTCAGAGAAACATCTGCGCTGGCAAAGAGCCTGGGCCCCATGTGATAGTCTGAGAAATGGCCCGGGGCCCAGAGGCATCTCCATCTTTGGAAATAAGAGGGCCTCTTGAAGGGGGCAGCAAGGGCATCATCAACAAGGCTTGGCCGTACCAAGGTGCTTCCTCCTTTCCCTTAGGAAGCTGGAGCTCTGCCTAGGTGAACAGTTACCTTCCAGTCACCCAGAAATTATTGGAGCAAGTCCAGTACCAAGCTGTCCTTGCAAATGGAAACAGATCATATCCTGATTCTCTCTCTCTCTCACCATTTAAAGAAAAAAAAGCTTTTGGAGCTTTTGAGAGGGAAGGAGATCACAAGTCTCAGCTATACTCCAGCTAAGTAGTGGTGACTTAGAACAGGTAATATTTCTTTCCTTGTTTCCCCTCTCTGCAATGGCAATAAAGCATCTTGCCTCTCACTCATCTCAAAGGAATGCTTAGAAAAGCATCCTTGCTCAGAAGCAATCTTCCTTTACCTCCCTTCCGCTCCTCATCATATACCATAATTATAAAGTGCTAAGAATTCTTAGTGGTTTCAAAGTATTATTCAATAATTAATAACAAACAGTTATCTAATGAATTGCAGATATGCTATCAATCCCAAAAGTGTTGTCATGGTGACTACTATGAATTTGTAGCAGGGGTGATTCAGCGTTGGTCTCATGAGAATGGTTATTCGCTTTGGCCTGTGAGTGAATGACCTCACTTGACAGAGATGATTCATCAACTCTTAATTGGTCTCCATGTGTGCCTTGGGGTTGTATAAAAAGATCTGGCCATTGTGGGGGGGGAGAGTGATTTTAATGGAGGAATATTGTTGCTCAGATAGACAGACAGACAGACATTCATAGTGAGACAGAGAGACAAAGAGAGAGACAGAAACAGAGAAAGGGAGAGACAGAAAGACAGAAACAGAGAGAGAAACAGAGACAGAGAGAGAAAAAGTGAAATGAGCAGATTCATTCCTCAACATACTGTGATCCCTTTCAGGGATTCACCAATCAGCCAGCAGATTTGAGGGTGGAATAGGCTATAATTGCCAGTTCTCCCCTTTTGAATTTTCCAACAAAGAAGGGGTTTTCTCTACCTCCCTAAGCCCCAGCAACAATGGAAGGTGAAATTCATCATGTGTTTGTTCAGGTGCACCTAAGACTGGACCTCAAGTCCTTGACTTCTTCTTTGGGCAACCTCCACTCTCTCATATCGTCTTGCTCTTGGATTCTGCTTCAGACAGGGAAGAGAAGTAGGAGGCTGTCTGCATTATTATTCCATCATCTCCCTCCCTTTGGTGTTCCTGATCTTTCTCTGTCTCTTTCTGTCCTCCATCTTTTTTCTCTTTCTCTCATATTTCTTTCCCTGAGCTCAGGCCACCCAACAGTGTTGCTAAAAATTGACATTTCCAGTCCTAGTGGTAATACTCATGTGTATGAAAGGTTGAGCAGGTGACTGCTGGCTGGTCAGTAGTAGGTGCTTCCTGTAATCATATTACTTCTAGGAATTAAAAATTATCTATCAGTAAGATCCTACAGCTGAAATAAGAAAGCTATCATGACCACAAGCATGGAGTCACAGGCCAGAGCATCCCCTGATCTTCTGGGTGGAAGGTCTCAACTTGTAAGCGGCTAGGACAGTAGAAATCTAAGAGAAATATGAAGTATCTCTTCAGTAACTCCACAAAGCCATATTTACCTCTTGAGACACTATGATGGGTATTATGGCTTTATTGTCTTTTGAGTATTTGTTAATATGCACTTATGAATCATTTGTGTTTTAAGCATTTCTTTTGTGGAAGATTATAAATAACTGTTAAATACCAGATATATATCTACTTTGTACTTTGGATACCTCTTCTAGACAGAACCAGGAGAAATCCTTGCAAAGTGAAATGAGCAGAACTAGAAAAATGTATATAGCAATATTGTAAAATAATTACTTATTAAAGACTTAGTAAACCACAAAATGATTCACCACAGTCCAAAAAAACCTATAATAAAAATATCTACTTCCAGATAGAAAAATCATGGACTCAGTATAGAATGAAACATGATTTTTTCTCTTAATTTTTCTATTCTCCCCCAACCCCAACATGGCTAATGAGGAAATGTGTTTTATGTGACTTCACATATACAATGTATACTGTATTTCTTACCTTCTCGATGGATGGGAATAGAGGGAGGGAGAGAATTTGGAACCAAAAATAATAATAAAATATTAAATAAGTAAATAAATTTTATTTTAGGCATTTTCCATGGAAATCTGGGACACAGTTATAATGAATTAGAGAATAAGGGAAAAAACTTGATTCTCTCTTTTAGGAGTTAAGATCTCCCACAATTGAATCTGTAAGCCCACAGTTAGGAACTCTTTGTGGGAGAACATCTTCAGGGACACAATGAAAGTTAATATGTATATTATATTTATGTGTGGGGAATTATTAGAGGAGAAGCACAAGAATTCAGATCCCTTCATAAGAAGATCTGAGGAAAAACTAGGTGGCTTAATGGATAGAACACCAGTCTTGGAGTCAGACCTGAATTCAATTTCAGCCTTAAGACACTTACTAGCTGTGTGCTCCTGGGAAAGTTACTGAACTCTGATTGTTTCCCTGCCCTTCCCCCAAGAGAAGAAGATCTGAGGTTCATTAGCAGCAAGATAGTATAGCCAGGTGGCAAAGAAGATAGAGTACTGGTCTAGAGTCAGGAGAGATCTCAGTTCAAATACAATCCCACATGCTTACCAACTATGCGATCTTGGGCAAAGCACTTAACTTCTGTCTACTTTTATTTTCTCATCTGAAAATAGGAATAATCATAATACTTATCTTCTAAGGTTATTGGGAAAATAAAATAACATTTGCAAAATGCTATATAAATAGTTATTCTTGTTATTTTTATTAATGAAAAGAGGATTGAATTTAATTAGATCTGGATTTGAATGTTGATTCTGCCACTTAATTCCTGTGACTTCTTGTTATCCATTAATTTCCTCATCTAAAAAATGATGGAGTTTGGACTCGGTGAAGTCTAACATGATTGTAAGAGTAAGATTAAGTAATAGTAGAAATATCTTTAATCCTAAAAGGCTAGGAAAAGATAATGGGATATAGCCTAAAATGTATAATAGAAAAAAATTTTATTTTCAGTAAGGTAGGGAAACTCTCTCTCTTTTGCTGTCACTCATTCACTGTACCATGGCCAAAGGGTTTATTATACCATAGTTACCACTAGCTAGTCACACCAATGGAAGGGGTAGGAGCTGATCTGGAGGGCAAATAAGGAATATGTTACACTTTCCTTTCTTGTCTGATCCAAATGAATTCTTCAGAGGGAATGAATTATCAATTACAGTCTCAATATGTGAAGGGCAAGTCTTATCCAATGCCAGAACTAGAGGCCATGGCTGAAAGCAACCAGTAATTACTTGTTGAAATGAATTGGAGCCCAGAGCAGTGACATTTAGAGATTGTGCTTTATATAGAGTAAAGGAGACTGAAAAAAGCAGGATCAAGAAAATAATCCAGAGAATAACTAGAGTAGTACAAATGATAATATCACTTAAGAAGAGTCAAATACTGATGAAATATAAAGAATAGTCTTGGGCTTGATAAGGAACTGCAGTTTCTACTTTTCAGAAGAGAGGTGATGACTAAGGATATGGAATGCAGTAACACTGTCAGATGGATTGCTTAAATATGCATTTCAATCTATAGAAGAATTGCACATATTTAACATATATTGGATTACTTGCCATCTAGGGGAGGGAGTGGGGGGAAATAAGGAAAAAAATTGGAATACAAGGTTTTGCAAGGCAAGGGTGAATATTGAAAATTACCTATGCATATGTTTTGAAAATAAAAAGCTTTAAAAATAAAAATAAATAAATATGCATTTTGGTGCCATATGCATAAGCAGGTCCAGCTCCACCTGAAATCAATTCATTCTGAACAATTCATTTAATCTGGATCTGCTTCAGTTTCCTCATTTGTAAATTGAAAATAAAAACACCTACTTCCCAGGATTGTTGTTAAGATCAAATGAAATTAATAAAGCACTTTCTAAATCTTTAAGCACTGTATAAGTACAAGCTATTGTTACCATTATTATGATTATTTATCACAAGTTTAATTAGTTAACCAGAGACACCAGGCAAGGACAACAGGAAGATAATTATATAAATATGATGATTGCCTCATTTTTCTCCAAGGAAGATTGTAATTTCCATCTTTGGGTCCATAAGATGGAGGGCCATGACCAATTCTCATTCTTCTACTCTCCTGTCTTTAAGAGGGGTATTGGGTTAAAATTAAATCCATCTACTGATGGTATTTGTATTCTAGAAGTATAAATGCTTTCTCAGGGGTTAGGATAAAGGGGAGTCAGCTTAGCTTCTTCCTATCAAATGCTTATTAAACAAAAAATAACAAGTCAGGATAGCTTTGGGATTCAGGAACAAGGTGAAATCTCAGCTCAAGGAGAGAATAGTATAATTCAAGAAGTCTATTCTTAGCAGTCTCTGGTGCTGAGAGCAAAGGAATGTTTAAGGGGCCACATTTCCCTACATGTTTGCAGCTCTGATAATGTCTTCTAGCTGCCATTCAAAGTTCATGTCTTCCACATCCAGAGAGAGAACTGTGAAGATTAAATGTGGATCAAAGCATGGTATTTTCATGTTTTCTTTGTTTGCTTATTTGCTTTTGTTTCTCATGATTTTTTTTTCCTTTTGATCTGATTTTTTTCTTGCACAACATGACAAATATGGAAATATGGTTAAAGAATTGCACTTATTTAACCTATATCAGATTGCTTGCTGTCTTGGGAAGGCAGAGGTAAGAGAGGAGAAGGGAGAAAAATTTGGAACACAAAATTTCACAAAAATGTATGTTGAAAAGTGTCTTTACATTATTTGGAAAAATAAAATATTATTTTAAAACCCCCACAAAACTCATGCTGTATATTTTGTCTTCAGTCTTTTTTGATTTCTCTCCTCTAGAAACCTTTCCAATAATACAAAGTCATCCCTCCCTAAAGCATCACAAGTCTCACAGGTCTCATTTAGTTAGAAATCCCATCTCCTTCCATGACCAGTGTCGAAGGATTGTCTTTCACAGAGTCTCCTTCCTCAAGGTGACCTGGGCTGGGGGTGTTAGTTAAGAAAAAGATAAAGGAAGAGTTAAATGGCTGAAGGGAAGGATTTCCCCCCTTTTTTATTGAAGCCTTTTATTTTCAAAATATATGTAAGGATAATTTTTCAACATTAACCCTTGCAAAACCTTGTGTTACAATTTTTCCTTCCTTTTTCTCCACCTCTCCCCTTGATGGTAAGTAATCCAATATATGTTAAACATGTTAAAAATATATGTAAATCCAATATAGGCATACATATTTATACAATTATCTTGCTGCACAAGAAAAATCAGATCAAAAAAAAGAAAAAATGAGAAAGAAAATAAAATTCAAGCAAACAACAAAAGAAGTGAAAATACTTCCCACATACTCAAATCAATAACATTCAGAATGATGTAATTATTCAGTTATTCTTCAAACAATATTCCTGTTAGTACATACAAAGTTCTTTTACTTCTGCTCATTTTACTCTAAATTATTTCATGGAAATGTTTCCATGTTTTTCCTAAAATCAACCTGTTCATTATTTAATATAGCACTGTAGTATTCATCACAACCATATGCCACAACTGTTTAGCCATTCCCCGACTGATGGGCATCTCCTCAATTTCCAGTCCCTTACCATCAAAAGAGAACTGCTATAAATATTTTAGAACATACGGTTCTTTTTCTTTTTCCCTGATCATCTTAAGAAACAGACCTAATAGTTTTATTGCTGGGTTAAAAAAAAAGTTTTGTTTTGTTTGTTTTTAACACAGCATATAACACAGTTTTATAAATCTTTGGGCATGATCCCAGATTGCTCAGCAAAATGATTGAATGGGTTCATAGATTCACCAACAGTATGTTAGTGTCCCAATTTTTCCATATGCTCTTCAACATTTGCTATTTTTCCCTTCTATTGATTTTAGTCAATGAGATGACATCTCAGAGTTGTTTTAATGTGCATTTCTTTAATCAATACAGATTTAAAGCATTTTCACATGAGTGTATTTATAGCTTTGACTTCGTCATTGAAAAATTGCCTATGCCAATTCCAGGAGACTTGTGATGGAGAGTGCATCTAGAAAGAGGATTGTGGGTACTGAATGTGGATCACAACAAAATATTTTCATCTTTTCTTGTTATTTGCTTGCTTTTTGTTTTCTTTCTCATTTTTTTCCTTTTAAATCTGATTTTTATTGTACAACATGATAATTATGGGAAGATGTATAGAAGAATTGAACATGTTTAATATATATTGGATTATTTGCTGTCTGGGGAAGGATGGAGGAAGGGAGGGAGAAAAATTTGGAACACAAGGTTTTGTAAGGGCGAATGCTGAAAACGATCTTTGTGCATATTTTCAAAATAAAAAGTTAACTATTAAAAAAAAAGAAAAGAAAATTGCCTATGCATATTCTTTGGCTATTTAACAATTGGGAAATGACTAATATTCTTGTAAATTTCATAAAGTTCTCTATATATAATTGAGATGAGACTTTTAGCCAAGAAACTGTCTATAAAATTATTTTTTCTTTTTTCTTTTTCTTTTTTTTTGCTGAGGCAATTGTGGTTAAGTGACTTGTCTAGGGTCACACAGCTAGGAAGTGTTAAGTATCTGAGGTCAAATTTGAACTCAGGTCCTTCTGACTTCAAGGTGGTACTCTATTCACTCTGCCATCTAGCTGCCCCCTATAAAAATTTTAAAACAATTATCTGCTTTCCTTCTAATCTTGACTACGTTGATTTGTACAAAACTCTTTTTAATTTGATGTAATCAAAATTAACCATTTTATGCCTCACAGTGATCTATTTTGTTTTCCTAATGTATGCATAATTGTTTTCTTATCCACGAGTTTGATAAGTAATATGTTCTAATAGTAATAATTAATACCTTTTTATCTTTGAAAACAATGTGTAGTATTTATTATATAGGTTTTCTTGAAATGGAAATTTTAATTTCCATTTTAACAGGAATTTTAACAGGAAATTGGAGGAAAGTATGTATGTATATGTACATATGCACAAATATACATATTTCCCCAATTTCCTGTTAAAATTTTTTTAATATTTCTTTTTTTTTAATTTATTTAGTATTTTACTTTTCCCTAGCTACATGTTTTAGGAAACTTTGAATTGCAAATTCTGTCTCTTCTCTCCTCAAGCCCTTCATTGAGAAGGTAAGCAGTTCTCTATAGGTTATACATGTTAGTCATACAAAACTTTTCCATAATAGTCATAGTATGAAAGAAAAGATAGACTAAAATAACAACAAAAACTCAAGCAAAATAAAGTTTTAAAAAGTGTGTGCTTCAATCTGTATTCAGATAACATCAATTCTGTCTGTGGGTATACCACCAAGATGAAAAGGAAAACAGAAATCTGGGAAACAATTTTTATAGCTAGTGTCTCTCTTAGAGGCTTCATTTCTCAAATATATAGAGAACTGAGTCAAATTTATAAGAATACAAATTACTCCCCAATTTATGTCAAAGGACATGAACAGGCAGTTTTCAGATGAAGAAATTAAAACCATAGTCATGTGAAAAAATGTTCTAAGTCACTATTGATAAGAAAAATGCCAATTAAAACAATTTTGCAATGCCACCTCACATCTATCAGATTGGCTGTAACAGAAAAGGAAAA
This sequence comes from Sminthopsis crassicaudata, assembly GCF_048593235.1. Classification (NCBI taxonomy): domain Eukaryota; kingdom Metazoa; phylum Chordata; class Mammalia; order Dasyuromorphia; family Dasyuridae; genus Sminthopsis; species Sminthopsis crassicaudata. The sequence continues at coordinate 316,073,364 of NC_133618.1, forward strand.
TGATAAATATTGGAGATGTGAAAAAATTGGAATACTGATGAGTTGTTAGTAGAATTCTGGAGAGCAATTTGGAACTATGCTCAAAAGGCATATTGTGATTTTTTGATCCAACGGTGTCTTTACTAGGTCTGAGAAGGACCCACATGAACAAACATATTTATAGCAGCCCTTCTTGTGGTAGCAAAAAAATGGAAATTGAGGGATATCCATCATGGAATAACAGAAGAAGTTGTGGTATGTGATTGTAATGAATACTATTGTGTAATAAAAAACAGTAGGATTTCAGAAAAACCTAAATAAACTTACATGCACTGATGCTGAGTGAAGTTGATGAGAATTAGATAAGGTATACCTAAATTAAATTAGAGTTAATTGCGGTCTAGTGGCAGGTTCGGGGTACAGGGAGTCAAATAGAGCTCCCCTACAACCCCTTTGGATTCGGCACAAGGATACAGAGTTAAATACAAGAGTCCCCTGTAAAGGAATTTACAGACCCGAAAACCTAGATTGATAAAAGAGGTTTATTATGGGATTTGGAAGTAAAGTCTAGTTGGTAAAGTTGAGGGTAGAGATAAAAGGACACCCGAGCTACAGGTCCGGTGGGCAGAAACCTTGACATGACTGGCGTAAGGATTCCATGTCTGGGACTTCTGCAAAGAGTAGACTCCAGGGTTCCTCCTTTTAATCTTAAGGGGCCAGTTCGTGGAGTCCCAGGTTGGCTCCAGGGTTAGAATTTGAATAGAATTCAATAGGTTTTTAGAAAAGGAGGAAGCTGTTTGTGTTTGGAGTGGGGGTTGGGAAACCTGAGCAGATCATTAGAATGGGGGCTGGGACAGCCCAAGTTGGCTCAGATCTGATGGGGGCTGGGAGAGCCCAGATATCTCCCACTGGAATTCATGGGGGTTGGAATCAGAAAGGAATCTCAACCCACATCAAAGTGAACAGAACCAGAACATTGTACACAGTAACAGCAATCTTGTGTGATGATCAACTGTACTTGACTTACCTCTTCTCAGCAATGCAGTAATCTGGGGCAAATTAAAAAGACTAATGATGGAAAAAGCCATTCTCACCCAAAGAAGTGATTGATTCTGAATGCAGATTGAAGCACCCATTTTCACTTTTTTAGTGTGTTTTTTTTCTTTTGTTCTGTTCTTTCCTTCACAACATGACTAATGTAAAAATATGTTTTACATATATTTGCACCTGTATAATTTATATCAGAATGCTTGCTATCTTGGGAAAGGAAACAGTAAAGGGGGAGGGGAAAGCGGAAGGGAGAAAAATGTGCAATTTAAAGGCTTCTAAGTATCAATTTTGAAAATTATCTTTACATGTAATTGGAAAAAAAACAAAATACTGTTTGAAAATTCAACATATCCAAAACTGAACGCATTCTTTTCTTCTCAAATCTTCTCTTCTTCTAAACTTTTCTATTGTTGTTGAGGATACCACTATCCTTCCAGTCACTCAGTCTCTGAACCTAGGTATTATCTTTAATAATCTCAACACTCATATTCAATTAGGTACCAAGTTCAGTTGTTTCTACCTTATCATCTCTTGTATATAGTCTTGAGAGCAAAACCAGACAGCCCTGTAAAGTTATGTAAAATCACCAACAAAAAGTTACACAAACTTAAATGGATTTACATTCTCTGGAACCAGGAAGAACTTCCAGAGAATGACTCTTTTTATATACAAACCTAAATGGTCCCACACCCTCTGGAACCAGGAAGAACATCCAGAGAATGTACCTTTTCATATATGAACTTAAGTGGTCTTGCCTATTCTGTTCTAGTGTTCTATTTCTGTATAAAGTAGATCTTCAGAAAATGTCTCTTTGCAAAATCACTTCTCTCTTGAGAGTGATATTGTCCACCAAGAGCGCTATCTTGGTGTCTTTCTAACAATAAAAGCCTTTTTTATCACAGCCTTTTAGTAAGTGAATTTTCTTTGCTACAAATCTGCCCGAGCCTTGGAGACGAGGATTGCACAGCCATCCCTGCCACACTACACCTCTCCAGACCCTACTCTCATCATATAGCTCCTTCTTTCCTCTGCTCTTGCCACCAAACAGATGACTACCATCGTCACCTCACTCTCAGATTATTGCAATAGGCTTAAGTTTCTCCTTTCTTTAGTTACATGGCACAGTGGATAGAGCCCTGGGCCTGTAAGACCTAAATTAACTGAGTTCAAATCTAGCCTCAGATACTTACTAGCTATGTGATTCTGAGCAAATCACTTAATTTTGCTGCATTTCCTCAACTGGAGGAAAACTGGACTGGAAAAGGAAATGCAAACCACTCCAGTACCTTGTCAAAAAAACAAAACAAAACAAACAAAAAAACCAACAAAGAGTTAGACTGAAAAATGAACTACTTTAGGATATTCTCTACTGTTATCAAATTGATCTTCCTAAAGTGCAAGTTTCCTTCCCCCACTTCCTCTGCCCCACATTCAATCAACTCTAATGGCTTATTATTGCCTTTAGGATTAAGTGTAAAATCCTGCTTGGTTTTTAAAGCCTTTTATAACTCCTTCCTATATTTCTAGTCTTCTTACACCTTACTCTGCCATTCCTGGCTTCCTAGTTATTCCTTGGACAAGATATACCATCACCCACTTCTGATAGAGGTTGAGATCCCTTTAAGATTCCTTTCTGACTCCCCATGGCTGACCTTGATTCACAAATCCTGGTCAAAAGCACCCTTTTGAATATCCGGGCCCAGCCCCACTATCAACTCATTTTCCTCCAGCCCCCACCGGATCTGAACTATCTGAAAAGCCCGCCAAGAACTTGGGATACTGCCCACAATCCCCTTCTAGGTATAAAAGAGCCGAGCTGGAGCTCCCTCTTTGCAGGAGCCCTTCCCCCCCAACACATGGTATCTTTCCGGCCATGTAAGGGTTCCTGCCTGCCCAGTGGCCACCTTAGGCCCTGGGGTCTTTCTAACTGAAATTTACTTCCAAATTTCTACAATAAACCTTTTATTTATCAATCTAGGTTTTCGGGCCTGTAAATTCATTTTACAGGGGACACTGCGCCTCATGGGATTATCTTACTATCTATGCGCCAACAAACAGGGTTCCCCCTTTGCTTTCCCTCATCACTTCTACACATTTCCACAAGCTTTCTCTCATGTCTGGAATTCTCTCCCTCATCAATTCTGTCTCTTGGACTTTCTGGCTTCTTTTAATTCTTAGATAAAGTTCCATCTCTTGCAAGGAGCTTTTTCTAGTTCAATTGTCTCTCTGAAATTTCCTCCCGTGTATGCCATATATAACTTGTTCATATATAGCTATTTGAAGGTTGTCTTTCCTAAAAGATTGTAAGCTCCTTGAAATCAAAAACATTTTTTTTCGTGTCCTTCATACTTAGTGCAGTGTCTGTTACACATAATAGTAGCTTAATAAAATCTTCATTGATTTAGCTTTTATCTGGATTAATTTTATTATTTTTTCTAGGATGCAAAGTAATTGTTTGATGTTTTAATTGGTATGCTACTAAATAAGTTAATTTAGGTAGTATTGTAATTTCTAATATATTGGCTTGGTATACCTATTAGAAATTAATATTTTTCCAAATATAGTTCCTTAATAAATGTTTATTGATTGATTCTGGATATTAGTCTCTTACTTTGGGTATTAAGACCGTATTTGTATTAGAGAAGGAATTTGGGGGAAAAAACCCCAGCTTTATGATATAAGGATTGCTATTTAAATGATTGATAGAATTCACTTCTAAATTCATCTGGTCCAGGATTTTTTTTTTTGCTATGGTAGTTCATTTATTATTTCTTTAATTTCATTTTTATCATTTAAGTTATTCAAAGCCTATATTTCTTTTCTTGCTAATCTGGGCATTTTTTATTATTTTTTAATAGCTCCTAATTTTATTTATTAAATCAATGGATTTTTTTTTTTGCTTTCAATTTTACCTTTTATTTTATCTTTAGGATTTCTATTTTGGTGTTTTAATTAATTGGTTTCTAGTCAGGTTTTTTAAAATTACAAACTCAATTCATTTTTTGAATTTGAAAAATTTTAAAAATTTGATTCAAATTTGATTTTTAAAAAATCATACAATTATGTCATTAGGTGGATGAAAAGCTTTTGGCAACATAAACGTTCCTGTTTTTTAAAAAAGACACTAGAAAGTGTAATAGCAAATAAACCTTTCCTTAATATAATAAATGATATTTAGCTAAAACCAAAAGCCAAAATTATCTTTAATGTGAGTAACTAGGAATCTTTTCAAAAAGATCAGGAGTAAAACAAGAAATTTTGTAATCATTGTTTTTCAAATTCAAAATTCATTTTCTCTCTTTTATTGATTAAAAATGTTTAAAGATATACTTTTCCACCTAAGTACTGCTTTAGCAACACCCCAAAATGTTGGCATCTTGTTACACTGTTGTCACTACCTTTAATGAAGATAATAAGAAAAACAAAACCCCTTTTTCCCCCTGAGGCAATTGGGGTTAAGTGACTTTTTCCATCCAGGAAGTGTTAAGTATGGATATGACATCAGGCCTTGAATTTAGGTGCTCCTGATTTCAGGGCTCTGCTCTACTCTACTCTATTCTACTTCACCACCTAGCTGCCCCAAACAAAAACCCCTTTTACAAGCATGTATCATCATGCAAAACAAAAATTTCTCACTGGCCATGTTTAAAAAAAAAAACACAATTCCATCTGTGCTGAGTCCATTACCTCTCTGCCAGGAGATAGGCAGTATGTTTTATCAAAAGTCCTCAGGAATTGTGGGTCATTGTGTTATAAATCAGAGTTCCCAGATTTTTATATTATATACATATATGTGTATGTGTGTATATATATAGTATATATATATATATTTATAATTTATAGAATTTATAGAATTAATCAAAAACAAATGCAAAAAATTGGCTATGACCTAAAAATACTTGCTTCATTCTATATTCTGAAATCTTTTACTCCTTTGATCATTCTTTGGTAATACAAAAAGAGAAATGTCCTATATCCTTGGAATTGGGACTAATTGATCCACCCTCCTTCTAATTCTCATTTTGCCTTTCTTTCCTTTCCCTCCCATTTCACTGAGTGAAATGTATTTTTGTATACAATTCTGTGTATTCTTCCTTTCATCCAGAGTTCAGATGAGAATCAAGTTCAAATGTTAGTCACTCCAAAACTCTCTATTCCTCTGTGTATAGCTGTCTATTCGTGGGGATGTTATGTGAGCTAAGTTTCCTTAATCTTTCTTTCTTTTCCCCATTTCTCCCCACTGATGTATTATTCCTCTTCTACTCTTTTAAGAATCATAACAGAATCATTCTCAGGATTTATCTAGCTAGACTTTTTTCTAGGAACCCTGATGATGACAGGGTTCAGAGGGAATAGTGTCATCTCTCCATTTTTAAAATTAAACATTTATTCTTGTTTTGGAGCCATTAGGTAGCATAAATAGAACACAAGGCCTGTAGGCAGGAATATTTAAGTTTAAATTTGACCTCAGACACTGATCCTGGGCAAGTCACTTATTCCTGTTTGCCTCAGTTTCTTCATCTATAAAATGAACTGGAGAAGGAAATGGCAAACCACTCCTGTATCTTTGCCAAGAAAACCCACCAAAAGTGAGTTAATTTTTAAAAAGATCCAGACTTGACTGAAACAACTGAACGATTCTTGTTCTTTATCATTATTCATTAATGTTTACCTCTTCTGCTTCTCTTCATTCCTGTGTTTGCATTTCAAAGTTTTTCTACAGCTCCTGTCTTTGCATCGGGAATGCTTGGAAGTCCTCTATTTCACTAAAGATTCATTTCCTCTCCTCTAGCTGTTTTCCTAGGTACATTATTATTGACTATAAGGTTATCTATTCTTGGCCTTTTGTAATCTCATCTTTCAAATTCTCTGTCTTTATAAAGGCAACTGCCAAATCATTTGTGATCCTGACTGTGGTTCCCTGTCCTTGAATTCTTCCTTTCTAAATGCTTGTGGTTCCAGAAAATTTTTCCACAACTTAGAAGCTCTGGATATTGACTATGATGTTCCTAAGAGTTTTCATTTCATATAATGTTATTAGACAGATCCTATCAGCAAGCCAGGAAGTTCTGCTGGTTCAGAACTGCAGCCTTTCCTTTAGTCTGAGATTCCTGCTATAGTTATTTCTCTGCAGGCTGGTTGAAATACTGGAACTGAGATCTCACTTTGCTCCTAAGGTCTGGGACAAAATTCTGCTGCTTCCTTTCAAACTTCGGTTATGTGCCAGGCACTATACTAATCACTTTATAAATTTTATTTGATTTGATCCTCACAACAGCCCTAGGGGATGAGTGCTATTATTATTCCAATTTTATTATTGAAGAAACCTGCCCAGAGTTCCACAGAGAAATGTCTCACTTGAACTTGGGTCTTCCTGAATCTAAGCCCAGTGCTCTATCCACTTTGGCACCTAGTCGCCTATACCAGGTTTATGCTTAGCAATTTTGCTCTAGACTTACTCAATCCCTTGTCTAGTTCTTTTTCTTTCTTTTCTTTTAAACCTCTCTTCCTGATTCAACCTCCATAGAAATTGTTCCTTCTTTAATGTTTTCTTCTTCCTAATCCTTAACCTTAATCTGTTTCCCAGATAAATGAAAAACATTTTTTGTTTCTCATTGTATGCATTTTGACCTGTGAAGTTCAACTGTTGCCTACCCTCTTCCCTATCCTCTTGTTTGTATAGTCTCTCTCTCTCTCTCTATGTGTGTGTGTATGTGCATATATATATATATATATATATATATATATATATATATATATATATATATATATATATATGTATATGCATACACATAAACACTCGAATTATAGTCTTCCTTACATTTCCTCTCTCTTTTCCCCTTCCCTTTTCTTCTTTTAAGATAATCAAAACATCACAAGACCACCCCCAGGTCCTCTGTCTTATTAGATTTCCTCTATGACCCTTTATATGGAGCAACATATTTTTCCCACATTAGGATGTAAAGTTTATCCTTTAGTCCCTTATAATTGCCTACTCATGTTTACTTTTTTTTCCACTAGGAATTCTTGGAAATATTCTATTTCATTAAAGATTCTTTTTTTCTCCCAGCAGAATTACACTCAGTTTTTTGAGTATGCTACTCTTCTTGGTAGTAAGCTTATATCCCCTTACCTTCTGAAATATATTCCAAGTTTTTCATTCCTTTATAGTAGTGGCTGCTACATTATGTTCAATCCTTGACTGCAATTACTTGGGACTTGAATTCTTTCTTTCTGGCTGCTTGCAATAGATTTCATTTCACTTGGAAGTTATGGACTTTGACCAAAATGCTCCTGGAAGGAATTATTTTGGAGTTTCTTTCAGGTGACCAGTGGGTTCATTCTATTTTATCTTCTTTTCTGGAAGAAAACTAGGCAGTTTTCTTTTGTGACTTTTTGAAATATGATGTCCAGGCTCCATTTTCTCAGTCGTTGTCAGCTTGACATGGTGAGGGTTCTAGCAGTTTGCTAGCTGGAAGGCTCATGTTGAATACAGAACTGCAGACTCCCCTTTAGTCTGGTGCTCCCTACCCTGATTCTTCTGCTATAGGTTTCAGAATTGGCTGAGGACCAGAAATGGAGGCTGTGTGAACTTGTCCTTGCTCAGTACAGAGTCTAGGATCCATGACAACCCTCCACTCTGGAATGCCAGCCCTAAACACAATTCCTCTCTTCTGGTCTCCCTAGTTCTGAGACCAAGCACTGGATAGTGACTAACCACGTCTCCCCCATTCAAATGAAAGGTCCCTTAAGTCAGAAATGGTTTTAATTTTCTTTGTATTCCCAAGGCTTAGAATAGACATAGAATGCAACTTATTGTTTGTTGACTGCTCCTCAGTATACTAAGTCCTAAGATAAGTTAGAAGAAACCCAAGTTTCCCCTCCACCCTAGTGGAGATTCTCCACAACAAGAGGCACAATTCTCCATAATTTCTTAAATGGAGGAAATCATGGGTCCTAATTATATATACACGTATGTATGTGTATCCTATATATATATATATATATATATATATATATATATTAATATATATATATATGATGGACATTGAATAGCAGCAAAAAAAAAAAAAAAAACCCGGCTTGAATCAATTTAGGAAATCCATTTTTAATCTGTTCTGTGTTATGTATTTCTTATTAAGCACTTCTATCTAGGGATATTATTAGAACACTAAGATCTATCACTATCTGGGTCCCTGGCAAAGAGAATCCTCTTCTGGATCTCCAGGAGGTTCTAATTGCTTCAACAATAAAATACCTTTTATAGGAAACATTTAAGACTCTCCATCATTTGGCTACAAACTACCTTTCCAAATTATTCATTTCATGTCATCCATATTTTAGCCACGTGGGAAGCTAGGTAGTGCAATGGATCCCTATCCATTGCCAGGCCTAAAGATGATACATTTGAGTTCAAATCTGGCCTGACACTAGTTGTGTGACTGTGGGCAAGTCATTTAATCCCGTTTCCTCAGTTTTCTCATCTATAAAATGAGCTGAAGAGCAAACCACTCCAATATTTTTTGCCAAGGAATCTCAAATGGGGTCATGAAGAGTCAGACATGACTGAACAATAAAATATTCTAGCCAGAGCAAGCAACTAGCTTTCCTTCTCAACTTGATCTTCCATTTCTTATTGCTGGGTATTTGCACAAGCCATCTCCCATGCCAGGAATGTATTTCTTCATCTCTTTCTTGGAGAACCTCTTTTTTGAACACTCAGCATAGGATTAATTTAAGTTTTCCCTGGTCCCTGTCTGCCCTGTCTGGCCCTCTCCCAAGTCCAGCTCTTCAAATTTTAGTGAGTTTTCTTAATAAAAATGCAAACTTCTTAAGGATAAGGACTTTTATCTTTTGTGTCATTAGTGCCTCACATATTGTAAGTGCTTGAAAAATATTTGAATTAAGTTGAAAAAGACTCTCAGGACCTACATGAACTAATGCTAAATGAAATGAGCAGAACCAGATCATTGTACACAGCAACAAGAAGACTATATGACAATCAATTCTTCAATAATGAGATGATTCAAACCAGTTCCAATTGTGGAGTGATGAAGAGAGCCATCTACAGTCAGAGAGAGAACCTTGAGAGCAGAGTATGGAACACAACCTAACATTCTCACTCTGTTGTTATTTGCTTGCATTTTGTTTTCTCTCAGTATTTCTTTTTCTTCCTTCCTGATCTGATTTTTCCTTGTAAAATATAACTATATAAATATGAATACATATAATCTAACATGTATTTCAACATATTTAACATGTATTGGACCACCTGTCAGATAGGGAAGGGGATTGGGGGAGAGGAGGGGATATTTGGAACAAAAGGTTATGCAAGGGTCAATGTTGGAAAAATTACCCATGCATGTTTTGTAAATAAAAAACTAATTTAAAACAAAAGAAAAAAGAAAGACTCTCAAGCAAGTCTTCAGACCTCTTTAAGACTTGAATGTACTATGTCATCTTTTAGTGGAAGGAGCAATATCTTTTTAGTTTTTCAAAATACCCTTGGCAAAAAGGTTCTGAGTGCTTCCCTCTCTGGCTTCCTTCTTCAGACTGCAACTTCCCTTTCGTTTTCTTCCTAGTAGAATAACACAAAGTGGATGCCATTCACTGTTAAGTAAACAGAGGTGATGTAATGTTTGCAATAGAGGATGGGGAAGTGGAATGGAAATTCTGTGTACTGTCAAATCCATAAAATCTGTATTGAATGCTGTTGTATGATCCATAGACAAGCCTCCCAGTTAAAAATATTTCTCTAGCATAAGAAACATCTGAATTGCAACAAACCTTCATGCGGGGTTATTTCATGCAATAATTAGCTTTGACAATGTCTTTAAATTATACATTTTTTCTCTAGGAATCAAGTTTGAAATGAGTTCTTTAAGGAAATGAAGTTTTTAATAAAGATCTATAAAATTGTACCATTTGGGAGCACAGCTTGCCATATAATCCATACCATCTTAATAACAGCATAGAATAAAAATGAGCTTCTGACCTGTTTTACACTAATTTCTGTATTGTTCCAGAATTTTTATACCATGGTACTTAAGGTAAGACAACTAGCAGTTAGGATTCATGCGATCTTTAGTTTATTAATCTGACAAATACAGGAAAATTTTGCAATCTATCAAAATTGTATCTTATCAAGAATTTGAAAGGTGTTACAAAAAGATGTTTTCACATTCTTTCTGGATTATGTACAAATCAGTATCTGTAGAAACAAAAACAGCAAACACTTGAGAGTAAAGGAATCCCAATGAAGTCCATATTCCAGCATGTCCAATCACATTGTAAACAAGCCACTACTGCAGTGTGCACAACCTGTAGCCACCACTGCATGATTCAAAGTTCTGAAGCTGCTGCCAATGGTTCCAATAAATACTTGTTCTTTTATAAAGGAAAATGTCCTAAGAAGGAAACTTTTCCCACTGCATAGTCCAACCTGAAGTTCTAGTCAGGCACATTTGAGGAGGGACCCAACCGTCTCCTCTTATTAATGATAGAGCAAGCATCCAGGAAGTGGTACCTTTCTGAGATATTCTGAAATTGCTTTGTAGACAGATATTGAGTGATTTCAGCAGGAGGCAGCTTTCAAGTACAGCAGGTAAAAATGGTAGGTTTCTGATCAGGACTATATTGGTGGTCAAGGCAATACCTAACATGCATCCTCTCCTTAGGGAGGTGTTTCCTCTAATCAGGTAAGACCACCAGCTAATGACATCCAAATAAGCTACTCGGAGACCATTCTTTTATGATAGGGCTGCAAAGAGTTGAAAGTTGGCGAGTGTTTTTCAAAGTCCTCTATTCTGGGATTTTAGAGACGTTACGAAGATATATACTCTATGCTCAAATTGAAGATACAAAAGTCTCTGCCATGAGATCAGTGAGATCATCTGTCCAGTTCTGAAAGCTCCTTTCCAACACAGTGTTTAGATCCAACACAGTGTTTAGGACATCTGCAGGGAAAGAGGGAGGTTGGGAGAGTGGGGTACTATCCTCCTACAATAAGGGCAAATTCAGAGGAAGAAAAGGAAAGAAGCCTTAGTTCACTTAGAAGACTCATTCCTGAAATGAGCACAATCCAGTTCATGAGCCTGCTTCTCATGCAGAGATGGTATAGGTAGAGAAGCTGAGACAGCATATGCTACATAAGGCTCTGACAGCATTATTGCAATTTTCAGTGTCAACTATGTTCGTGTGGCAAGAGCCCTTAACAACCATGAAAAAGTGGTTACAGATTATACAGTCATTATGCCTAAAGTTTCCAATGTTTTAAAGAGCTTAAAGTTATCTGCATGTTAGAAAACAGGAAAGAAGTAACACAGTTAAAGTAAAACTCTTGAAAAATTTAGAAAAGTCCAAGGTAATGTAGCCTCTTCCTTCCAGGAAAAAATGTTGCTGATTGAGCACATGGTGTGATAAATAAAATGAGGAACTTGTAGTCAAGTATCACAGAACTATGTTCTGCTTCTGAAATCACCTGACTGCCATTAATTGCTTAACTTCTTACATTTCCCCTTTTGCCAGTGGGGTACAGTTGAATGTCTATGAAAAGTGCTTTGAAGTCCTTAGGGAAACAGCATTAGATAAGAGCAAAATGTAATATAATATTATTTGCAGCCCATTAGATGTAAATGATACACAGGGAGAAGATCCGACATTCAGAACTTAAAACAATATATTCAGTTGTTGCTTTTATGGGTAGATAAATAAATAATAAATTACTGATTTTCCCCATACTTTTCTTCTAAGTTCTGCAAAGATCATGATTTCCAATTTTTTCTAAATGTAAAATGTAATCAATAAGAAGTTGTGGTACCTGCGATTTGTTCTAATAGTTGGTTTTGATTAACTTTTAGTAGGAAGATACTTTAGTAAAGATAAGGATGTTTTCTTTAAAAAAAAAAAAGAAGGGTGATGTGGTAAAAATTAAATATATAC